>NC_090450.1:689743728-690051228 GCF_031143425.1 Pleurodeles waltl
TCCACCTGTAACTCCGGCTTCGCCAACTTACACCCCGTCACATTCGCCAGCTCACACCGCCATGAGCCACGATGACCAAGATCAGGATGCGTGGGACTTGTACGACGCACCAGTGTCTGATAACAGCCCAGACACATACCCAACTAGGCCATCACCACCGGAAGACAGCACAGCCTACTCACAAGTGGTGGCTAGAGCAGCACTATTCCATAATGTGGAACTACACTCGGAACAAGTAGAGGATGATTTTTTATTTAACACCCTCTCCTCAACCCACAGCTCCTACCAAAGCCTGCCGATGCTCCCAGGCATGCTACGCCATGCAAAGGACATTTTCAAGGAGCCAGTTAAAAGTAGGGCAGTGACGCCTAGGGTGGACAAAAAGTATAAGGCGCCTCCTACGGACCCTGTATTCATCACCTCTCAGCTGCCACCAGACTCTGTGGTGGTAGGGGCTGCCAGAAAACGGGCAAACTCACACACTTCTGGGGATGCACCTCCCCCAGATAAAGAAAGTAGGAAGTTCGATGCAGCCGGGAAGAGGGTTGCTGTCCAAGCAGCAAACCAGTGGCGCATCGCAAATTCACAAGCGCTGCTAGCGCGATACGACAGAGCCCACTGGGATGAGATGCAGCATCTCATTGAACATCTCCCAAAAGATCTGCAAAAAAGAGCAAAACAGGTTGTTGAGGAGGGTCAAAACATTTCCAACAATCAAATACGCTCCTCCATGGATGCAGCAGACACGGCCGCAAGAACCATTAATACGTCGGTTACCATCCGTAGGCACGCATGGCTCAGAACGTCTGGATTCAAGCCAGAAATTCAGCAGGCAGTGCTTAACATGCCAGTAAACGAGAAACTTCTGTTCGGTCCGGAGGTCGACACAGCCATAGAAAAGCTCAAGAAAGACACTGACACTGCCAAGGCCATGGGCGCACTCTACTCCCCGCAGAGCAGAGGATCTTATAACACCTTCCGCAAAACACCTTTTAGAGGAGGGTTTCGGGGTCAGGCCACACAAGCTAGCACCTCACAGTCCGCACCGCCCACCTACCAGGGACAGTACAGGGGAGGTTTTCGGGGCCAGTATAGAGGGGGGCAATTTCCTAGGAATAGAGGAAGATTTCAAAGCCCCAAAACCACTACCAACAAGCAGTGACTCACACGTCACTCACCCCTCCCACACAACACCAGTGGGGGGGAGGATACATCAATATTACGAAGCATGGGACAAAATAACTACAGACACATGGGTCCTAGCAATTATCCAACATGGTTATTGCATAGAATTCATGCAATTCCCTCCAGACATACCACCAAAATCACAAAATTTATCAAAATACCATTCACAGCTTCTAGAGATAGAAGTTCAAGCACTACTGCAAAAAAATGCAATAGAATTAGTACCAAGCACACAAATAAACACAGGAGTTTATTCACTGTACTTCTTGATACCAAAAAAGGACGAAACACTGAGACCAATTCTAGACCTCAGGGTAGTAAACACATTCATCAAATCAGACCACTTTCACATGGTCACACTACAAGAAGTGTTACCATTGCTCAGAAAACACGACTACATGACAACCCTAGACCTCAAGGACGCATATTTCCATATACCAATACATCAATCACACAGGAAATATCTAAGGTTTGTATTCAAAGGAATACATTACCAATTCAAAGTATTGCCTTTTGGTTTAACAACCGCTCCAAGAGTATTCACAAAATGCCTAGCAGTAGTCGCTGCACACATCAGAAGGCAGCAAATACATGTGTTCCCGTATCTAGACGACTGGCTAATCAAAACCAGTTCGCTCACACAATGCTCAAACCACACAAATCAAGTCATACAAACCCTCTACAATCTAGGGTTCACCGTCAACTTTGCAAAATCAAACATTCTGCCAAGCAAAGTACAGCAATATCTAGGAGCCATAATAGACACGACAAAAGGAGTAGCAACGCCAACTCCACAAAGGATCCACAATTTCAACAGGGTCATTCAACACATGTCTCCAAACCAAACAATACAAGCAAGAACAATACTACAGCTCCTAGGCATGATGTCCTCATGCATAGCCATTGTCCCAAACGCAAGACTGCACATGAGGCCCTTACAACAGTGCCTAGCCTCACAGTGGTCTCAAGCACAGGGTCACCTTCTAGATCTGGTGTTGCTAGACCGCCAAACTTACCTATCGCTTCTATGGTGGAACAGTATAAATTTAAACAGAGGGCGGCCTTTCCAAGACCCAGTGCCACAGTACGTAATAACAACAGATGCTTCCATGACAGGGTGGGGAGCACATCTCAATCAACACAACATAAGAGGACAATGGAACATACATCAAACAAAACTGCATATAAATCATCTAGAATTATTAGCAGTTTTTCAAGCACTAAAAGCTTTCCAACCAATCATAACCCACAAATACATCCTTGTCAAAACAGACAACATGACAACGATGTATTATCTAAACAAACAAGGAGGAACACATTCAACGCAGTTAAGCTTGTTAGCTCAAAAAATATGGAAGTGGGCAATCCACCATCAAATTGGTCTAATAGCACAGTTTATTCCGGGGATCCAGAATCAGCTGGCAGACAATCTCTCTCGAGATCACCAGCAAGTCCACGAATGGGAAATCCACCCACAAATTCTGAACACCTACTTCACACTCTGGGGAACACCACAAATAGACTTATTTGCAACAAAAGAGAACGCAAAATGCCAAAACTTCGCGTCCAGATACCCACACAAGCAATCCCAAGGCAATGCCCTATGGATGAACTGGTCAGGAATATTTGCTTACGCTTTTCCTCCTCTCCCTCTCCTTCCTTACCTAGTAAACAAATTGAGTCAAAACAAACTCAAACTCATTTTAATAGCACCAACGTGGGAAAGACAACCCTGGTACACAACACTGCTAGATCTGTCTGTAGTACCACACATCAAACTGCCCAACAAACCAGATCTGTTAACGCAACACAACCAACAGATCAGACACCCGGACCCAGCATCGCTGAATCTAGCAATCTGGCTCCTGAAATCCTAGAATTCGGACACTTACAACTTAGCCAAGAGTGTATGGAAGTCATAAAGCAGGCCAGAAGGCCATCCACTAGACACTGCTACGCAAGTAAGTGGAAAAGATTTGTTTGGTACTGCCATCATAATCAGATACAACCACTAGAGGCAACTCCAAAACATATAGTAAATTACTTGCTCCATTTACAAAAAGCAAAGCTAGCCTTCTCTTCTATTAAAATACACCTTGCAGCCATATCTGCATACCTGCAAACTACATATTCAACTTCCTTGTATAGGATACCAGTTATCAAAGCATTCATAGAAGGGCTTAAAAGAATTATACCACCAAGAACACCACCTGTTCCTTCATGGAACCTAAACGTGGTTCTAACAAGACTCATGGGCCCACCTTTCGAACCCATGCACTCTTGCGGAATACAATTCCTCACCTGGAAAGTTGCCTTTCTCATCGCCATTACATCTCTAAGAAGAGTAAGTGAAATTCAAGCGTTCACAACACAAGAGCCTTTTATACAAATACATAAAAATAAGGTCGTCCTACGACCTAATCCAAAATTTTTACCAAAAGTTATTTCTCCATTCCATCTAAATCAAACGGTAGAACTACCAGTATTCTTCCCACAGCCAGATTCTGTGGCTGAAAGAGCACTACATACATTAGATGTCAAAAGAGCATTAATGTACTACATTGACAGAACGAAGAACATCAGAAAAACTAAACAGCTATTTATTGCATTCCAAAAACCTCATGCAGGTAACCCAATATCAAAACAAGGTATAGCCAGATGGATAGTTAAATGCATCCAAATCTGCTACCTTAAAGCAAAAAGACAACTGCCCATTACTCCCAGGGCACATTCAACAAGGAAAAAAGGTGCTTCAATGGCCTTTTTAGGAAACATCCCAATGCAAGAAATATGTAAGGCAGCCACTTGGTCTACGCCTCACACATTCACCAAACACTACTGTATAGATGTGCTATCCGCACAACAAGCTACAGTAGGTCAAGCTGTATTAAGAACTCTATTTCAGACAACTTCTACTCCTACAGGCTAAACCACCGCTTATGGGGAACTAACTGCTTACTAGTCTATGCATACCATGTGTATCTACAGCGACAGATGCCATCGAACTGAAAATGTCACTTACCCAGTGTACATCTGTTCGTGGCATCAGTCGCTGAGATTCACATGGACCCACCCACCTCCCCGGAAGCCTGTAGCAGTTCAGAAGTTACCTTCAATTTTGTACATTTGTATATATATTACTTAATCCTTTAATAGGTACATACTTACATTTTTCATTGCGCGGGCACTATTACTATAGTACAACTCCTACCTCACCCTCTGCGGGGAAAACAATCGAAGATGGAGTCGACGCCCATGCGCAATGAGCACAGAAGGTGGAGTCACTCGGTCCCGTGACTCGAAAACACTTCTTCGAAGAAAAACAACTTGTAACACTCCGACCCAACACCAGATGGCGAGCTCATGCATACCATGTGAATCTCAGCGACTGATGCCACGAACAGATGTACACTGGGTAAGTGACATTTTCATTACCTCCCCTAGGAACTGTGAAAATTGCACTAAGTGTCCACTTTTAAAACAGCTATTTGTCAATAACTTGAAAAGTATACATGCAATTTTTATGATTTAAAGTTCCTAAAGTACTTACCTGCAATACCTTTCGAATGAGATATTACATGTAGAATTTGAACCTGTGGTTCTTAAAATAAACTAAGAAAATATATTTTTCTATAACAAAACCTATTGGCTGGATTTGTCTCTGAGTGTGTGTACCTCATTTATTGTCTATGTGTATGTACAACAAATGCTTAACACTACTCCTTGGATAAGCCTACTGCTCGACCACACTACCACAAAATAGAGCATTAGTATTATCTATTTTTACCACTATTTTACCTCTAAGGGGAACCCTTGGACTCTGTGCATGCTATTCCTTACTTTGAAATAGCACATACAGAGCCAACTTCCTACAAATATCTTAAACAAGAACCTTGTAAACATAAGGTTAATTCATACATTAACTCTGTAGCCTTGCTGACTTCCACGGGAACGGTCTACTATCAAACTCTTCGAATAAACCTTGACAATATTTATCCGTTTTCTGTAATATAATCTTCAAATGTAATTTTACCTCACAGGAGTTTGTTCTGAAGCGCGCTCTCTCTCCACACAGCTGATTCCTGTCAGACCTCAGTTGAAGTGCAAGGCTTCCAGCTGCAGAGCTCGTAACCTAGCAACCAACCGATTGCAAGACTAGAACTGTAACTAACCTTCAGGACTCACAGCGGCCATCTTGGATCTTCTCTTCTTGATTCTTCCTTTGAAATAAGCGCAAGATTACTCTGCAAACCTTCTTCCAGTTTGGGCTTTGCTGTCTCCACTGAGGATATCTCTTTGCTTTTCTCATGCACTTCTTTGATTTGACTTGGCAAGTTTGTGTGGTCATGACACCTTCACAAACCTCCTGTAATACCCAGTCAAGCCAAGGAATGCCCTGACTTGAGTCTGGGTTTTTGGAGCTGCCCAGTCCAGAATTGTCTGGATCTTAGGCTGTAGTGGCTGAACTTGGCCTCCACCTACAAGGTGTCCCAAGTAAACCACAGTGCCCTGCCCTATCTGGCATTTGGATGCCTTGATAGAGAGGCCTGCTGATTGCAGAGCCTTCAAAACCTTCTTCAGGTGGACCAGGTGATCCTGCCAGCTGGAGCTAAAGACAACAATATCGTCAAGATAAGCTGCACTAAAGGACTCCAAACCAGCAAGGACTTGATTCACCAACCTTTGGAAGGTGGCAGGGGCATTCTTTAAACCAAAGGGCATAACAGTAAACTGATAATGCCCATCAGGTGTGGAGAATGCTGTCTTTTCTTTTGCTCCAGGTGCCATTTTGATTTGCCAGTACCCTGCTGTTAAGTCAAAGGTACTTAGGATTTGGCAGCACCTAATTTGTCAAATCAGTTCATCAGCCCTAGGAATGGGATGGGCATCTGTCTTGGTGACAGAATTAAGTCCTCTGTAGTCCACACAAAACCTCATCTCTCTCTTTCCATCTTTGGTGTGAGGTTTGGGGACTAAGACCACTGGGCTAGCCCAGGGGCTGTCAGAGCGCTCAATCACTCCCAATTCCAGCATCTTGTGGACTTCCACCTTGATGCTTTCCTTAACTTGGTCAGACTGTCTGAAAAATGTGTTTTTGTCAGGCATGCTGTCTCCTGTGTCCACATCATGGGTACATAGGTGTGTCTGACCAGGGGGTAGGGAAAAGAGCTCAGCAAACTGTTGCATGACCTTCCTACAATCAGATTGCTGTTGGCTAGAGAGGGTGTCTGAATAGATCACTCCATCAACTGAGCCATCCTTAGGGTTTGATGAGAGGAGATCAGGGAGAGGTTCACTCTCAGCTTCCTGGTCCTCATCTGTTACCATCAACAGATTCACATCAGCCCTATCATGGAAGTCTTAGGCGGTTCACATGGATCACCCTCTTGGGGCTCCTGCTAGTGCCTAGGTCCACCAGGTAGGTGACCTGACTCTTCTTTTCTAGCACTGGGTAAGGGCCACTCCATTTGTCCTGAAATGCCCTGGGAGCCACAGGCTCCAAAACCCAGACTTTCTGCCTTGGTTGAAATTCAACCATTGCAGCCTTTTGGTCATACCAAAACTTCTGGAGCTGTTGGCTGGCCTCAAGGTTTTTACTTGCCTTTTCCATGTACTCTGCCATCCTTGAACGTAGGCCAAGTACATAGTCCACTATGTCTTGTTTAGGCTCATGAAGAGGTCTCTCCCAGCCTTCTTTCACAAGAGCTAGTGGTCCCCTTACAGGGTGGCCAAACAGAAGTTCAAAGGGTGAGAACCCTACTCCCTTCTGAGGCACCTCTCTGTAAGCGAAAAGCAGACCTGGCAAGAGGACCTCCCATCTCCTTTTAGGTTTTTCAGGGAGCCCCATGATCATGCCTTTTAATGTCTTGTTGAATCTCTCAACAAGGCCATTAGTTTGTGGATGATAGGGTGTAGTGAATTTATAAGTCACTCCACACTCATTCCACATGTGTTTCAGGTATGCTGACATGAAGTTGGTACCTCTGTCAGATACCACCTCCTTAGGGAAGCCCACTCTGGTAAAGATACCAATGAGGGCCTTGGCTACTGCAGGGGCAGTAGTCGACCTAAGGGGAATAGCTTCAGGGTATCTAGTAGCATGATCCACTACTACTAGTATGTACATATTCCCTGAGGCTGTGGGAGGTTCAAGTGGACCCACTATGTCCACACCCACTCTTTCAAAGGGGACCCCCACCACTGGAAGTGGAATGAGGGGGGCCTTTGGATGTCCACCTGTCTTACCACTGGCTTGACAGGTGGTACAGGAGACACAAAACTCCTTAACTTTCTGGGACATGTTGGGCCAGTAGAAGTGGTTGACTAGTCTCTCCCACGTCTTGGTTTGTCCCAAATGCCCAGCAAGGGGAATATCATGGGCTAAGGTCAGTATGAACTCTCTGAACTCCTGAGGCACTACCACTCTCCTAGTGGCACCAGGTTTGGGATCTCTTGCCTCAGTGTACAGGAGTCCATCTTCCCAATAGACCCTATGTGTTCCAGTTTTCTTGATATTGGACTCTTCAGCAGCTTGCTGCCTAAGGCCTTCAAGAGAGGGACAGGTTTCTTGCCCCTTACACAACTGCTCCCTTGAGGGTCCCCCTGGGCCTAAGAGCTCAACCTGATTAGGTTCTAACTCCATAGGCTCGGTTCACTCAGAGGGCAGAACTTCTTCCTGAGAGGAGAGGTTCTCTTTTTGTTGTTGTGTTGCAGCTGGTTTCCCAGTTGTCTTTCCTTTCCTCTTGGTAGGCTGGGCCCTTTTTCCAGACTCTAGCTCTACTTTTTCACCCTGAGCCTTGCACTGTGCCCTTGTCTTGACACACACTAGTTCAGGGATACCCAGCATGGCTGCATGGGTTTTCAGTTCTATCTCAGCCCATGATGAGGACTCCAGGTCATTTCCAATCAAACAGTCTACTGGGATATTTGAGGAGACCACCACCTGTTTCAGGCCATTGACCCCTCCCCACTCTAAAGTTACCATAGCCATGGGATGTACTTTAGTCTCATTGTCAGCGTTGGTGACTGGATAAGTTTGTCCAGCCAGGTATTGACCAGGGGAAACCAGTTTCTCTGTCACCGTGGTGACACTGGCACCTGTATCCCTCAGGCCTTCTACACTTGTCCCATTAATTAAGAGCTGCTTCCTGTATTTTTGCATATTAGGGGGCCAGGCAGCCAGTGTGGCTAAATCCACCCCACCCTCAGACTAATGTAGCTTCAGTGTGACACCTGATTTGCTCTGGGCACACTGTTGATCCCACTTGGAGACTAGCCATTCCAGTGTTAGCTGGAGTGGAGTTGGAAGTGGTACTTTTCTTGGGACAGGCCTTGTCTCCAGTTTGGTGTCCAGGCTGATTACAGCTACGACACCAGGCCTTTTTGGGATCAAAGTTTTTACCCTTGTACCCAAAATTGTTTTGTGAAGAGGCTCTGGGCCCACCCTCCTGTGCAGGTTTTTGGGGGCCTGAAGAAGACTCTTTACTATTTTTGTTTTTGGATGTCTCAACACTCTTCCCCTGGGGAGGCTTTGTGACCCCTTTCTTTTGGTCACCCCCTGTGGAAGTCTTGGTCACCCTAGTCTTGACCCAATGGTCCGCCTTCATTCCCAATTCTTGGGGAGAAATTGGTCCTAGGTCTACCAGATGCTGATGCAGTTTATCATTGAAACAATTACTTAATAGGTGTTCTTTCACAAATAAATTGTACAGCCCATCATAATCATTTACACCACTGCCTTGAATCCAACCATCCAGTGTTTTCATTGAGTAGTCCACAAAATCAACCCAGGTCTGGCTCGAGGATTTTTGAGCCCCCCTGAATCTAATTCTATACTCAGTGGAGAATCCAAAGCCCTCAATCAGGGTTCCCTTCATGAGGTCATAAGATTCTGCATCATTTCCAGAGAGTGAGGAGTCTATCCCTACACTTTCCAGTGAACATTTCCCAAAGGAGAGCACCCCAGTGAGATCTGCTTACTTTTCTGGTTACACAAGCCCTCTCAAAAGCTGTGAACCATTTGGTGATGTCATCACCATCTTCATATTTAGTTACAATCCCTTTTGGGATTTTCAACATGTCAGGAGAATCTCTGACCCTATTTATGTTTCTGCCACCATTGATGGGACCTAGGCCCATCTCTTGTCTTTCCCTTTCTATGGCTAGGATCTGTCTTTCCAAAGCCAATCTTTTGGCCATCCTGGCTAGCAGGAGGTCCTCTTCACTGAGGCTATCCTCAGTGTTTCCAGAGGTGCTGGTCCCTCCTGTGAGGGAAGCAGCATCTCTGACTATCACAGTTGGAATCAGGGATTGAGTGTCCCTGGGTTCCCTAGTTAGGACTGGAAGGTGGGAATTCTCCTCCAGGTCACTAACATCCTCCTCTGGGTTGTCATCCTCAGAGGGGTTGGCTTTTTCAAACTCTGCCAAAAGCTCCTGGAGCTGTAGTTTGGAGGGTTTTGAGCCATTTGTGATTTTCTTTAGGTTGCAGAGTGACCTTAGCTCCCTCATCTTAAGATGGAGGTAAGGTGTGAGGTAGAGTTCCTCCACATTCATCTCTGCACTAGACATTATGTCTCTAAAAGTTGGAATACTTTTTAAGAATCTAAAACTAGTTCTAGAATCTAATTCAAACTTTTACATAACTTTTAAACTCTAAAAGCAATGCTAACAGGGACTAACACAAGGCCCTAGCAGGACTTTTAAGGATTTAGAAAAATAGTTCAAATTGCAAAAATCAATTTCTAATGACAATTTTTGGAATTTGTCGTGTGATCAGGTATTGGCTGAGTAGTCCAGCAAATGCAAAGTCTTGTACCCCACCGCTGATCCACCAATGTAGGAAGTTGGCTCTGTATGCACTATTTCAAAGTAAGGAATAGTATGCATAGAGTCCAAGGGTTCCCCTTAGAGGTAAGATAGTGGCAAAAAGAGATAATACTAATGCTCTATTTTGTGGTAGTGTGGTCGAGCAGTAGGCTTATCAAAGGAGTAGTGTTAAGCATTTGTTGTACATACAGACAGGCAATAAATGAGGAACACACATTCAGAGACAATTCCAGGACAATAGGTTTCTGTATAGAAAAATATCTTTTCTTAGTTTATTTTAAGAACCACAGGTTCAAATTCTACATGTAATACTTTGCATGAAAGGTATTGCAGGTAAGTACTTTAGGAACTTTGAATAGCATATATTGTAAGGAAATGCCTCCTTGGCATGGTTGCCCCCTGACTTTTTGCCTTTGCTGATGCTATGTTTACAATTGAAAGTGTGCTGAGGCCTGCTAACCAGGCCCCAGCACCAGTGTTCTTTCCCTAACCTGTACTTTTGTATCCACAATTGGCAGACCCTGGCATCCAGATAAGTCCCTTGTAACTGGTACTTCTAGTACCAAGGGCCCTGATGCCAAGGAAGGTCTCTAAGGGCTGCAGCATGTCTTATGCCACCCTGGAGACCTCTCACTCAGCACAGACACACTGCTTGCCAGCTTGTGTGTGCTAGTGAGGACAAACCGAGTAAGTCGACATGGCACTCCCCTCAGGGTGCCATGCCAGCCTCTCACTGCCTATGCAGTATAGGTAAGACACCCCTCTAGCAGGCCTTACAGCCCTAAGGCAGGGTGCACTATACCATAGGTGAGGGTACCAGTGCATGAGCATGGTACCCCTACAGTGTCTAAACAAAACCTTAGACATTGTAAGTGCAGGGTAGCCATAAGAGTATATGGTCTGGGAGTTTGTCAAACACGAACTCCACAGCACCATAATGGCTACACTGAAAACTGGGAAGTTTGGTATCAAACTCCTCAGCACAATAAATGCACACTGATGCCAGTGTGCATTTTATTGTAAAATACACCACAGAGGGCACCTTAGAGGTGCCCCCTGAAACTTAACCGACTATCTGTGTAGGCTGACTAGTTTTAGCAGCCTGCCACAAACCGAGACATGTTGCTGGCCCCATGGGGAGAGTGCCTTTGTCACTCTGAGGCCAGTAACAAAGCCTGCACTGGGTGGAGATGCTAACACCTCTCCCAGGCAGGAATTGTCACACCTGGCGGTGAGCCTCAAAGGCTCACCTCCTTTGTGCCAACCCAGCAGGACACTCCAGCTAGTGGAGTTGCCCGCCCCCTCCGGCCAGGCCCCACTTTTGGCGGCAAGGCCGGAGAAAATAATGAGAAAAACAAGGAGGAGTCACTGGCCAGTCAGGACAGCCCCTAAGGTGTCCTGAGCTGAGGTGACTCTGACTTTTAGAAATCCTCCATCTTGCAGATGGAGGATTCCCCCAATAGGGTTAGGATTGTGACCCCCTCCCCTTGGGAGGAGGCACAAAGAGGGTGTACCCACCCTCAGGGCTAGTAGCCATTGGCTACTAACCCCCCAGACCTAAACACGCCCTTAAATTTAGTATTTAAGGGCTACCCTGAACCCTAGAAAATTAGATTCCTGCAACTACAAGAAGAAGGACTGCCCAGCTGAAAACCCCTGCAGCGGAAGACCAGAAGACGACAACTGCCTTGGCTCCAGAAACTCACCGGCCTGTCTCCTGCCTTCCAAAGATCCTGCTCCAGCGACGCCTTCCAAAGGGACCAGCGACCTCGACATCCTCTGAGGACTGCCCCTGCTTCGAAAAGACAAGAAACTCCCGAGGACAGCGGACCTGCTCCAAGAAAAGCTGCAACTTTGTTTCCAGCAGCTTTAAAGAACCCTGCAAGCTCCCCGCAAGAAGCGTGAGACTTGCCACACTGCACCCGGCGACCCCGACTCGGCTGGTGGCGATCCAACACCTCAGGAGGGACCCCAGGACTACTCTGATACTGTGAGTACCAAAACCTGTCCCCCCTGAGCCCCCACAGCGCCGCCTGCAGAGGGAATCCCGAGGCTTCCCCTGACCGCGACTCTTTGAACCTAAAGTCCCGACGCCTGGGAGAGACCCTGCACCCGCAGCCCCCAGGACCTGAAGGACCGGACTTTCACTGGAGGAGTGACCCCCAGGAGTCCCTCTCCCTCGCCCAAGTGGAGGTTTCCCCGAGGAATCCCCCCCTTGCCTGCCTGCAGCGCTGAAGAGATCCCGAGATCTCTCATAGACTAACATTGAAAACCCGACGCTTGCTTCTACACTGCACCCGGCCGCCCCGCGCTGCTGAGGGTGAAATTTCTGTGTGGACTTGTGTCCCCCCCGGTGCCCTACAAAACCCCCCTGGTCTGCCCTCCGACGACGCGGGTACTTACCTGCAAGCAGACCGGAACCGGGGCACCCCCTTCTCTCCATTCTAGCCTATGTGTTTTGGGCACCACTTTGAACTCTGCACCTGACCGGCCCTGAGCTGCTGGTGTGGTGACTTTGGGGTTGCTCTGAACCCCCAACGGTGGGCTACCTTGGACCAAGAACTGAACCCTGTAAGTGTCCTACTTACCTGGTAAAACTAACAAAAACTTACCTCCCCCAGGAACTGTGAAAATTGCACTAAGTGTCCACTTTTAAAACAGCTATTTGTCAATAACTTGAAAAGTATACATGCAATTTTGATGATTTGAAGTTCCTAAAGTACTTACCTGCAATACCTTTCGAATGAGATATTACATGTAGAATTTGAACCTGTGGTTCTTAAAATAAACTAAGAAAAGATATTTTTCTATATAAAAACCTATTGGCTGGATTTGTCTCTGAGTGTGTGTACCTCATTTATTGCCTTGTGTATGTACAACAAATGCTTAACACTACTCCTTGGATAAGCCTACTGCTCGACCACACTACCACAAAATAGAGCATTAGTATTATCTATTTTTACCACTATTTTACCTCTAAGGGGAACCCTTGGACTCTGTGCATGCTATTCCTTACTTTGAAATAGCACATACAGAGCCAACTTCCTACATATATACTTTTCAAATAAAACACATATAGGTATTTTAAAACTAGACAGTGCAATTTTCACAGTTCCTAGGGGAGGTAAGTAATTGTTAGTTCTTGCAGGCTTCAATGGAGAAGGGGGTGCCCCGGTTCCAGTCTGCCAGCAGGTAAGTACCCGCGTCTTCGGAGGGCAGACCCGGGGGGTTTTGTAGGGCACCGGGGAGGGGGGACACAAGTTAGCACAGAAAGTACACCCTCAGCAGCACGGGGCGGCAGGGTGCAGTGTGCAAGCACACGTCAGTTTTCAATGTAAATCAATGGGAGACCAAAGGGTCTCTTCAGCGATGCAGGGGGGGGGGGGGGGGGGGCTCCTCGGGGTAGCCACCACCTGGGCAAGGGAGAGGGCCTCCTGGGGGTCACTCCTGCACTGGAGTTCCGATCCTTCAGGTCCTGGGGGCTGCGGGTGCAGGGTCTTTTCCAGGCGTCGGGATCTGAGAGTCAGGCGGGCAGGGGGAGCCTCGGGATTCCCTCTGCAGGCGTTGCTGTGGGGGCTCAGGGGGTTCAACTTTGGTTACTCAGTCTCGGAGTCGCCGGGGAGTCCTCCCTGAAGTGTTTCTCCAAGTCGAGCCAGGGGCTTCGGGTGCAGAGTTGCAAGTCTCACGCTTCTGGCGGGAAACGCAGTTGTCTTTAAGTTGCTTCTTTGGAAACAAAGTTGCAGTCTTGGGTGAACAGGGCCGCTGTTCTCTGGAGTTTCTTGGTCCTTCTAGAGCAGGGCAGTCCTCTGAGGATTCAGAGGTCGTTGGTCCTGGGGAAAGCGTCGCTGGAGCAGTTTCTTCAGAAGGGGGGGAGACAGGCCGGTAGAGCTGTGGCCAAAGCAGTTGGTGTCTCAGTCTTCTCTGCAGGGTTTTTCAGCTCAGCAGTCCTCCTTCTTAGGTTGCAGGAATCTGAGTTCCTAGGTTCAGAGGAGCCCCTAAATACAGAATTTAGGGGTGTTTAGGTCAGGGAGGGCAGTAGCCAATGGCTATTAGCCCTGAGGGTGGCTACACCCTCTTTGTGCCTCCTCCCAAGGGGAGGGGGTCACATTCCTATCCCTGTTGGGGGGATCCTCCATCTGCAAGATGGAGGATTCCTAAAAGTCAGTCACTTCAGCTCAGGTTGCCTTAGGGGCTGTCCTGACTGGCCAGTGACTCCGCCTTGTTTTTCTCATTATCTCCTCCGGCCTTGCCGCCAAAAGTGGGCCCGTGGCCGGAGGAGGTGGGCAACTCCACTAGCTGGAATGCCCTGTGGTGCTGTAACAAAGGGGGTGAGCCTTTGAGGCTCACCGCCAGGTGTTACAGTTCCTGCAAGGGGGAGGTGATAAGCATCTCCACCCAGTGCAGGCTTTGTTACTAGCCACAGAGTGACAAAGGCACTCTCCCCACATGTCTCGAATGTGGCAGGCTGCTAAAACCAGTCAGCCTACACGGGTAGTTGGTTAAGGTTTCAGGGGGCACCTCTAAGGTGCCCTCTGGGGTGTATTTTACAATAAAATGTACACTGGCACTGGCATTATGGTGCTGTGGAGTTCGTGTTTGTACCAAGGGCCCTGATGCCAGGAAAGGTCTCTAAGGGCTGCAGCATGTCTTATGCCACCCTAGGGACCCCTCACTCAGCACAGACACACTGCTTGCCAGCTTGTGTGTGCTGGTGGGGAGAAAACGACTAAGTCGACATGGCACTCCCCTCAGGGTGCCATGCCAACCTCACACTGCCTGTGGCATAGGTAAGTCACCCCTCTAGCAGGCCTTACAGCCCTAAGGCAGGGTGCACTATACCACAGGTGAGGGCATATGTGCATGAGCACTATGCTCCTACAGTGTCTAAGCAAAACCTTAGACATTGTAAGTGCAGGGTAGCCATAAGAGTATATGGTCTGGGAGTCTGTCATGCACGAACTCCACAGCTCCATAATGGCTACACTGAATACTGGGAAGTTTGGTATCAAACTTCTCAGAATAAACCCACACTGATGCCAGTGTTGGATTTATTAAAAAATGCACACAGAGGGCATCTTAGAGATACCCCCCCCCCCTGTATTTTACCCAATTGTTCAGTGCAGGACTGACTGGTCTCTGACAGCCTGCTGCTGAGAGATGAGTTTCTGACCCCATGTGGTGAGGGCCCCCCCCCCCTCCCCCCCCCCCCCTCTGAAGAAACTGCTCCAGCGACGCTTTCCCCAGGACCAGCGACCTCTGAATCCTCAGAGGACTGCCCTGCTCTAGAAGGACCAAGAAACTCCAGAGAACAGCGGCCCTGTTCACCAAAGACTGCAACTTTGTTTCCAAAGAAGCAACTTCAAGACAACTGCGTTTCCCGCCAGAAGCGTGAGACTTGCAACTCTGCACCCGATGCCCCCGGCTCGACTTGTGGAGAACAAACACTTCAGGGAGGACTCCCCGGCGACTACGAGACCGTGAGTAGGCAGAGTTGCCCCCCCCTGAACCCCCACAGCGATGCCTGCAGAGGGAATCCCGAGGCTCCCCCTGACCGCGACTGCCTGACTCCCAGATCCCGACGCCTGGAAAAGACCCTGCACCCGCATCCCCCAGGACCTGAAAGATCGGAACTCCAGTGCCGGAGTGACCCCCAGGAGGCCCTCTCCCTTGCCCAGGTGGTGGCTACCCCGAGGAGCCCCCCCCCCCCCCCCCCCCTTTGCCTGCCTGCATCCCTTGGTCTCCCATTGATTCCAATTGAAAACCCGATGTGTTTGCACACTGCACCCGGCCACCCCCATGCTGCTGAGGGTGTACTTTCTGTGCCCTACAAAACCCCCCTGGTCTGCCCTCCGAAGACGCGGGTACTTACCTGCTGGCAGACTGGAACCAGGGCACCCCCTTCTCCATTGAAGCCTATGCGTTTTGGGCACCGCTTTGACCTCTGCACCTGACCGGCCCTGAGCTCCTGGTGTGGTAACTTTGGGGTTGCTCTGAACCCCCAACGGTGGGCTACCTTGGACCCAAACTTGAACCCCGTAGGTGGTTTACTTACCTGCAAAAACTAATAAACTCTTACTCCCCCTAGGAACTGTTGATAATTGCACTGTCTAGTTTTAAAATAGCTATATGTGATTTATGTGAAAAGTGTATATGCTATTTTGCTAATTCAAAGTTCCTAAAGTACCTACCTGCAATACCTTTCATTTGAAGTATTACATGTAAATCTTGAACCTGTGGTTCTTAAAATAAACTAAGATATTTTTCTATACAAAAACCTATTGGCCTGGAATTGTCTCTGATTGTGTTCCTCATTTATTGCTTGTGTATGTACAACAAATGCACTACTCCTTTGATAAGCCTACTGCTCGACCACACTACCACAAAATAGAGCATTAGAATTATCCCTTTTTGCCACTATCTTACCTCTAAAGGGAACCCTTGGACTCTGTGCATACTATTCCTTACTTTGAAATTGTGCATACAAAGCCAGCTTCCTACACTAGGTAACTAGATTACTGCAACCTAAGACGAAGGACTGCTGAGCTGAAAAACCTGCAGAGAAGACGGAGACACCAACTGCTTTGGCCCCAGCTCTACCGGCTTGTCTCTCCACTTCAAAAGAACTGCTACAGCAACGTGTTCCACAGGGTCCAGCGACCTCTGAAGCCTCAGAGGACTACCCTGCATCTAAAAGGACCAAGAACTCCTGAGGACAGCGGCTCTGCTCCAAGAAAGTAGCATCTTTGCAACAAAGAAGCAACTTTGAAAAGAACACACGTTTCCCGCCGGAAGCGTGAGACTTTGCACTCTGCACCAGACGCCCCCGGCTCGACTTGTGGAAAACCAACACTACAGGGAGAACTCCCCGGCGACTGCGAGCCCGTGAGTAGCCAGAGTTGACCCCCCTGAGCCCCCACAGTGATGCCTGCAGAGGGAATCTAGAGGCTCCCCCAGACCGCGACTGCCTGCTTCTAAGACCCGACGCCTGGTAAGGACACTGCACCCGCAGCCCCCAGGACCTGTAGGATCCGCCCTCCAGTGCAGGAGCGACCCCCAGGTGGCCCTTTCCCTTGCCCAGGTGGTGGCTACTGCTAATTCAAAGTTCCTAAAGTTCCTATGTGAAATACCTTTCATTTAAAGTATTGTTTTTAAATCTTGTACCTGTGGTTCTTAAAATCTAAGAAAATATATGTTCGGTGGCATGTGTAGCTGCAGATACACATGCTGTGCATAGTCCGCCGTCTGGTGTTGGGTCGGAGTGTTACAAGTTGTTTTTCTTCGAAGAAGTCTTTTCGAGTCACGAGACCGAGGGACTCCTCCTCCTTTGTTTCCATTGTGCATGGGCGTCTACTCCATCTTCGATTGTTTTTTTTCCGCCATCGGGTTCTGACGTGTTCCTTTTCGCTCCGGGTTTCGGGACGGAAAGATAGTCAAAACTTCGGAAAACTACGTTGGTATTGTTTCGTTCGGTATCGGGTTAGATAGAATCGACACCGAATCGTGAAGAGCTCCGGTAGCCCTTTGGGGTAACTTCGACCCCCCCCGTCGGGGCCTGGTCGGCCCGACCGCGTGTAAAATCGACACCGATGGAACGGACCCCGTTCCGATTCTGTCCTAAATGCCACAGCAAATATCCGTATACAGACCAACATTTGGTCTGTAACTTGTGCCTGTCGCCCGAGCACAAGGAAGAGACGTGTGAGGCCTGTTGTGCGTTCCGGTCCCGAAAGACGCTCCCTGACCGAAGAGCCAGAAGGTTGCAAATGGCGTCCACGCCGACAGGACAACGTGGGTTCGAGGAACAAGGAGAAGAAGAGGAAGCCTTCTCCATCCATGAATCGGACTCGGAGGAGTTGGACGTCGAAGAAACCGTGAGTAAGACGTCGAAACAAGCACCACACGGGAAAACCGACAAGGCCCAGGGGACGCCACTGCCAACAGGCCATGGCTCAACCCATAAAATAGGTGACCGTCCATCGGCACCGAAAAAGGGCAAACTGGTGCCGAGATCGTCCGACTCGGGTCGAGACACAGGCACGCAGCAATCTCGGGACCGAGAAAGTGCTGCCGAAAAGGGTCGACGCTGAGACAGCGGTACCGAAGCTGCTCGACACAGGGACAGCGGCACCGAGGTTGGTCGACGCCGAGAAAGCTCGACTACAAAAAAGAGAAAATTCTCCTCGGAGCCGAAAACAAGCAAAGACACAGTTTCGGTGCCAAAACGCCCTGCAACCGAACTGACTGCCAGCTCGTATTCAGAGGAACAATCACTGTCCTCTCAAATGCGCAAACAAAGATTTGAAGAAGAGTTACAATCCACTGACGTAGACCACACCCAGAAGCGGATCTTCATACAGAGTGGGACAGGGAAGATCAGCACTCTTCCCCCCAATCAGGAGGAAAAGGAGACTCGAGCTCCAAACTCGAGAACAAACACCACGAGCAAAAGTGGTGAAGAAAGTAACTCCACCACCCTCTCCTCCACCTGTAACTCATACATCACCGGCACAAACCCCGTCACATTTACCAGCTCATACCACCATGAGCCAAGATGACCAGGACGCTTGGGACCTATATGACGCCCCAGTATCAGACAATAGTACTGAGTCGTACCCTACCAAGCCCTCGCCACCCGAGGACAGCACAGCGTATGCACAGGTGGTAGCTAGGGCAGCAGAGTTCCATAACGTGTCGTTACACTCAGAACCTGTTGAGGATGACTTCCTTTTCAACACCCTCTCCTCCACCCATAGCACCTATCAAAGCCTGCCTATGCTCTCGGGAATGCTAAGACACGCAAAACAGATCTTTAAAGATCCTGTCAAAAGCAGAGCGATAACTCCACGGGTGGAGAAAAAATATAAAGCACCGCCCACAGACCCTGCTTTTATCACATCACAACTGCCACCAGATTCAGTTGTAGTAGGGGCAGCTCGCAAGAGAGCCAACTCGCACACATCAGGCGACGCCCCACCTCCGGACAAAGAGAGCCGCAAGTTCGACGCAGCTGGAAAAAGGGTTGCTGTACAAGCTGCAAACCAGTGGCGCATCGCGAACTCTCAGGCGCTCCTAGTGCGATATGACAGAGCCCATTGGGATGAGATGCAGCATCTCATCGAGCATCTACCCAAAGAATTACAGAAACGGGCAAAACAAGTAGTTGAGGAGGGACAAAATATCTCTAATAACCAAATACGCTCCTCTATGGATGCAGCGGATACAGCTGCAAGAACAATAAATACTGCGGTAACCATAAGACGGCAAGCATGGTTGCGCACATCCGGGTTTAAACCCGAGATACAACAGGCAGTGCTCAATATGCCGTTCAACGAACAACAATTGTTTGGACCCGATGTGGACACGGCGATTGAGAAATTGAAAAAGGACACTCACACAGCCAAGGCCATGGGCGCGCACTATTCCCTGCAGGGCAGAGGCACTTTTGGCACATTTCGCAGAACACCCTTCAGAGGGGGGTTTCGGGGTCAAGCCACACAAGCCAGCACCTCACAATCAACACCGTCTACCTACCAGGGACAGTACCAAAGGGGAGGCTTTCGGGGCCAGTACAGAGGGGGACAATTCCCTAGAAACCGTGGAAAATTTCAAGGTCCCAAAACCCCTACAACCAAACAGTGACTCACAAGTCACTCAACCCCTTCACACAACACCAGTGGGGGGAAGGCTAAGCCAATTTTACAAAGCTTGGGAGGAAATAACAATAGACACTTGGGTCTTAGCAATTATCCTACATGGTTATTGCATAGAATTTCTCCAAATCCCTCCAAATGTCCCACCAAAAACACAAAACATGTCAAAACAGCATTTAGACCTTCTGGAATTAGAAGTTCAGGCATTACTGCAAAAGGACGCAATAGAACTTGTACCACGTACACAAAGGAACACAGGAGTTTACTCACTGTACTTTCTAATACCATAAAAAAGACAAAACACTGAGACCAATCTTAGATCTCAGAACACTAAACATCTACATCAAATCGGAACACTTTCACATGGTCACGCTACAAGACGTATTACCACTGCTAAAACAACAAGACTATATGACCACCTTAGATCTAAAGGACGCGTATTTCCACATACCAATACATCCCTCGCACAGGAAATACCTAAGGTTCGTATTCAAGGGAATACACTACCAATTCAAAGTGTTGCCGTTCGGTATAACAACCGCACCAAGAGTATTTACAAAATGCCTAGCAGTAGTAGCTGCACATATCAGAAGGCAGCAAATACACGTGTTCCCCTACCTAGACGATTGGCTAATCAAGACCAACTCCCTAACAAAGTGTTCACACCACACAGAATATGTCATACAAACCCTCTACAAACTCGGTTTCTCCATCAACTATGCAAAATCACACATTCTGCCGTGCAAAACACAGCAATACTTAGGAGCGACAATCGACACAACAAAGGGGATAGCCACTCCAAGTCCACAAAGGGTTCAAAATTTTTACAAGGTTATACAAGCCATGTATCCGACACAAAAAATACATGCAAAGATGGTATTAAAACTCCTAGGCATGATGTCTTCATGCATAGCCATTGTCCCAAACGCAAGACTGCACATGAGGCCCTTACAACAGTGCCTGGCATCGCAATGGTCACAGGCACAGGGTCACCTTCTAGATCTGGTGTTGATAGACCGCCAAACATACATCTCGCTTCTATGGTGGAACAGTATAAATTTAAACAAAGGGCGGCCTTTCCAAGACCCAGTGCCACAATACGTGATAACAGATGCTTCCATGACAGGGTGGGGAGCACACCTCAATCAACACAGCATCCAAGGACAATGGGACGTACATCAAACGAAGTTGCATATAAATCACCTCGAATTGTTAGCAGTATTCCTAGCGTTGAAAGCATTTCAACCCATCATAACCCACAAATACATTCTTGTCAAAACAGACAACATGACAACAATGTATTATCTAAACAAACAGGGGGGAACACACTCGACACAGCTGTGCCTCCTGGCACAAAAGATATGGCAATGGGCGATTCACAACCACATTCGCCTAATAGCACAGTTTATTCCAGGGATCCAGAATCAACTAGCAGACAACCTCTCTCGATCACCAACAAGTCCACGAATGGGAGATTCACCCCCAAATTCTAAACACTTCCACATTTGGGGAACACCTCAAATAGACCTATTTGCAACAAAGGAGAACCCAAAATGCCAAAACTTCGCATCCAGGTACCCACACAGGCAGTCTCAAGGCAATGCTCTATGGATGAATTGGTCAGGGATATTTGCATACGCTTTTCCCCCTCTCCCTCTCCTTCCATATCTAGTAAACAAATTGAGTCAAAACAAACTCAAACTCATACTAATAGCACCAACATGGGCAAGACAACCCTGGTACACAACACTTCTAGACCTGTCAGTAGTACCCCATGTCAAGCTACCCAACAGGCCAGATCTGCTAACACAACACAAACAACAGATCCGGCATCCAAACCCAGCATCGTTGAATCTAGCAATCTGGCTCCTGAAATCCTAGAATTCGGACATTTAAACCTCACCCAAGAATGTATGGAGGTCATAAAACAGGCTAGAAGGCCATCCACTAGACACTGCTATGCAAGTAAATGGAAAAGATTTGTTTGCTACTTCCATAGTAATCAAGTTCAACCATTACATGCATCTCCAAAGGAGATAGTAGGATACTTACTACATTTGCAGAAATCAAATCTGGCCTTCTCTTCCATAAAGATACACCTTGCAGCAATTTCTGCATACATGCAGATTACCCATTCAACTTCACTATTTAGGATACCTGTCATTAAAGCGTTTATGGAAGGCCTAAAAAGAATTATACCACCAAGAACACCACCTGTTCCTTCATGGAACCTCAACATCGTCTTAACAAGACTCATGGGTCCACCTTTCGAACCCATGCATTCTTGCGAAATGCAATTCTTAACGTGGAAGGTTGCATTTCTCATTGCCATTACATCTCTAAGAAGAGTAAGCGAAATTCAAGCGTTTACTATACAGGAACCTTTTATTCAAATACACAAAAATAAGGTAGTTCTAAGAACCAATCCTAAATTTTTACCAAAAGTTATTTCACCGTTCCACTTAAATCAAACAGTAGAACTACCAGTGTTCTTTCCACAGCCAGACTCAATAGCTGAAAGGGCACTCAGAAGACCACTAATGTACTACATTGACAGAACAAAACTAATTAGGAAAACAAAACAACTGTTTATTGCATTTCAAAAACCTCATACAGGAAACCCAATATCAAAACAGGGTATAGCCAGATGGATAGTTAAGTGTATCCAAACCTGCTACCTTAAAGCAAAGAGAGAGCTGCCCATTACACCAAAGGCACACTCAACCAGAAAGAAAGACGCTACCATGGCCTTCCTTGGAAATATTCCAATGAACGAAATGTGTAAGGCAGCCACATGGTCTACGCCTCACACATTTACTAAGCACTACTGTGTAGACGTGCTATCCGCACAACAAGCCACAGAAGGTCAAGCCGTACTAAGAACTTTATTTCAAACTACTTCCACTCCTACAGGCTGAGCCACCGCTTTTGGGGAGATAACTGCTTACTAGTCTATGCACAGCATGTGTATCTGCAGCTACACATGCCACCGAACTGAAAATGTCACTTACCCAGTGTACATCTGTTCGTGGCATTAGTCGCTGCAGATTCACATGCGCCCACCCGCCTCCCCGGGAGCCTGTAGCCGTTTGGAAGTAATCTTCAACATTTGTACATTTGTAAATATATTACTTAAACTTTATTTTGTACATACTTATTCATTCCATGGGCACTATTACTAACATACACAACTCCTACCTCACCCTCTGCGGGGAAAACAATCTAAGATGGAGTCGACGCCCATGCGCAATGGAAACAAAGGAGGAGGAGTCCCTCGGTCTCGTGACTCGAAAAGACTTCTTCGAAGAAAAACAACTTGTAACACTCCGACCCAACACCAGACGGCGGACTATGCACAGCATGTGAATCTGCAGCGACTAATGCCACGAACAGATGTACACTGGGTAAGTGACATTTTCATTTTCTATATAAAAACCTATTGGCCTGGAATTGTCTCCGAGTGTGTGTTCCTCATTTATTGCCTGTGTGTAGGAAGTTGGCTCTGTATGCACTATTTCAAAGTAAGGAATAGTATGCACAGAGTCCAAGGGTTCCCCTTAGAGGTAAGATAGTGGCAAAAAGAGATAATACTAATGCTCTATTTTGTGGTAGTGTGGTCGAGCAGTAGCCTTATCCAAGGAGTAGTGTTAAGCATTTGTTGTACATACACACAGGCAATAAATGAGGAACACACACTCAGAGACAAATCCAGCCAATAGGTTTTGTTATAGAAAAATATCTTTTCTTAGTTTATTTTAAGAACCACAGGTTCAAATTCTACATGTAATATCTCATTTGAAAGGTATTGCAGGTAAGTACTTTAGGAACTTTGAATCATTACATTAGCATGTATACTCTTTACGTAAAAACACAATAAGCTGTTTTAAAAGTGGACACTTAGTGCAATTTTCACAGTTCCTGGGGGAGGTAAAGTATTGTTAGGTTTCACAAGTAAGTAAGTCACTTACAGGTTTCAGTTTTTGGTCCAAGGTAGCCCACCGTTGGGGGTTCAGAGCAACCCCAAAGTTACCACACCAGCAGCTCAGGGCCGGTCAGGTGCAGAGGTCAAAGAAGTGCCCAAACCACATAGGCTTCAATGGAGAGAAGGGGGTGCCCCGGTTCCGGTCTGCCAGCAGGTAAGTACTCGCGTCTTCGGACGGCAGACCAGGGGGGTTTTGTAGGGCACCGGGGGGGGGGCACAAGTCAGCAGAAAAAGTACACCCTCAGCAGCGCGGGGGCGGCCGGGTGCAGTGTGCAAACACGCGTCGGGTTTACAATGGTTTCCTATGAGAGATCAAGGGATCTCTTCAGCGTTGCAGGCAGGCAAGGGGGGGGCTCCTCTGGGTAGCCACCACCTGGGCAAGGGAGAGGGCCTCCTGGGGGTCACTCCTGCACAGGAGTTCCGTTCCTTTAGGTGCTGGGGGCTGCGGGTGCAGGGTCTTTTCCAGCCGTCGGGAAATGGAGTTCAGGCAGTTGCGGTCAGGGGGAGCCTCGGGATTCCCTCTGCAGGCGTCGCTGTGGGGGCTCAGGGGGGACAACTTTGGTTACTCAGTCTTGGAGTTGCCAGAGGGTCCTCTCTGAGGTGTTGGTTCTCCACCAGTCGAGTCGGGGTCGCCGGGTGCAGTGTTGCAAGTCTCACGCTTCTTGCGGGGAGTTGCAGGGGTCTTTAAGTCTGCTCCTTGAAACAAAGTTGCAGTTCTTTTGGAGCAGTGCCGCTGTCCTCTGGAGTTTCTTGTCTTTCTTGAAGCAGGGCAGTCCTCAGATGATTCAGAGGTCGCTGGTCCCTTGGAAAGCGTTGCTGGAGCAGGGTTCTTTGGAAGGCAGGAGACAGGCCGGTAGGACTGGGGCCAAAGCAGTTGGTGTCTTCTGTTCTTCCTCTGCAGGGGTTTTTCAGCTCAGCAGTCTTCTTCTTCTTGTAGTTTCAGGAATCTAAATTCTTAGGTTCAGGGGAGCCCTTAAATACTAAATTTAAGGGCGTGTTTAGGTCTGGGGGGTTAGTAGCCAATGGCTACTAGCCCTGAGGGTGGGGTACACCCTCTTTGTGCCTCCTCCCAAGGGGAGGGGGTCACATCCCTAATCCTATTGGGGAATCCTCCATCTGCAAGATGGAGGATTTCTAAAAGTTAGTCACTTCAGCTCAGGACACCTTAGGGGCTGTCCTGACTGGCCAGTGACTCCTCCTTGTTGTTCTCATTATTTTCTCCGGCCTTGCCGCCAAAAGTGGGGGCCGTGGCCGGAGGGGGCGGGCAACTCCACTAGCTGGAGTGTCCTGCGGTGCTGGCACAAAGGGGTGAGCCTTTGAGGCTCACCGCCAGGTGTGACAGCTCCTGCCTGGGGGAGGTGTTAGCATCTCCACCCAGTGCAGGCTTTGTTACTGGCCTCAGAGTGACAAAGGCACTCTCCCCATGGGGCCAGCAACATGTCTCGGTTGTGGCAGGCTGCTGGAACCAGTCAGCCTACACAGATAGTCGGTTAAGGTTTCAGGGGGTTGACCTCTAAGGTGCCCTCTGGGGTGTATTTCACAATAAAATGTACACTGGCATCAGTGTGCATTTATTGTGCTGAGAAGTTTGATACCAAACTTCCCAGTTTTCAGTGTAGCCATTATGGTGCTGTGGAGTTCGTGTAAAACAGACTCCCAGACCATATACTTTTATGGCTACCCTGCACTTACAATGTCTAAGGTATTGCTTAGACACTGAAGGGGCACAGTGCTCATGCACTGGTGCCCTCACCTATGGTATAGTGCACCCTGCCTTAGGGCTGTAAGGCCTGCTAGAGGGGTGACTTATCTATACCTGCATAGGCAGTGAGAGGCTGGCATGGCACCCTGAGGGGAGTGCCATGTCGACTTACTCGTTTTGTTCTCACCAGCACACACAAGCTGGCAAGCAGTGTGTATGTGCTGAGTGAGGGGTCTCCAGGGTGGCATAAGACATGCTGCAGCCCTTAGAGACCTTCCTGGGCATCAGGGCCCTTGGTACCAGGGGTACCATTTACAAGGGACTTATCTGGATGCCAGGGTGTGCCAATTGTGAAAACAAAAGTACAGGTTAAGGAAAGAACACTGGTGCTGGGGCCTGGTTAGCAGGCCTCACCACACTTTCAATTCAAAACATAGCATCAGCAAAGGCAAAAAGTCAGGGGGTAACCATGCCAAGGAGGCATTTCCTTACACTGTGTGTGTACAACAAATGCTTAACACTACCCTCTGATAAGCCTACTGCTTGACCACACGACCACACTACCACAAAATAGAGCATTAGAATTATCTTTTTTTGCCACGATCTTACCTCTAAGGGGAACCCTAGGACTCTGTGCATGCTAATTCTTACTTTGAAATAGTACATACAGAGCCAACTTCCTACACACAGTGCTTGTGTTTTTGTACGAGTATGTTTTATCCTTAATGGGCATGTACTGCTTTAAAACACATGAGATTGTAAAGCATAAATTTAGCTTTAATGCTTTACAAATGTTGTGGTGAGAGGTAAAATGGAATCACATGGTATGTAATTTGTAAGAGGTGAGCTATTGGTCAAATTTCTCATGAGTCATCTACATACTGTCACCATCCCAAAAAATGTGTGTAATTGCATGCTTTTATGAGACAGTCTATAGCAGAAAATGTGTTACAGGTTAATAATGTTTTCTATTACGCTTCATTCTAGATTGGAATAATGTGTGTGAATAATGTGGTGTTCTTTAAAGTAACTTTATGTGCACATGTTTTTATCCAGCAGAGTCAAATTGGCTATCCACAAGCCTACGGCCAGTGGGGACAGTGGTATGGAAACGCTCAACAGATTGGTCAGTACATGCCTAATGGCTGGCAGGTGCCTGCCTACGGAATGTATGGACAAGCGTATCAGCAGCAGTTTAGGTAGGCACTATCTCAAACCCTTTTTTACAGAGTAAATTGCCAAGGCAATTGTTTATTTGTAAATCTTACAACCCTTTGGTCTTTTCCTAGGAACAGTAGGATGTCTTTTGCGTGATTACTTGACAAATGTTTTAATAGGTTGACTCGCACTTTTATCCTGCATAATGTCATATGGAAGAAAAGGGAAGCCAAGGTTTCCTATCTAGGTGTAACTAAACAACCATCTGCGTGCACCAAACTTAGTTTTTGCTTGCCTTCCTTCATAACTGATGAGGAGAAAATAAGACTTTTGTAAATGACTCATGTGCAAGAAACCCTTCATGACAGGCCAACTTCATCCCTGTGTGTTGTGAACGGTCCCATCCCTATGCTTTAATCTGATCAGGACACTGAGATCCTTCTCCGGACACCCCACCTTACTATGGGCATTTGTGCTTTTACTCCTTTGCTGTTCATTGGTTACTTTGATGTCCCGTAATAGTGCAATATTTTCTAAAGGATACTTCTAACCATAGATTGCTCACCTTGTGAATACCCACATATGTTTTTTTTCTTTTTTTTCCCTTTGCAATTCCCTCTCATGTTGGTAGGTGGCATCATATGACCCTGCGTCTAGTTGGTCCTTCACCGGTAGTGATATTGCAGTTCCTACAGATTTGTTCCAGAGTGCAAGGCTCATGGTTCCTCCAGAATTGACAAGTTTCAAACTGTGTAAGCTCATGCAGGATGGCCAGGATGCAGCAGTACTACCATTAGGATTTGTAGGTTGACGACTGTCTGGGTAGGGCAGGTGTTATCAGCCTGTTGCTTTGACTCCACACTTGGATGTGGTCAGCTGGATTTTTGTGCAACATACAACAGTCATTTACGGTCATGTCATTGGATGGCACGCATCCCTTTGTGGATAAGACTGACCGCTCTGGAGCACCTTAAGGAAAGCAAGTAAGCAATGCACTCCATGGTATTACACCACCTGTACTACAGTTTCCACTAACAATTTCAAAAGTGAAAGTGGATTTCAGGAAAAGCAAAGTCGGGTATTGCCTCCATATATATAGCAGCATGCCTTGCAAGACTTTCTAAGCAGAGGGTTCCAGCCATCAGTGCCCATGACCCCTATTTAAGCAAACAGCCCAAACCCCTGCCTCTTCTCCCATAGTTACTGGAAAACCACTTTAATTTATCCTCAGTGGCTCGCAATCACTCAGTGGGAGTTCGTATCACCTTTTACATCCACAAATGAAGGATCAACACATCAGATCAATGGGTGTTCCTAATTGTTTGGAAATGGGTACTCCGTCCTCTTTCTGACCGACCCTCCCAACATGTCTTCCGCATTGTAGTGCCTCCCAGAGAACCTCCTGCCCACTCTACGAGGAGAAGTTCTCTTGGCCAAAGGGGCTTTGAGAGGATACTGGCATCCGAAGTCTGGACTGGTTGCAATTCCCTTTACCCTTTTCATGTTAAAGGATTATGTAGGCCTCATCCCTATCCTCTCTTAGCCCTCAATATTTTCCTCCAGAAGAACAAGTTCTGAAAACTCAACCATCCAAGGTTTGAGCTGCCCTGTAAACTAGAGACTTGATGTTGGCATTGTATCTGTAGGATGTGGATTTTCACATTCTTGTCTTGCAGTCCTGCCGGCGCTACCTGCAGCTTGGGATAGGCCACAACCACTTTAAGTCCTCAGTACTCCCATTTGGCCTTACCAGTACATCTGGCATTCACAAAAGATAAGTGGTTGCTGTCCTCCTGCAGAGGTTTAGATTACCAGTCTTTCAATACCTCAACGACTAGCTGCTGTAGATGGGCTTTCAAACAGTCAAAGCCTCCAGATCGCCAACCTGTTTACATCATGAGGTTTTTTTCTGTCAAACTAAAGTCGCACTGAACTTCTCTTCATTTGAGCTATGCTGGGCACATTGCTCTTCCAGGCCTTCCCTTGGTCTCAACCAGACAAGACATTGACTGTGATCCCTATGTTTCAACCCTTGACCTGGATCTCAGTGAGAGTGGTTTGTGTCTTCTTGGACTTGGGCATCTGCTTGTGGACCACACCAAGTGGCATACATCGGCTCTACAGTTGGATCTGAAGTCCTAGTGGGCTCAGCACCATGGAACCTTTCAGATTCCATCCAGGTGTCGGAGGCGGCTGTGAAATTTGCAGTACTATCTGCTAGACTACAGTTAGCCCAGTGGCAACCTGTAAGGAAATGCCTCCTTGGCATGGTTACCCCCTGACTTTTTGCCTTTGCTGATGCTATGTTTTGAATTGAAAGTGTGCTGAGGCCTGCTAACCAGGCCCCAGCACCAGTGTTCTTTCCCTAACCTGTACTTTTGATTCCACAATTGGCACACCCTGGCATCCAGATAAGTCCCTTGTAACTGGTACCTCTGGTACCAAGGGCCCTGATGCCAGGGAAGGTCTCTAAGGGCTGCAGCATGTATTATGCCACCCTAGAGACCCCTCACTCAGCACAGACACACTGCTTACCAGCTTGTGTGTGCTAGTGAGAACAAAATGAGTAAGTCGACATGGCACTCCCCTCAGGGTGCCATGCCAGCCTCTCACTGCCTATGCAGTATAGGTAAGACACCCCTCTAGCAGGCCTTACAGCCCTAAGGCAGGGTGCACTATACCTTAGGTGAAGGTACCAGTGCATGAGCACTGTGCCCCTACAGTGTCTAAGCAATACCTTAGACATTGTAAGTGCAGGGTAGCCATAAGAGTATATGGTCTGGGAGTCTGTTTTACACGAACTCCACAGCACCATAATGGCTACACTGAAAACTGGGAAGTTTGGTATCAAACTTCTCAGCACAATAAATGCACACTGATGCCAGTGTACATTTTATTGTAAAATACACCACAGAGGGCACCTTAGAGGTGCCCCCTGAAACTTAACCGACTATCTGTGTAGGCTGACTGGTTCCAGCAGCCTGCCACACTAGAGACATGTTGCTGGCCCCAAGGGGAGAGTGCCTTTGTCACTCTGAGGCCAGTAACAAAGCCTGCACTGGGTGGAGATGCTAACACCTCCCCCAGGCAGGAGCTGTAACACCTGGCGGTGAGCCTCAAAGGCTCACCCCTTTGTCACAGCACCGCAGGACACTCCAGCTAGTGGAGTTGCCCGCCCCCTCCGGCCCCGGCCCCCACTTTTGGCGGCAAGGCCGGAGAAAATAATGAGAATAACAAGGAGGAGTCACTGGCCAGTCGGGACAGCCCCTAAGGTGTCCTGAGCTGAGGTGACTCTAACTTTTAGAAATCCTCCATCTTGCAGATGGAGGATTCCCCCAATAGGATTAGGGATGTGACCCCCTCCCCTTGGGAGGAGGCACAAAGAGGGTGTACTCACCCTCAGGGCTAGTAGCCATTGGCTACTAACCCCCCAGACCTAAACACGCCCTTAAATTTAGTATTTAAGGGCCTTCCCTGAACCTAGAATTTAGATTCATGCAACTACAAGAAGGACTGCCGAGCTGACAAACCCCTGCAGAGGAAGAACAGAAGACACCAACTGCCTTGGCCCCAGACTTACCGGCCTGTCTCCTGCCTTCCAAAGAAACCTGCTCCAGCGACGCTTTCCAAGGGACCAGCGACCTCTGAATCCTCTGAGGACTGCCCTGCTTCGAAAAAGACAAACTCCTGAGGACAGCGGCACTGCTCCAAAAGAACTGCAACTTTGTTACAAGGAGCAGATTTAAAGACCCCTGCAACTCCCCGCAAGAAGCGTGAGACTTGCAACACTGCACCTGGCGACCCCGACTCGACTGGTGGAGAACAACCAACTCGGGGAGGACCCTCCGGCGACTCTACGACTGAGTAACCAAAGTTGTCCCCCCTGAGCCCCCACAGCGACGCCTGCAGAGGGAATCCCCAGGCTCCCCCTGACCGTGACTGCCTGAACTCCATTTCCCGACGGCTGGAAAAGACCCTGCACCCGCAGCCCCTAAAGAAACGGAACTTCTGTGCAGGAGTGACCCCCAGGAGGCCCTCTCCCTTGCCCAGGCGGTGGCTACCCCGAGGAGCCTCCCCCTTGCCTGCCTGCATCGCTGAAGAGACCCCTTGGTCTCCCATTGAAACCTGAAGGAAACCCGACGCGTGTTTGCACACTGCACCCGGCCGCCCCCGCGCTGCTGAGGGTGAAATTTCTGTGTGGGCTTGTGTCCCCCCCGGTGCCCTACAAAACCCCCCTGGTCTGCCCTCCGAAGACGTGGGTACTTACCTGCTGGCAGACTGGAACCGGGGCACCCCCCTCTCTCCATTATAGCCTATGTGTTTTGGGCACCTCTTTGACCTTCGCACCTGACCGGCCCTGAGCTGCTGGTGTGATAACTTTGGGGTTACTCTGAACCCCCAACGGTGGGCTACCTTGGACCAAAAACTGAGACCTGTAAGTGCCTTACTTACCTGTTGAAACTAACAATAACTTACCTCCCCCAGGAACTGTGAAAATTGCACTGTGTCCACTTTTAAAACAGCTTATTGTGTTTTATGTAAAAAGTATACATGCTAAAGTAATGATTCAAAGTTCCTAGAGTACTTACCTGCAATACCTTTCAAATGAGGTATTACATGTAGAATTTGAACCTGTGGTTCTTAAAATAAACTAAGAAGATATATTTTTCTATAACAAAACCTATTGGCCTGTGTAAGGAAATGCCTCCTTGGCATGGTTGCCCCCTGACTTTTTGCCTTTGCTGATGCTATGTTTACAATTGAAAGTGTGCTGAGGCCTGCTAACCAGGCCCCAGCACCAGTGTTCTTTCCCTAACCTGTACTTTTGTATCCACAATTGGCAGACCCTGGCATCCAGATAAGTCCCTTGTAACTGGTACTTCTAGTACCAAGGGCCCTGATGCCAAGGAAGGTCTCTAAGGGCTGCAGCATGTCTTATGCCACCCTGGAGACCTCTCACTCAGCACAGACACACTGCTTGCCAGCTTGTGTGTGCTAGTGAGGACAAAACGAGTAAGTCGACATGGCACTCCCCTCAGGGTGCCATGCCAGCCTCTCACTGCCTATGCAGTATAGGTAAGACACCCCTCTAGCAGGCCTTACAGCCCTAAGGCAGGGTGCACTATACCATAGGTGAGGGTACCAGTGCATGAGCATGGTACCCCTACAGTGTCTAAACAAAACCTTAGACATTGTAAGTGCAGGGTAGCCATAAGAGTATATGGTCTGGGAGTCTGTCAAACACGAACTCCACAGCACCATAATGGCTACACTGAAAACTGGGAAGTTTGGTATCAAACTTCTCAGCACAATAAATGCACACTGATGCCAGTGTACATTTTATTGTAAAACACACCCCAGAGGGCACCTTAGAGGTGCCCCCTGAAACTTAACCGACTGTCTGTGTAGGCTGACTAGTTCCAGCAGCCTGCCACACCAGAGACATGTTGCTGGCCCCATGGGGAGAGTGCCTTTGTCACTCTGAGGCCAGTAACAAAGCCTGCACTGGGTGGAGATGGTAACACCTCCCCCAGGCAGGAGATGTAACACCTGGCGGTGAGCCTCAAAGGCTCACCCCTTTGTCACAGCCCAGCAGGGCACTCCAGCTTAGTGGAGTTGCCCGCCCCCTCCGGCCACGGCCCCCACTTTTGGCGGCAAGGCTGGATGGAACAAAGAAAGCAACAAGGAGGAGTCACTGGCCAGTCAGGACAGCCCCTAAGGTGTCCTGAGCTGAAGTGACTCTAACTTTTAGAAATCCTCCATCTTGCAGATGGAGGATTCCCCCAATAGGGTTAGGATTGTGACCCCCTCCCCTTGGGAGGAGGCACAAAGAGGGTGTACCCACCCTCAGGGCTAGTAGCCATTGGCTACTAACCCCCCAGACCTAAACACGCCCTTAAATTTAGTATTTAAGGGCTACCCTGAACCCTAGAAAATTAGATTCCTGCAACTACAAGAAGGACTGCCTAGCTGAAAACCCCTGCAGAGGAAGACCAGAAGACGACTACTGCCTTGGCTCCAGAAACTCACCGGCCTGTCTCCTGCCTTCCAAAGATCCTGCTCCAGCGACGCCTTCCAAAGGGACCAGCGACCTCGACATCCTCTGAGGACTGCCCCTGTTTCGAAAAGACAAGACCCTCCCGAGGACAGCGGACCTGCTCCAAGAAAGGCTGCAACTTTGTTTCCAGCAGCCTTGAAAGAACCCTGCAAGCTCCCCGCAAGAAGCGTGAGACTTGCAACACTGCACCCGGCGACCCCGACTCGGCTGGTGGAGATCCAACACCTCAGGAGGGACCCCAGGACTACTCTGATACTGTGAGTACCAAAACCTGTCCCCCCTGAGCCCCCACAGCGCCGCCTGCAGAGGGAATCCCGAGGCTTCCCCTGACCGCGACTCTTTGAATCCAAAGTCCCGACGCCTGGGAGAGACCCTGCACCCGCAGCCCCCAGGACCTGAAGGACCGGACTTTCACTGGAGAAGTGACCCCCAGGAGTCCCTCTCCCTTGCCCAAGTGGAGGTTTCCCCGAGGAAGCCCCCCCTTACCTGCCTGCAGCGCTGAAGAGATCCGTTGATCTCTCATAGACTAACATTGCGAACCCGACGCTTGTTTCTACACTGCACCCGGCCGCCCCCGCGCTGCTGAGGGTGAAATTTCTGTGTGGGCTTGTGTCCCCCCCGGTGCCCTTCAAAACCCCCCTGGTCTGCCCTCCGAAGACGCGGGTACTTACCTGCAAGCAGACCGGAACCGGGGCACCCCCTTCTCTCCATTCTAGCCTATGTGTTTTGGGCACCTCTTTGACCTCTGCACCTGACCGGCCCTGAGCTGCTGGTGTGGTGACTTTGGGGTTGCTCTGAACCCCCAACGGTGGGCTACCTTGGACCAAGAACTGAACCCTGTAAGTGTCTTACTTACCTGGTAAAACTAACAAAAACTTACCTCCCCCAGGAACTGTGAAAATTGCACTGTGTCCACTTTTGAAATAGCTATTTGTGAATAACTTGAAAAGTATACATGCAATTGAAATGATTCAAAGTTCCTAATGTACTTACCTGCAATACCTTTCAAACAAGATATTACATGTTAAATTTGAACCTGTGGTTCTTAAAATAAACTAAGAAAAGATATTTTTCTATAACAAAACCTATTGGCTGGATTTGTCTCTGAGTGTGTGTACCTCATTTATTGTCTATGTGTATGCACAACAAATGCTTAACACTACTCCTTGGATAAGCCTACTGCTCGACCACACTACCACAAAATAGAGCATTAGTATTATCTATTTTTACCACTATTTTACCTCTAAGGGGAACCCTTGGACTCTGTGCATGCTATTCCTTACTTTGAAATAGCACATACAGAGCCAACTTCCTACAAAATGCTTAACACTACTCCTTTGATAAGCCTACTGCTCGACCACACTACCACAAAATAGAGCATTAGTATTATCTCTTTTTGCCACTATCTTACCTCTAAGGGGAACCCTTGGACTCTGTGCATACTATTCCTTACTTTGAAATAGTGCATACAGAGCCAACTTCCTACACCCTCTGTCAGACAATAGCCCGGAGTGCTATCCGTCTAAACCCTCTCCACCTGAAGATAGCACTTCCTACACACAGGTTTTGGCTAGGGCTGCAGCTTTCCACAATGTAAGCATGCACACCGATTCACTAGAGGATGACTTTTTTAATACGTTGTCCTCAACACATACCTCTTACCAAAGTCTACCCATGCTCCCAGATATGCTTAAACATGCCCAACAGATTTTTCAGGAGCCGGTTAAAGGAAGGGCCATAACACCCAGGGTAGAAAAGAAATATAAACCACCACATTCTGACCCGGTATTTATCACTCAACAGCTGCCCCCAGATTTGGTAGTGGTCAGTGCGGCAAGGAAGAGGGCCAAGTCGCAGTCATCTGGAGATGCACCCCTCCAGATAAAGAGTAAAAAGTTTGATGCAACAGGAAATAGGGTAGCGTCCCAAGCAGCCAATCAGTGGCGCATCGCGAACTCTCAGGCCCTCCTCGCAAGATATGACAGAGCTCATTGGGATGAGAGAAGCAACATAATTCAACATCTCCCCAAAGAATACCAAAAAAGAGCTCAGCAGGTAGTAGAGGTGGGTCAGGCAATAACGAATGACCAGATAAGTTCTGCATTGGATTCAGCTGACACTGCTGCAAGAACAATAAACACTGCAGTTACAATTAGACGCCATGCATGGCTTAGATCATCATGTTTTAAACCAGAGATTCAGCAGGCGGTCCTCAACATGCCATTCAACCAGCAACAGCTATTTGGCACACAAGTGGACACAGCCATAGACTAAATGAAAAAGGATACTGATACAACCAAAGCGATGGGAGCGCTTTACTCATCCTAATACAGAGGGACATTTAGGAAGCCGCAGTATAGGGGGGGGTTTCAGGCCACAGCCATCAGAACCATCCACCTCACTGATACTGTGATTAGTATGAGGGCTTTGTCTAAGAGGGGGGTTTCTAGGGTCCTTCAGAGGGCAATTTCCCAAATCCAGGGGAAAATTCCATTCTACAAAGCAAGCCACTAACAACAAGCAGTGACTGCCATCACCTTCCCCCAACACACATCCCCTGTGGGAGGAAGACTGGAAAGGTTCCACAATCAATGGTCAAACATAACGGACACATGAGTACTATCAATTATCCAACATGGTTACTGCATAGAATTTACACATTTCGCTCCAGATATTCCCCCAAAAGCGCACAAACTATTGCGCAACATCTAACAATGTTACAGAGGTGCAAGCACTATTAACAAAACAAGCCATAGAACTGGGGTCTATTCCCTGTACTTCCTTATTCCCAAAAAGGACAAAACACTAAGGCCAATATTAGATCTCAGGACTCTCAACCTATAAATTCAATCAGAACACTTTCACATGGTGACACTACAAGATGTAGTCCCATTACTGAAACAGGGAGAATACATGTCAACACTGGATTTAAAAGATGTGTATTTTCACATACCCATCCATCTCACAGAAAATACCTCAGGTTTGTTATATAAGGAAAACATTACCAATTCAAGGTATTACCCTTCGGGATAACAGCCCCCAGAGTATTTAAAAAATGCTTTGCCGTAGTAGCAGCATACATAAGTAGACAACACGTGCATGTATTCCCATATCTCGACGATTGGCCAATGAAGGCCAACACTCAAGAACAGTGTCAACATCACACACGTTATGTAATAGATACCCTACACACTGTGTCAAAAATCACACTTGCAACCGTCCCAAATTCAGCAGTACTTGGGAGCTACACTCAAAAAGCGATTGCAAGTCCAAGACCACAAAGGGTGTGCAATCATTCCACACCATGGTGCCAAAAATACAACCAAATGAGCATTACACAGTCAGATTTGTGATGCAACTCCTAGGCATGATGGCATCATGCATCTCAATTGTCCCAAATGCATGGTTACACATGCAGCCCTTACAGGAGTGCCTTGCAAAACAATGGTCGCAGGCACAGGGTCATCTCAAAGATCTAGTGTTGATAGACCGCCAAACACACTATTTGCTTCAGTGGTGTAATCCACAAATTTAAACAAAGTGGGGCCTTTTCAAGACCCTGTGCCTCACGCCATTCTCAAAACAGATGCATCAGTGATTGGGTGGGGAGCACACCTCAACAATCACAGTATACAAGGACAGTGGGACAGCGAGCAAAAACAGCTACACATAAATCACTTAGAGCTGCTAGCAGTCTTTCTAGCACTAAAAGCTTTTCAACCTCTTCTGGCTCACAAACACATTCTTGTCAAAACAGACAATGACAACGATGTACTACTTAAACAGGGGGGAACACACATTGCAACTTTGCCTCCTAGCACAAAAAATTTGGCATTGGGCAATTCACAAGATTTGCCTAATAGCTCAGTACATCCCAGTGATTCACAATCAATTAGCAGACAATCTCAGTCGGGATCACCGGCAAACTCACGAGTGAGAAATACATCTCCAGGTACTACAAAGACACTTTCGCCAGTGGGGGACACCAGACATAGATCTGTTCGCCACAAACCAAAATGCCAAAACTTCGCGTCCAGGTACCCGCACCCTCAGTCCAAGGGCAATGCTCTATGGATCAACTGGTCAGGGATATTTGCTTACGCTTTTCCCCCTCTCCCACTCATTCCATTTCTAGTCCACAAACTGCGTCAAAACAAACTCAAACTAATATTTATAGCACCAACGTGGGCACGCCAACCATGGTACCCCACACTGTTGGACCTCAGTAGTTCCTCACGTCAAGCTTCCAAAAAGACCAGATCTGTTAACGCAACACAAACAGCAGATCAGACACTCTAATCCAGCAATGCTCAATTTAGCAATCTGGCTCATGAAATCTTAGTTTGGCTATCTAAATCTTCCAAACGAGTGTATGGAAGTCATTTAAAAAGGAAAGAAAACCTACCACCAGGCATTGTTAGCTAACAAATGGAAAAGATTTGTCTTCTACTGCCAAGCAAAACACATCACACCGTTGGATGCGTCCATACAAAACTTCATAGGATACTTAGTACTCCTACAAAAAAGCTAATCTAGCCTTTTCATCCATCAAAATACACCTCACCGCAATTTCGGCTTATTTGCAAATTAAACACAAAATCCCTATTTCGGATACCAGTCATGAAAGCCTTCATGGAAGGACTAAAACGAATCCTACCTCCAAGAACTCCACCAGTACCCTCATGGAATCTTAATATTGTACTTAAACGACTCATGGGTCCACCTTTTGAAGCCATGCATTCTTGTCAGAGCCAATTCTTAACTTGGAAAGTGGCATTTCTAGTAGCAATCACTTCATTATGAAGAGTTAGTGAAATACAGGCTTTCACTATTGAAGAACCCTTTATACAAGTACACAAACATAGTTGCTCTTCGCACAAATCCAAAATTTCTACCCAAAGTCATCTCACTGTTTCATTTAAAACCAAACAGTGGAACTCCCAGTCTTCTTCCCACAGCCAGACTCAGTGGCAGAAAGAGCACTGCATACATTAGATATAAAAAGAGCTCTAATGTATTATATCGACAGAACAAAAGCATTTAGTAAAACTAAATTGTTCGTTGCATTCCAGAAACCCCATACTGTTAACCCTATATCCAAACAAGGCGTAGCCAGATGGATAGTGAAATGTATACAAACTTGTTACTTGAAAGCTGAAAGACAACTACTCATTACACCTAAGGCACACTCCACTAGAAAGAAAGGAGCTACAATGGGCTTTCTAGGAAACATACCAATGACAGAAATTTGTAAGGCAGCCACTTGGTCCACACCTCATACTTTTACCAAACATTACTGTGTAGATGTGTTAGCAACACAGCAAGCCACAGTAGGACAGGCTGTACTAAGAACATTATTTCAAACAGCTTCAACTCCTACAGCCTGACCACCACTTTGGGGAGGGTTACTGCTTTGTAGTCTATGCACAGCATGTGTATCTGCAGCTACACATGCCACTGAACGGAAAATGTCAACTTACCCAGTGTACATCTGTTCGTGGCATGTTCCGCTGCAGATTCACATGCGCCGTCCCACCTCCCCGGGAGCCTGTAGCCGTTTAAGTTGCAATTTGAAATTGTACATATGTAAATAAACATTCCTCTACCTCAACTTGTAAATATAGCTCTATCCCATTGCGTGGACATCTTCACTATTCTCACTCTATTACTCCTACCTTACCCTCTGCGGGAAAACAATCTAAGATGGAGTCGATGCCCATGCGCAATGGAGCGGAAAGGGAGGAGTCACTCGGTCCTGAGACTCCAAAGACTTCTTCGAAGAAAAACAACTTGTAACACTCCAAGCCCAACACTAGATGGCAGGAACAGTGCACAGCATGTGAATCTACAGCGGAACATGCCACGAACAGATGTACACTTGGTAAGTGACATTTTCCATATATATATATATATATATATATATATATATATATATATATATATATATATATATATATTCGATGGCATGTGTAGCTGCAGATTCACATGCTGTGCACATCCCGCCATCTGGTGTTGGGCTCGGAGTGTTACAAGTTGTTTTTCTTCGAAGAAGTCTTTTCGAGTCACGAGACCGAGGGACTCCTCCCATTTCGACTCCATTGCGCATGGGCGTCGACTCCATCTTAGATTATTTTTCCGCCATCGGGTTCGGACGTGTTCCTTTTCGCTCCGTGTTTCGGGTCGGAAAGTTAGTTAGAATCTCAGAAAAAACGTCGGTATTGTTTGCGTTCGGTATCGGGTTAGTTATAACAGATCGACACCGAATTTTGAAGAGCTCCGGTGGCCCTTCGGGGTTTTTTCGATCCCCCGTCGGGGCCTGGTCGGCCCGGCCACATGCGACTTCAAGGCTGATTGAACGGACCCCATTCCGCTTCTGTCCAAAATGCCATAACAAGTATCCGTATACGGATCAGCATCTGGTCTGTAACTTGTGCTTGTCCCCAGAGCACAAGAAAGATACTTGTGAGGCCTGTCGAGCGTTTCGGTCCAGAAAGACGTTAAGAGACCGAAGAGCCAGAAGACTGCAGATGGCGTCGACGCCGACAGAACAAGAGCTTTTCGAGGAGGAAGAGGAAGCTTTCTCTATCCAAGAGTCGGACTCGGAAGAGCTCGAGGCTGAAGAAATGCCAAACGGTGAGTAAGACGTTGAAACATAAGACTCACGAGAAGTCAACAAAAGCCCAGGGGACAAATTCGGCACCGAGAAACCACCACGCCGAAAATTACAAAGGTTTCTTCTGAGCCTAAAAAGACCTCCGAAAAAGGTTCGGTTCCGAAACATCCAGCCTCTGAGCCGAAAACAGGTTCCTATACCGAGGAACAAGGATTGTCCTCCCAAATGCAAAAACATAGATTTGAAGAGGAACTTCAAGCTGTAGAGCCAGACTATACTCAAAGGAGGCTCCACATTCATCAAGACACAGGGAAGATAACCACTCTTCCCCCAATTAAAATAAAAAGAAAACTTGCCTTTAAAAAAAAGGACAAGGAGCCACAGGCAAAGGTGGCAAAGAAAACAACTCCACAACCGTCTCCACCACCATCAGTGCACACATCACCAGTAGCAACTCCTCCACTGATGCACTCCCGACTCATACTGCCATGAGTCAAGATGATCCCGATGCATGGGACCTTTACGATGCTCCAGTATCGGACAACAGCCCAGACTCGTACCCTGCCAGGCCGTCCCCTCCTGAGGATAGTACATCTTACACACAGGTGATCGCAAGGACAGCTGCTTTCCATAACGTCACCTTGCATTCCGAACCAATTGAGGATGACTTTTTGTTTAACACGCTATCCTCCACTCATAGCCAATACCAAAGACTACCTATGCTCCCAGGAATGCTAAAGCATTCAAAACACATCTTTCAGGATCCTGTTAAAGGCCGAGCCATTTCTCCAAGGGTGGAGAAAAAGTACAAGCCACCGCCAACAGATCCTGTTTATATTACAACCCAGTTAACACCGGACTCAGTAGTTGTCGGGGCAGCTCATAAGAGAGCGAACTCTCATACCTCGGGGGACGCACCACCTCCAGACAGAGAGTCGCAAATTTGATGCTGCGGGCAAAAGGGTTGCAGCACAAGCAGCAAACCAATGGCGCATTGCCAATTCACAAGCACTTTTGGCAAGATATGATAGAGCTCACTGGGATGAGATGCAACATTTGATAGAACACTTACCCAAGGAGTTCCAAAAAAGAGCACAACAAGTGGTGGAAGAAGGACAAAGTATCCCTAATAATCAGATACAGTCTTCAATGGATGCAGCAGATACGGCTGCAAGGACAGTAAATACTGCAATAACAATAAGAAGGCACGCATGGCTGCGCACGTCAGGTTTCAAGCCGGAAATTCAACAAGCCGTGCTAAATATGCCATTTAATGAACAGCAGTTGTTTGGGCCGGAAGTCGACACTGCTATTGATAAACTCAAGAAAGACACTGATACAGCAAAAGCCATGGGCGCACTCTACTCCCCGCAGAGCAGAGGCACATTTTGCAAAACACCTTTTAGGGGAGGGTTTCGAGGCCTACAGAAACCACAACATCACAAACAAGGCCCACTTACCAAAGCCAATATCAGCGGGGAAGTTTTCGGGGCAATATAGAGGGGGACAATTCCAAAAAAAAGAGGAAAATTCCAAAGCCCCAAAAGTCCTCAAAATAAGCCGTGACTTACAAGTCACACATCCCCATCACATAACACCTGTGGGGGGGAAGACTAAGCCAATTTTACAAACATTGGGAGGAGATAACAGATACTTGGGTACTAGCAATTATCCAGCATGGTTATTGCATAGAATTTCTCGAATTCCCTAAGTCCCACCGAAAACACACAGTATGTCAAAACAACATATAAATCTTCTAGGATTAGAAGTTCAAGCATTGCTCCAAAAAGAGGCAATAGAATTAGTACCAAAACAAGAACTAAACACAGGAGTTTACTCACTGTACTTTCTGATACCCAAAAAAGACAAAACTCTAAGACCTATACTAGATCTCAGAATATTAAATACATACATCAAATCAGACCACTTTCACATGGTTACATTACAAGAAGTAATCCCACTGCTCAAACAACAAGACTACATGACAACACTGGATCTAAAGGATGCATATTTCCATATACCAATACATCCTTCACACAGAGTATCTAAGGTTTGTATTCCAAGGGATACATTACCAATTCAAAGTGTTGCCATTCGGAATGACGACTGCGCCAAGAGTTTTTACAAAATGTCTAGCAGTAGTAGCTGCACATATCAGAAGGCAGCAAATACATGTGTTCCCGTACCTAGACGATTGGTTAATCAAAACCAACACGCAAATACAGTGTTCACAACACACAAATTATGTCATAGAAACCCTACACAAACTAGGTTTCTCAATCAATTACTCAGTCACACCTTCTGCCGTGTCAAACACAGCAATACCTAGGAGCAACAATCAACACAGTAGAAGGAATTGCCACTCCAAGTCCACAAAGAGTCCAAACATTCCACAATGTAATACAAGCCATGTATCCAAACCAAAAGATACAGGTCAAATTAGTAATGAAACTCCTAGGCATGATGTCCTCATGCATAGCCATTGTCCCAAACGCAAGGTTGCACATGCGGCCCTTACAACAGTGCCTAGCATCACAGTGGTCACAGGCACAGGGTGAACTTCTAGATCTGGTGTTGATAGACCGCCAAACATACATCTCGCTTCAATGGTGGAACAGTATAAATTTAAACCAAGGGCGGCCTTTTCAGTGCCACAATACGTAATAACGACAGATGCATCCATGACAGGGTGGGGAGCACACCTCAATCAGCACAGCATCCAAGGACAATGGGACATTCAGCAAAGACAGTTTCATATAAACCACTTAGAACTGTTAGCTGTGTTTCTAGTGCTCAAAGCATTTCAACCCATAATAACCCACAAATACACTTGTCAAAACAGACAACATGACAACAATGTATTACCTAAACAAACAGGGAGGAACACACTCGACACAGTTGTGTCTCCTAACACAAAAAATATGGCATTGGGCAATTCACAACCACATTCGCCTAATAGCACAATTTATTCCAGGGATTCAGAATCAGTTAGCAGACAATCTCTCTCGGGATCACCAACAGATCCACGAATGGGAAATTCACCCCCAAATACTGAACACTTACTTCAGAATGTGGGGAACGCCACAAATCGATCTATTTGCAACAAAAGAAAACTCAAAATGCCAAAACTTTGCATCCAGGTACCCACAACATCAGTCTCAGGGCAATGCACTATGGATGAACTGGTCAGGGATATTTGCGTACGCTTTTCCCCCTCTCCCACTTCTTCCATATCTAGTAAACAAATTGAGTCAAAACAAACTCAAACTCATACTAATAGCACCAACATGGGCAAGGCAACCTTGGTACACAACACTACTAGACCTATCAGTAGTACCTCATGTCAAACTGCCAAACAGACCAGATCTGTTAACACAAACAGATCAGACCTCCAAATCCAGCATCGCTGAATCTAGCAATTTGGCTCCTGAAATCCTAGAATTCTGGCACTTAGACCTCACACAGGAATGTATGGAGGTCATAAAACAAGCTAGAAAACCTACCACTAGATACTGCTATGCAAATAAGTGGAAAAGATTTGTTTATGTTCGATGGCATCTGTCGCTGTAGATACACATGGTCTGCATAGCTCGCCATCTGGTGTTGGGTCGGAGTGTTACAAGTTGTTTTTCTTCGAAGAAGTGTTTTCGAGTCACTGGACCGAGTGACTCCTCCTTCTGTGCTCATTGCGCATGGGCGTCGACTCCATCTTCGATTTGTTTTCTTTCCGCCATCGGGTTCGGACGTGTTCCTGTCGCTCCGAGTTTCGGAACGGAAAGATAGCTGAAAACGGAAGATTTTCGACGGTATCGTTGCGATCCGGTTCGAGATAAACACATACGACGACGCATTGAACATCGAAGCGATTCGGTGACCTTCGGGGTCGATTTCGGCACACCGTCGGGGCCTAGTCGGCCCGACCGCGTGGAGAACACCGCCGATGGAACGGACCCCGTTTCGATTCTGCCCTGAATGCCACAACAAATATCCTTATACGGACCAACACTCGGTCTGTAACCTGTGCCTGTCACCCGAGCACAGCGAAGAATCTTGTGAGGCCTGTCGGGCGTTCCGGTCCCGAAAAACTCTGCGCGACCGTCGAGCGAGAAGACTGCAGATGGCGTCCACGCCAAAGGAGCATCGACAGTGCGAGACAGAAGAGGAACAGGAGGAATCCTTTTCCATCCAGGATTCAGACTCCGACGAACTCGACAATACAAAAACTGTGAGTAAGACGTCGAGATCAGAAATTAAAAAAGGCAAAAAGGCCCAGGGGACGCCACTGCCAACCGGCCATGGCTCAACCCAAATTCACGGTGACCAACAATCGGCACCGAAAAAGGCCCATTCAGTGTCGAGATCGTCCGACTCCGGTCGAGACACCGGCACGCAGCCTCCTCGGGACCGAGAGAGTGCTAAAGAGAAGCATCGACACCGAGAGTTCGGTGTCGACACGGATCGACGCCGAGACAGTGGCGCCGAAGACCATAGAGGCCAAGATTTTTCGGCACAAAAGAAGAGGAAGGTGTAAGGAAATGCCTCCTTGGCATGGTTGCCCCCTGACTTTTTGCCTTTGCTGATGTTATGTTTACAATTGAAAGTGTGCTGAGGCCTGCTAACCAGGCCCCAGCACCAGTGTTCTTTCCCTAACCTGTACTTTTGTATCCACAATTGGCAGACCCTGGCATCCAGATAAGTCCCTTGTAACTGGTACTTCTAGTACCAAGGGCCCTGATGCCAAGGAAGGTCTCTAAGGGATGCAGCATGTCTTATGCCACCCTGGAGACCTCTCACTCAGCACAGACACACTGCTTGCCAGCTTGTGTGTGCTAGTGAGGACAAAACGAGTAAGTCGACATGGCACTCCCCTCAGGGTGCCATGCCAGCCTCTCACTGCCTATGCAGTATAGGTAAGACACCCCTCTAGCAGGCCTTACAGCCCTAAGGCAGGGTGCACTATACCATAGGTGAGGGTACCAGTGCATGAGCATGGTACCCCTACAGTGTCTAAACAAAACCTTAGACATTGTAAGTGCAGGGTAGCCATAAGAGTATATGGTCTGGGAGTCTGTCAAACACGAACTCCACAGCACCATAATGGCTACACTGAAAACTGGGAAGTTTGGTATCAAACTTCTCAGCACAATAAATGCACACTGATGCCAGTGTACATTTTATTGTAAAATACACCACAGAGGGCACCTTAGAGGTGCCCCCTGAAACTTAACCGACTGTCTGTGTAGGCTGACTAGTTCCAGCAGCCTGCCACACCAGAGACATGTTGCTGGCCCCATGGGGAGAGTGCCTTTGTCACTCTGAGGCCAGTAACAAAGCCTGCACTGGGTGGAGATGCTAACACCTCCCCCAGGCAGGAGCTGTGACACCTGGCGGTGAGCCTCAAAGGCTCACCCCTTTGTCACAGCCCAGCAGGGCACTCCAGCTTAGTGGAGTTGCCCGCCCCCTCCGGCCACGGCCCCCACTTTTGGCGGCAAGGCTGGAGGGAACAAAGAAAGCAACAAGGAGGAGTCACTGGCCAGTCAGGACAGCCCCTAAGGTGTCCTGAGCTGAGGTGACTCTGACTTTTAGAAATCCTCCATCTTGCAGATGGAGGATTCCCCCAATAGGGTTAGGATTGTGACCCCCTCCCCTTGGGAGGAGGCACAAAGAGGGTGTACCCACCCTCAGGGCTAGTAGCCATTGGCTACTAACCCCCCAGACCTAAACACGCCCTTAAATTTAGTATTTAAGGGCTACCCTGAACCCTAGAAAATTAGATTCCTGCAACTACAAGAAGAAGGACTGCCTAGCTGAAAACCCCTGCAGAGGAAGACCAGAAGACGACAACTGCCTTGGCTCCAGAAACTCACCGGCCTGTCTCCTGCCTTCCAAAGATCCTGCTCCAGCGACGCCTTCCGAAGGGACCAGCGACCTCGACATCCTCTGAGGACTGCCCCTGCTTCGAAAAGACAAGAAACTCCCGAGGACAGCGGACCTGCTCCAAGAAAAGCTGCAACTTTGTTTCCAGCAGCTTTAAAGAACCCTGCAAGCTCCCCGCAAGAAGCGTGAGACTTGCAACACTGCACCCGGCGACCCCGACTCGGCTGGTGGCGATCCAACACCTCAGGAGGGACCCCCGGACTACTCTAAGACTGTGAGTACCAAGACCTGTCCCCCTTGAGCCCCCACAGCGCCGCCTGCAGAGGGAATCCCGAGGCTTCCCCTGACCGCGACTCTTTGAACCTAAAGTCCCGACGCCTGGGAGAGACCCTGCACCCGCAGCCCCCAGGACCTGAAGGACCGGACTTTCACTGGAGAAGTGACCCCCAGGAGTCCCTCTCCCTTGCCCAAGTGGAGGTTTCCCCGAGGAACCCCCCCCTTGCCTGCCTGCAGCGCTGAAGAGATCCCGAGATCTCTCATAGACTAACATTGCGAACCCGACGCTTGTTTCTACACTGCACCCGGCCGCCCCCGCGCCGCTGAGGGTGAAATTTCTGTGTGGACTCGTGTCCCCCCCGGTGCCCTACAAAACCCCCCTGGTCTGCCCTCCGAAGACGCGGGTACTTACCTGCAAGCAGACCGGAACCGGGGCACCCCCTTCTCTCCATTCTAGCCTATGTGTTTTGGGCACCGCTTTGAACTCTGCACCTGACCGGCCCTGAGCTGCTGGTGTGGTGACTTTGGGGTTGCTCTGAACCCCCAACGGTGGGCTACCTTGGACCAAGAACTGAACCCTGTAAGTGTCTTACTTACCTGGTAAAACTAATCAAAACTTACCTCCCCTAGGAACTGTGAAAATTGCACTAAGTGTCCACTTTTAAAACAGCTATTTGTCAATAACTTGAAAAGTATACATGCGATTTTGATGATTTGAAGTTCCTAAAGTACTTACCTGCAATACCTTTCGAATGAGATATTACATGTAGAATTTGAACCTGTGGTTCTTAAAATAAACTAAGAAAAGATATTTTTCTATATAAAAACCTATTGGCTGGATTTGTCTCTGAGTGTGTGTACCTCATTTATTGTCTATGTGTATGTACAACAAATGCTTAACACTACTCCTTGGATAAGCCTACTGCTCGACCACACTACCACAAAATAGAGCATTAGTATTATGTATTTTTACCACTATTTTACCTCTAAGGGGAACCCTTGGACTCTGTGCATGCTATTCCTTACTTTGAAATAGCACATACAGAGCCAACTTCCTACATTGGTGGATCAGCGGTGGGGTACAAGACTTTGCATTTGCTGGACTACTCAGCCAATACCTGATCACACGACAAATTCCAAAATTGTCATTAGAAATTGATTTTTGCAATTTGAAAAGTTTTCTAAATTCTTAAAAGACCTGCTAGGGCCTTGTGTTAGATCCTGTTTAGCATTTCTTTTAGAGTTTAAAAGTTTGTAAAAGTTTGAATTAGATTCTAGAACCAGTTTTAGTTTCTTAAAAAGTATTCCAACTTTTAGAAGCATAATGTCTAGCACAGATGTGAATGTGGTGGAACTCGACACCACACCTTACCTCCATCTACAGATGAGAGAGCTAAGGTCACTCTGTAAACTAAAGAAAATAGCAATGGGCCCCAAACCTACCAAAGTACAGCTCCAGGAGCTTTTGGCAGAGTTTGAAAAGGCCAACCCCTCTGAGGATGGCAACTCAGAGGATGAAGATAGTGACTTGGAGGGAAATTCCCCCCCTCCAGTCCTACTTAGGGAGAGCAGGGCTTCTCAAGCCCTGACTCCACAAATAATAGTCAGAGATGCTGGTTCCCTCACAGGAGGGACCAACAACTCTGAAATCACTGAGGATAACTCCAGTGAAGAGGACATCCAGTTAGCCAGGATGGCCAAAAGATTGGCTTTGGAAAGACAGATCCTAGCCATAGAGAGGGAAAGACAAGAGATGGGCCTAGGACCCATCAATGGTGGCAGCAACATAAATAGGGTCAGAGATTCTCCTGACATGTTGAAAATCCCCAAAGGGATTGTAACTAAATATGAAGATGGTGATGACATCACCAAATGGTTCACAGCTTTTGAGAGGGCTTGTGTAACCAGAAAAGTGAACAGATCTCACTGGGGTGCTCTCCTTTGGGAAATGTTCACAGGAAAGTGTAGGGATAGACTCCTCACACTCTCTGGACAAGATGCAGAATCTTATGACCTCATGAAGGGTACCCTGATTGAGGGCTTTGGATTCTCCACTGAGGAGTACAGGATTAGGTTCAGGGGGGCTCAAAAATCCTCGAGCCAGACCTGGGTTGACTTTGTTGACTACTCAGTGAAAACACTAGATGGTTGGATTCAAGGCAGTGGTGTAAGTAATTATGATGGGCTGTACAATTTATTTGTGAAAGAACACCTGTTAAGTAATTGTTTCAATGATAAACTGCATCAGCATCTGGTAGACCTAGGACCAATTTCTCCCCAAGAATTGGGAAAGAAGGCGGACCATTGGGTCAAGACAAGGGTGTCCAAGACTTCAACAGGGGGTGACCAAAAGAAAGGGGTCACAAAGACTCCCCAGCAGAAGGGTGATGAGACAACCAAAACTAAAAATAGTAAAGAGTCTTCCACAGGCCCCCAAAAACCTGCACAGGAGGGTGGGCCCAGAGCCTCTTCACAAAACAATGGGTACAAGGGTAAAAACTTTGATCCCAAAAAGGCCTGGTGTCATAGCTGTAAACAGCATGGACACCAAACTGGAGACAAGGCCTGTCCCAAGAAAGGTTCCACTCCAAACTCCCATCCAGGTAACACTGGTATGGCTAGTCTCCAAGTGGGATCAACAGTGTGCCCAGAGCAAATCAGGGTCCACACTGAAGCTACTCTAGTTTCTGAGGGTGGGGTGGATTTTGCCACACTAGCTGTCTGGCCGCCTAACATGCAAAAATACAGACAGCAACTCTTAATTAATGGGACTAGAATAGAGGGCCTGAGGGATACAGGTGCCAGTGTCACCATGGTGACAGAGAAACTGGTTTCCCCTGGCCAATACCTGACTGGAAAAACTTACACAGTCACCAACGCTGACAATCAGAGAAAAGTACATCCCATGGCAATGGTTACTTTAGAATGGGGAGGGGTCAATGGCCTGAAGCAGGTGGTGGTCTCCTCAAATATCCCAGTGGACTGTCTGCTTGGAAATGACCTGGAGTCCTCAGCATGGGCTGAGGTAGAGCTAAAAACCCATGCAGCAATGCTGGGTATCCCTGAACTGGTGTGTGTGAAAACAAGAGCACAATGCAAGGCACAGGGTGAAAAAGTAGAGCTGGAGTCTGGAAAAATGGCCCAGCCCACCAAGAGAACAGGAAAGTCAGTTGGGAAACCAACTGCAACACAGCAAAAGAAAGGGAACCTCTCTTCTCAGGAAGAAGTTCTGCCCTCTGAGGGAACTGAGCCTTTGGAGCTTGAACCTTATCAGGTTGAGCTCTTAGGCCCAGGGGGACCCTCAAGGGAGGAGCTGTGTAAGGGACAAGAAACCTGTCCCTCTCTTGAAGGCCTTAGGCAGCAAGCTGCTGAAGAGTCCAAAGGCAAGAAAAATGGAACACATAGGGTCTATTGGGAAGATGGGCTCCTGTACACTGAGGCCAGAGACCCCAAACCTGGTGCCACTAGGAGAGTGGTAGTGCCTCAGCTGTTCAGAGAGTTCATCCTAACATTGGCCCATGACATTCCCCTTGCTGGACATTTGGGACAAACCAAGACGTGGGAGAGGTTAGTCAACCACTTCTACTGGCCCAATATGTCCAACATGGTTAAGGAGTTTTGCCTCTCCTGCCCCACCTGTCAAGCCAGTGGTAAGACAGGTGGGCATCCAAAGGCCCCCCTCATTCCACTTCCTGTGGTGGGGGTGCCCTTTGAAAGAGTGGGTGTGGACATAGTTGGTCCACTGGAACCTCCCACAGCCTCAGGAAATATGTATATCCTGGTAGTAGTGGATCATGCTACCAGGTATCCTGAAGCTATTCCCCTTAGGTCGACTACTGCCCCTGCAGTAGCCAAGGCCCTCATTGGTATCTTTACCAGAGTGGGTTTCCCTAAGGAGGTGGTGTCTGACAGAGGTACCAACTTCATGTCAGCATACCTAAAGCACATGTGGAATGAGTGTGGAGTGACTTATAAATTCACTACACCTTACCATCCACAAACTAATGGCTTAGTTGAGAGATTCAACAAGACATTAAAGGGCATGATCATGGGGCTCCCAGAAAAACTCAAAAGGAGATGGGATGTCCTCCTGCCATGTCTGCTTTTCGCTTACAGGGAGGTACCACAGAAGGGAGTAGGGTTCTCACCCTTTGAACTTCTGTTTGGTCATCCTGTAAGGGGACCACTTGCCCTTGTTAAAGAAGGCTGGGAGAGACCTCTCCATGAGCCTAAACAGGACATAGTGGACTATGTACTTGGCCTTCGCTCTAGAATGGCAGAGTACATGGAAAAGGCAACCAAAAACCTTGAGGCCAGCCAACAACTCCAGAAGTTTTGGTATGACCAAAAGGCTGCACTGGTTGAGTTCCAACCAGGGCAGAAAGTCTGGGTTCTGGAGCCTGTGGCTCCCAGGGCACTCCAGGACAAATGGAGTGGCCCTTACCCAGTGCTAGAGAGGAAGAGTCAGGTCACCTACCTGGTGGACCTGGGCACAAGCAGGAGCCCCAAGAGGGTGATCCATGTGAACCGCCTTAAGCTCTTCCATGACAGGGCTGATGTGAATCTGTTAATGGTAACAGATGAGGATCAGGAGGCAGAGAGTGAACCTCTCCCTGATCTTCTGTCATCAGACCCAAAAGATGGCACAGTAGATGGAGTGATCTACTCAGACACCCTCTCTGGCCAACAGCAGGCTGATTGTAGGAGAGTCCTACAACAGTTTCCTGAGCTTTTCTCCCTAACCCCTGGTCAGACACACCTGTGTACCCATGATGTGGACACAGGAGACAGCATGCCTGTCAAGAACAAAATCTTCAGACAGTCTGACCATGTTAAGGAAAGCATCAAGATGGAAGTCCACAAGATGCTGGAATTGGGAGTGATTGAGCGCTCTGACAGCCCCTGGGCTAGCCCAGTGGTCTTAGTCCCCAAACCTCACACCAAAGATGGAAAGAAAGAGATGAGGTTTTGTGTGGACTACAGAGGGCTCAACTCTGTCACCAAGACAGATGCCCATCCAATTCCAAGAGCTGATGAGCTCATTGATAAGTTAGGTGCTGCCAAATTTCTAAGTACCTTTGACTTGACAGCAGGGTACTGGCAAATAAAAATGGCGCCTGGAGCAAAAGAAAAGACAGCATTCTCCACACCTGATGGGCATTATCAGTTTACTGTTATGCCCTTTGGTTTAAAGAATGCCCCTGCCACCTTCCAAAGGTTGGTGAATCAAGTCCTTGCTGGCTTGGAGTCCTTTAGCACAGCTTATCTTGATGATATTGCTGTCTTTAGCTCCACCTGGCAGGATCACCTGGTCCACCTGAAGAAGGTTTTGAAGGCTCTGCAATCTGCAGGCCTCTCTATCAAGGCATCCAAATGCCAGATAGGGCAGGGAACTGTGGTTTACTTGGGCCACCTTGTAGGTGGAGGCCAAGTTCAGCCACTCCAACCCAAGATCCAGACCATTCTGGACTGGGTAGCTCCAAAAACCCAGACTCAAGTCAGGGCATTCCTTGGCTTGACTGGGTACTACAGGAGGTTTGTGAAGGGATATGGATCCATTGTGACAGCCCTCACTGAGCTCACCTCCAAGAAAATGCCCAAGAAAGTGAACTGGACTGTGGACTGCCAACAGGCCTTTGACACCCTGAAACAAGCAATGTGCTCAGCACCAGTTCTCAAAGCTCCAGATTATTCTAAGCAGTTCATTGTGCAGACTGATGCCTCTGAACATGGGATAGGGGCAGTTTTGTCCCAAACAAATGATGATGGCCTTGACCAGCCTGTTGCTTTCATTAGCAGGAGGTTACTCCCCAGGGAGCAGCGTTGGAGTGCCATTGAGAGGGAGGCCTTTGCTGTGGTTTGGTCCCTGAAGAAGCTGAGACCATACCTCTTTGGGACTCACTTCCTAGTTCAAACTGACCACAGACCTCTCAAATGGCTGATGCAAATGAAAGGTGAAAATCCTAAACTGTTGAGGTGGTCCATCTCCCTACAGGGAATGGACTTTATAGTGGAACACAGACCTGGGACTGCCCATGCCAATGCAGATGGCCTTTCCAGGTTCTTCCACTTAGAAAATGAAGACTCTCTTGGGAAAGGTTAGTCTCATCCTCTTTCGTTTGGGGGGGGGGTTGTGTAAGGAAATGCCTCCTTGGCATGGTTGCCCCCTGACTTTTTGCCTTTGCTGATGTTATGTTTACAATTGAAAGTGTGCTGAGGCCTGCTAACCAGGCCCCAGCACCAGTGTTCTTTCCCTAACCTGTACTTTTGTATCCACAATTGGCAGACCCTGGCATCCAGATAAGTCCCTTGTAACTGGTACTTCTAGTACCAAGGGCCCTGATGCCAAGGAAGGTCTCTAAGGGATGCAGCATGTCTTATGCCACCCTGGAGACCTCTCACTCAGCACAGACACACTGCTTGCCAGCTTGTGTGTGCTAGTGAGGACAAAACGAGTAAGTCGACATGGCACTCCCCTCAGGGTGCCATGCCAGCCTCTCACTGCCTATGCAGTATAGGTAAGACACCCCTCTAGCAGGCCTTACAGCCCTAAGGCAGGGTGCACTATACCATAGGTGAGGGTACCAGTGCATGAGCATGGTACCCCTACAGTGTCTAAACAAAACCTTAGACATTGTAAGTGCAGGGTAGCCATAAGAGTATATGGTCTGGGAGTCTGTCAAACACGAACTCCACAGCACCATAATGGCTACACTGAAAACTGGGAAGTTTGGTATCAAACTTCTCAGCACAATAAATGCACACTGATGCCAGTGTACATTTTATTGTAAAATACACCACAGAGGGCACCTTAGAGGTGCCCCCTGAAACTTAACCGACTGTCTGTGTAGGCTGACTAGTTCCAGCAGCCTGCCACACCAGAGACATGTTGCTGGCCCCATGGGGAGAGTGCCTTTGTCACTCTGAGGCCAGTAACAAAGCCTGCACTGGGTGGAGATGCTAACACCTCCCCCAGGCAGGAGCTGTGACACCTGGCGGTGAGCCTCAAAGGCTCACCCCTTTGTCACAGCCCAGCAGGGCACTCCAGCTTAGTGGAGTTGCCCGCCCCCTCCGGCCACGGCCCCCACTTTTGGCGGCAAGGCTGGAGGGAACAAAGAAAGCAACAAGGAGGAGTCACTGGCCAGTCAGGACAGCCCCTAAGGTGTCCTGAGCTGAGGTGACTCTGACTTTTAGAAATCCTCCATCTTGCAGATGGAGGATTCCCCCAATAGGGTTAGGATTGTGACCCCCTCCCCTTGGGAGGAGGCACAAAGAGGGTGTACCCACCCTCAGGGCTAGTAGCCATTGGCTACTAACCCCCCAGACCTAAACACGCCCTTAAATTTAGTATTTAAGGGCTACCCTGAACCCTAGAAAATTAGATTCCTGCAACTACAAGAAGAAGGACTGCCTAGCTGAAAACCCCTGCAGAGGAAGACCAGAAGACGACAACTGCCTTGGCTCCAGAAACTCACCGGCCTGTCTCCTGCCTTCCAAAGATCCTGCTCCAGCGACGCCTTCCGAAGGGACCAGCGACCTCGACATCCTCTGAGGACTGCCCCTGCTTCGAAAAGACAAGAAACTCCCGAGGACAGCGGACCTGCTCCAAGAAAAGCTGCAACTTTGTTTCCAGCAGCTTTAAAGAACCCTGCAAGCTCCCCGCAAGAAGCGTGAGACTTGCAACACTGCACCCGGCGACCCCGACTCGGCTGGTGGCGATCCAACACCTCAGGAGGGACCCCCGGACTACTCTAAGACTGTGAGTACCAAGACCTGTCCCCCTTGAGCCCCCACAGCGCCGCCTGCAGAGGGAATCCCGAGGCTTCCCCTGACCGCGACTCTTTGAACCTAAAGTCCCGACGCCTGGGAGAGACCCTGCACCCGCAGCCCCCAGGACCTGAAGGACCGGACTTTCACTGGAGAAGTGACCCCCAGGAGTCCCTCTCCCTTGCCCAAGTGGAGGTTTCCCCGAGGAACCCCCCCCTTGCCTGCCTGCAGCGCTGAAGAGATCCCGAGATCTCTCATAGACTAACATTGCGAACCCGACGCTTGTTTCTACACTGCACCCGGCCGCCCCCGCGCCGCTGAGGGTGAAATTTCTGTGTGGACTCGTGTCCCCCCCGGTGCCCTACAAAACCCCCCTGGTCTGCCCTCCGAAGACGCGGGTACTTACCTGCAAGCAGACCGGAACCGGGGCACCCCCTTCTCTCCATTCTAGCCTATGTGTTTTGGGCACCGCTTTGAACTCTGCACCTGACCGGCCCTGAGCTGCTGGTGTGGTGACTTTGGGGTTGCTCTGAACCCCCAACGGTGGGCTACCTTGGACCAAGAACTGAACCCTGTAAGTGTCTTACTTACCTGGTAAAACTAATCAAAACTTACCTCCCCTAGGAACTGTGAAAATTGCACTAAGTGTCCACTTTTAAAACAGCTATTTGTCAATAACTTGAAAAGTATACATGCGATTTTGATGATTTGAAGTTCCTAAAGTACTTACCTGCAATACCTTTCGAATGAGATATTACATGTAGAATTTGAACCTGTGGTTCTTAAAATAAACTAAGAAAAGATATTTTTCTATATAAAAACCTATTGGCTGGATTTGTCTCTGAGTGTGTGTACCTCATTTATTGTCTATGTGTATGTACAACAAATGCTTAACACTACTCCTTGGATAAGCCTACTGCTCGACCACACTACCACAAAATAGAGCATTAGTATTATCTATTTTTACCACTATTTTACCTCTAAGGGGAACCCTTGGACTCTGTGCATGCTATTCCTTACTTTGAAATAGCACATACAGAGCCAACTTCCTACAGAAGGTTACCTCGGAGCCGAAAAAACAAACAACAGGGTTTTCGGAATCGAAAAAAGCACCAACAGACCCAGTTTCAGGCTCCTATACTGAAGAACATTCTATGTCTTCACAAATGAAAAGACACAGATTCAAACAGGAACTGCAATCCACTGAAGTGGATCACACGCAAAAGCGTATCTTTATTCAGCAGGGGACAGGGAAGATCAGTACCCTTCCACCTGTCAAAAGAAAGAGAACACTTCAGTTTGTAGCACGAGAGGCTCCTCAGCAACAAACAGCAAAGACGGTAACACCTCCTCCCTCGCCTCCACCTGTAACTCCGGCTTCGCCAACTTACACCCCGTCACATTCGCCAGCTCACACCGCCATGAGCCACGACGACCAAGATCAAGACGCGTGGGACTTGTACGATGCACCAGTGTCTGATAACAGCCCAGACACATACCCAACTAGGCCATCACCACCTGAGGACAGCACAGCCTATTCACAAGTGGTGGCTAGAGCAGCTCAGTTCCATAATGTGGAACTACACTCTGAACAAGTAGAGGATGACTTTTTATTTAACACCCTCTCCTCCACCCACAGCTCCTACCAAAGCCTGCCTATGCTCCCAGGCATGCTACGCCATGCAAAGGAGATCTTCAAGGAGCCAGTTAAAAGTAGGGCAGTAACGCCTAGAGTGGACAAAAAGTATAAGGCGCCTCCTACATACCCTGTATTCATCACCTCTCAGCTGCCACCAGATTCTGTGGTGGTAGGGGCTGCCAGAAAACGGGCAAATTCACACACTTCTGGGGATGCACCTCCCCCAGATAAAGAAAGCAGAAAGTTCGATGCAGCCGGGAAGAGGGTCGCTGTCCAGGCAGCAAACCAGTGGCGCATCGCAAACTCACAAGCGCTGCTAGCGCGATACGACAGAGCCCACTGGGATGAGATGCAGCATCTCATTGAACATCTCCCAAAAGATCTACAAAAAAGAGCAAAACAGGTTGTTGAGGAGGGTCAAAACATTTCCAACAATCAAATACGCTCCTCTATGGATGCAGCAGACACAGCCGCAAGGACCATAAATACGTCGGTTACCATCCGTAGGCATGCATGGCTCAGAACGTCTGGATTCAAGCCAGAAATTCAGCAGGCAGTACTTAACATGCCAGTAAACGAAAAACTTCTGTTCGGTCCGGAGGTCGACACAGCCATAGAAAAGCTCAAAAGGACACTGACACTGCCAAGGCCATGGGCGCACTCTACTCCCCGCAGAGCAGAGGATCTTATACCACCTTCCGCAAAACACCTTTTAGAGGAGGGTTTCGGGGTCAGGCCACACAAGCCAGTACCTCACAGTCCGCACCGTCCACCTACCAGGGACAGTACAGGGAAGGCTTTCGGGGCCAGTATAGAGGAGGGCAATTCCCTAGGAATAGAGGAAGATTTCAAAGCCCCAAAACCACTACCAACAAGCAGTGACTCACACGTCACTCACCCCCCCCACACAACACCAGTGGGGGGAAGGATAGGTCAATATTACGAAGCATGGGAGGAAATGACTACAGACACATGGGTCCTAGCAATTATCCAACATGGTTATTGCATAGAATTCCTGCAATTCCCTCCAGACATACCACCAAAATCACAAAATTTATCAAAACACCATTCACAGCTTCTAGAGATAGAAGTTCAAGCACTACTGCAAAAAAATGCAATAGAATTAGTACCAAGCACACAAATAAACACAGGAGTTTATTCACTGTACTTCTTGATACCAAAAAAGGACAAAACACGGAGACCAATTCTGGACCTCAGAGTAGTAAACACATTCATCAAATCAGACCACTTTCACATGGTCACACTACAAGAAGTGTTACCATTGCTCAAAAAACACAACTACATGACAACCCTAGACCTCAAAGACGCATATTTCCATATACCAATACATCAATCACACAGAAAATATCTAAGGTTTGTATTCAAAGGAATACATTACCAATTCAAAGTATTGCCTTTCGGTTTAACAACCGCTCCAAGGGTATTCACAAAATGCCTAGCAGTAATCGCTGCACACATCAGAAGGCAACAAACACATGTATTCCCGTATCTAGACGACTGGCTAATCAAAACCAGTTCGCTCACACAATGCTCAAACCACACAAATCAAGTCATACAAACCCTCTACAAACTAGGGTTCACCGTCAACTTTGCAAAATCCAACATTCAGCCAAGCAAAGTACAGCAATATCTAGGAGCCATAATAGACACGACAAAAGGAGTAGCAACGCCAACTCCACAAAGAATTCACAATTTCAACAGTCATTCAACACATGTCTCCAAATCAAACAATACAAGCAAGAACAATACTACAGCTCCTAGGCATGATGTCCTCATGCGTAGCCATTGTCCCAAACGCAAGACTGCACATGAGGCCCTTACAACAGTGCCTAGCCTCACAGTGGTCTCAAGCACAGGGTCACCTTCTAGATCTGGTGTTAATAGACCGCCAAACTTACCTCTCGCTTCTATGGTGGAACAGTATAAATTTAAACAAAGGGCGGCCTTTCCAAGACCCAGTGCCACAGTACGTAATAACAGATGCTTCCATGACAGGGTGGGGAGCACATCTCAATCAACACAACATAAGAGGACAATGGAACTTACATCAAACAAAACTGCATATAAATTGTAAGGAAATGCCTCCTTGGCATGGTTGCCCCCTGACTTTTTGCCTTTGCTGATGCTATGTTTACAATTGAAAGTGTGCTGAGGCCTGCTAACCAGGCCCCAGCACCAGTGTTCTTTCCCTAACCTGTACTTTTGTATCCACAATTGGCAGACCCTGGCATCCAGATAAGTCCCTTGTAACTGGTACTTCTAGTACCAAGGGCCCTGATGCCAAGGAAGGTCTCTAAGGGCTGCAGCATGTCTTATGCCACCCTGGAGACCTCTCACTCAGCACAGACACACTGCTTGCCAGCTTGTGTGTGCTAGTGAGGACAAAACGAGTAAGTCGACATGGCACTCCCCTCAGGGTGCCATGCCAGCCTCTCACTGCCTATGCAGTATAGGTAAGACACCCCTCTAGCAGGCCTTACAGCCCTAAGGCAGGGTGCACTATACCATAGGTGAGGGTACCAGTGCATGAGCATGGTACCCCTACAGTGTCTAAACAAAACCTTAGACATTGTAAGTGCAGGGTAGCCATAAGAGTATATGGTCTGGGAGTCTGTCGAACACGAACTCCACAGCACCATAATGGCTACACTGAAAACTGGGAAGTTTGGTATCAAACTTCTCAGCACAATAAATGCACACTGATGCCAGTGTACATTTTATTGCAAAATACACCCCAGAGGGCACCTTAGAGGTGCCCCCTGAAACTTAACCGACTATCTGTGTAGGCTGACTAGTTCCAGCAGCCTGCCACACTAGAGACATGTTGCTGGCCCCATGGGGAGAGTGCCTTTGTCACTCTGAGGCCAGTAACAAAGCCTGCACTGGGTGGAGATGCTAACACCTCCCCCAGGCAGGAGCTGTAACACCTGGCGGTGAGCCTCAAAGGCTCACCCCTTTGTCACAGCACCGCAGGACACTCCAGCTAGTGGAGTTGCCCGCCCCCTCCGGCCCCGGCCCCCACTTTTGGCGGCAAGGCCGGAGAAAATAATGAGAATAACAAGGAGGAGTCACTGGCCAGTCAGGACAGCCCCTAAGGTGTCCTGAGCTGAGGTGACTAACTTTTAGGAGTCCTCCATCTTGCAGATGGAGGATTCCCCCAATAGGGTTAGGATTGTGACCCCCTCCCCTTGGGAGGAGGCACAAAGAGGGTGTACCCACCCTCAGGGCTAGTAGCCATTGGCTACTAACCCCCCAGACCTAAACACGCCCTTAAATTTAGTATTTAAGGGCTACCCTGAACCCTAGAAAATTAGATTCCTGCAACTACAAGAAGAAGGACTGCCCAGCTGAAAACCCCTGCAGAGGAAGACCAGAAGACAACAACTGCCTTGGCTCCAGAAACTCACCGGCCTGTCTCCTGCCTTCCAAAGAACTCTGCTCCAGCGACGCCTTCCAAAGGGACCAGCGACCTCTGAATCCTCTGAGGACTGCCCTGCTTCGACGACGACCAGAAACTCCCGAGGACAGCGGACCTGCTCCAAAAAGACTGCAACTTTGTTTCAAGGAGCAGCTTTAAAGCCCCCTGCAACTCCCCGCAAGAAGCGTGAGACTTGCAACACTGCACCCGGCGACCCCGACTCGGCTGGTGGAGAACCAACACCTCAGGGAGGACCCCCGGACTACTCTCCGACTGAGAGTACGAAAACCTGTCCCCCCTGAGCCCCCACAGCGCCGCCTGCAGAGGGAATCCCGAGGCTTCCCCTGACCGCGACTCTCTGAAATCTAAGTCCCGACGCCTGGAAAAGACCCTGCACCCGCAGCCCCCAGGACCTGAAGGACTGGACTTTCACTGGAGAAGTGACCCCCAGGAGTCCCTCTCCCTTGCCCAAGTGGAGGTTTCCCCGAGGAAGCCCCCCCTTGCCTGCCTGCAGCGCTGAAGAGATCCATTGATCTCTCATAGACTAACATTGCAAACCCGACGCTTGTTTCTACACTGCACCCGGCCGCCCCCGCGCTGCTGAGGGTGAAATTTCTGTGTGGGCTTGTGTCCCCCCCGGTGCCCTACAAAACCCCCCTGGTCTGCCCTCCGAAGACGCGGGTACTTACCTGCAAGCAGACCGGAACCGGGGCACCCCCTTCTCTCCATTCTAGCCTATGCGTTTTGGGCACCACTTTGGACTCTGCACCTGACCGGCCCTGAGCTGCTGGTGTGATAACTTTGGGGTTGCTCTGAACCCCCAACGGTGGGCTACCTTGGACCAAGAACTGAACCCTGTAAGTGTCTTACTTACCTGGTAAAACTAACAAAAACTTACCTCCCCCAGGAACTGTGAAAATTGCACTAAGTGTCCACTTTTAAAGTAGCTATTTGTGAATAACTTGAAAAGTATACATGCAATTGAAATGATTCAAAGTTCCTAATGTACTTACCTGCAATACCTTTCAAACAAGATATTACATGTTAAATTTGAACCTGTGGTTCTTAAAATAAAATAAGAAAAGATATTTTTCTATACAAAACCTATTGGCTGGATTTGTCTCCGAGTGTGTGTACCTCATTTATTGTCTATGTGTATGTACAACAAATGCTTAACACTACTCCTTGGATAAGCCTACTGCTCGACCACACTACCACAAAATAGAGCATTAGTATTATCTCTTTTTACCACTTTTTTACCTCTAAGGGGAACCCTTGGACTCTGTGCATGCTATTCCTTACTTTGAAATAGCACATACAGAGCCAACTTCCTACATTGGTGGATCAGCGGTGGGGTACAAGACTTTGCATTTGCTGGACTACTCAGCCAATACCTGATCACACGACAAATTCCAAAATTGTCATTAGAAATTGATTTTTGCAATTTGAAAAGTTTTCTAAATTCTTAAAAGACCTGCTAGGGCCTTGTGTTAGATCCTGTTTAGCATTTCTTTTAGAGTTTAAAAGTTTGTAAAAGTTTGAATTAGATTCTAGAACCAGTTTTAGATTCTTAAAAAGTATTCCAACTTTTAGAAGCAAAATGTCTAGCACAGATGTGACTGTGGTGGAACTCGACACCACACCTTACCTCCATCTTAAGATGAGGGAGCTTAGGTCACTCTGTAAAATAAAGAAAATAACAATGGGCCCCAAACCTACCAAAATACAGCTCCAGGAGCTTTTTGCAGAGTTTGAAAAGGCCAACCCCTCTGAGGGTGGCAACTCAGAGGAAGAAGATAGTGAATTGGAGGAAGATTCCCCCCTACCAGTCCTATCTAGGGAGGACAGGGCCTCTCAAGCCCTGACTCCAAAAATACTAGTCAGAGATACTGGCTCCCTCACAGGAGGGACCAGCACCTCTTAAATCACTGAGGATAACCCCAGTGAAGAGGACATCCAGTTAGCCAGGATGGCCAAAAGATTGGCTTTGGAAAGACAGATCCTAGCCATAGAGAGGGAAAGACAAGAGATGGGCCTAGGACCCATCAATGGTGGCAGCAACATAAATAGGGTCAGAGATTCTCCTGACATGTTGAAAATCCCTAAAGGGATTGTAACTAAATATGAAGATGGTGATGACATCACCAAATGGTTCACAGCTTTTGAGAGGGCTTGTGTAACCAGAAAAGTGAACAGATCTCACTGGGGTGCTCTCCTTTGGGAAATGTTCACAGGAAAGTGTAGGGATAGACTCCTCACACTCTCTGGAAAAGATGCAGAATCTTATGACCTCATGAAGGGTACCCTGATTGAGGGCTTTGGATTCTCCACTGAGGAGTATAGGATTAGATTCAGGGGGGCTCAAAAATCCTCGAGCCAGACCTGGGTTGACTTTGTAGACTACTCAGTGAAAACACTAGATGGTTGGATTCAAGGCAGTGGTGTAAGTAATTATGATGGGCTGTACAATTTATTTGTGAAAGAACACCTGTTAAGTAATTGTTTCAATGATAAACTGCATCAGCATCTGGTAGACCTAGGACCAATTTCTCCCCAAGAATTGGGAAAGAAGGCGGACCATTGGGTCAAGACTAGGGTGTCCAAAACTTCCACAGGGGGTGACCAAAAGAAAGGGGTCACAAAACCTCCCCAGGGGAAAGGTGGTGAGACAGCCAAAAATAAAAATAGTAAGGAGTCTTCTACAGGCCCCCAAAAACCTGCACAGGAGAGTGGGCCCAGAGCCTCTTCACAAACCAATCCTGGGTACAATGGTAAAAACTTTTATCCCAAAAAGGCCTGGTGTCGAAACTGTAGTCAGTCTGGACACCAAACTGGAGACAAGGCCTGTCCCAAGAAAAGTTCCACTCCAAACTCCAATCCAGGTAACACTGGAATGGCTAGTCTCCAAGTGGGATCAACAGTGTGCCCAGAGCAAATCAGGGTCCACACTGAAGCTACTCTAGTTTCTGAGGGTGGGGTGGATTTAGCCACACTAGCTGCCTGGCCGCCTAACATGCAAAAATACAGGCAGCAGCTCTTTATTAATGGGACAAGTGTAGAGGGCCTGAGGGATACAGGTGCCAGTGTCACCATGGTGACAGAGAAACTGGTTTCCCCTGGCCAATACCTGACTGGAAAAACCTATACAGTCACCAACGCTGACAATCAGACTAAAGCACATCCCATGGCAATGGTAACTTTAGAATGGGGAGGGGTCAATGGCCTGAAACAGGTGGTGGTCTCCTCAAACATCCCAGTAGACTGTCGGCTTGGAAATGACCTGGAGTCCTCAGCATGGGCTGAGGTAGAACTAAAAATCCATGCAGCCATGCTGGGTATCCCTGAACTGGTGTGTGTAAAAACAAGAGCACAATGCAAGGCACAGGGTGAAAAAGTAGAGCTGGAGTCTGGAAGAAAGGCCCAGCCTACCAAGAGAAAAGGAAAGTCAGTTGGGAAACCAACTGCAACACAGTCAGAAAAAGAGAACCTCTCTTCTCAGGAAGAAGTTCTGCCCTCTGAGGGAACTGATCCTTTGGAGCTTGAACCTTATCAGGTTGAGCTCTTAGGCCCAGGGGGACCCTCAAGGGAGGAGCTGTGTAAGGGACAAGAAACCTGTCCCTCTCTTGAAGGCCTTAGGCAGCAAGCTGCTGAAGAGTCCAAGGGCAAGAAAAATGGAACACATAGGGTCTATTGGGAAGATGGACTCCTGTACACTGAGGCCAGAGACCCCAAACCTGGTGCCACTAGGAGAGTGGTAGTGCCTCAGTCGTTCAGAGAGTTTATTCTGACCTTAGCCCATGATATTCCCCTTGCTGGGCATTTGGGACAAACCAAGACGTGGGAGAGGTTAGTCAACCACTTCTACTGGCCCAATATGTCCCAGAAGGTTAAGGAGTTTTGCCTCTCCTGCCCCACCTGTCAATCCAGTGGTAAGACAGGTGGGCACCCAAAGGCCCCCCTCATTCCACTTCCAATGGTGGGGGTCCCCTTTGAAAGAGTGGGTGTGGACATAGTTGGTCCACTGGAACCTCCCACAGCCTCAGGAAATATGTACATCCTAGTAGTAGTGGATCATGCTACTAGGTATCCTGAAGCTATTCCACTTAGGTCGACTACTGCCCCTGCAGTAGCCAAGGCCCTCATTGGTATCTTTACCAGAGTGGGTTTCCCTAAGGAGGTGGTGTCTGACAGAGGTACCAACTTCATGTCAGCATACCTAAAACACATGTGGAATGAGTGTGGAGTGACTTACAAATTCACTACACCATACCATCCACAAACTAATGGCTTTGTTGAGAGATTCAACAAGACATTAAAAGGCATGATCATGGGGCTCCCAGAAAAACTCAAAAGGAGATGGGATGTCCTCTTGCCAGGTCTGCTTTTTGCTTATAGAGGTGCCACAGAAGGGAGTAGGATTCTCACCCTTTGAACTTCTGTTTGGTCACCCTGTAAGGGGACCACTTGCTCTTGTGAAAGAAGGCTGGGAGAGACCTCTTCATGAGCCTAAACAAGACATAGTGGACTATGTACTTGGCCTTTGCTCTAGAATGGCAGAGTACATGGAAAAGGCAACCAAAAACCTTGAGGCCAGCCAACAGCTCCAGAAGTTTTGGTATGACCAAAAGGCTGCACTGGTTGAGTTCCAACCAGGGCAGAAAGTCTGGGTTCTGGAGCCTGTGGCTCCCAGGGCACTCCAGGACAAATGGAGTGGCCCTTACCCAGTGCTAGAAAGGAAGAGTCAGGTCACCTACCTGGTGGACCTGGGCACAAGCAGGAGCCCCAAGAGGGTGATCCATGTGAACCGCCTTAAGCTCTTCCATGACAGGGCTGATGTAAATCTGTTGATGGTAACAGATGAGGATCAGGAGGCAGAGAGTGAACCTCTCCCTGATCTTCTGTCATCAGACCCAAAAGATGGCTCAGTAGATGGAGTGATCTACTCAGACACCCTCTCTGGCCAACAGCAAGCTGATTGTAGGAGAGTCCTACAACAGTTTCCTGAACTCTTCTCCCTAACCCCTGGTCAGACCCACCTGTGTACCCATGATGTGGACACAGGAGACAGCATGCCTGTCAAAAACAACATTTTTAGACAGTCTGACCATGTTAAGGAAAGCATCAAGGTGGAAGTCCACAAGATGCTGGAATTGGGAGTAATTGAGCGCTCTGACAGCCCCTGGGCTAGCCCAGTGGTCTTAGTCCCCAAACCTCACACCAAAGATGGAAAGAAAGAGATGAGGTTTTGGGTGGACTACAGAGGGCTCAACTCTGTCACCAAGACAGATGCTCATCCCATTCCTAGAGCTGATGAGCTCATAGACAAATTAGGTGCTGCCAAATTCTTAAGTACCTTTGACTTGACAGCAGGGTACTGGCAAATAAAAATGGCACCTGGAGCAAAAGAGAAAACAGCATTCTCCACACCTGATGGGCATTATCAGTTTACTGTTATGCCCTTTGGTTTAAAGAATGCCCCTGCCACCTTCCAAAGGTTGGTGAATCAAGTCCTTGCTGGCTTGGAGTCCTTTAGCACAGCTTATCTTGATGATATTGCTGTCTTCAGCTCCACCTGGCAGGATCACCTGGTCCACCTGAAGAAGGTTTTGAAGGCTCTGCAATCTGCAGGCCTCTCTATCAAGGCATCCAAATGCCAGATAGGGCAGGGAACTGTGGTTTACTTGGGCCACCTTGTAGGTGGAGGCCAAGTTCAGCCACTCCAACCCAAGATCCAGACTATTCTGGACTGGGTAGCTCCAAAAACCCAGACTCAAGTCAGGGCATTCCTTGGCTTGACTGGGTATTACAGGAGGTTTGTGAAGGGATATGGATCCATTGTGACAGCCCTCACTGAACTCACCTCCAAGAAAATGCCCAAGAAAGTGAACTGGACTGTGGAATGCCAACAGGCCTTTGACACCCTGAAACAAGCAATGTGCTCAGCACCAGTTCTAAAAGCTCCAGATTATTCTAAGCAGTTCATTGTGCAGACAGATGCCTCTGAACATGGGATAGGGGCAGTTTTGTCCCAAACAAATGATGATGGCCTTGACCAGCCTGTTGCTTTCATTAGCAGGAGGTTTCTCCCCAGGGAGCAGCGTTGGAGTGCCATTGAGAGGGAGGCCTTTGCTGTGGTTTGGTCCCTGAAGAAGCTGAGACCATACCTCTTTGGGACTCACTTCCTAGTTCAAACTGACCACAGACCTCTCAAATGGCTGATGCAAATGAAAGGTGAAAATCCTAAACTGTTGAGGTGGTCCATCTCCCTACAGGGAATGGACTTTATAGTGGAACACAGACCTGGGACTGCCCATGCCAATGCAGATGGCCTTTCCAGGTTCTTCCACTTAGAAAATGAAGACTCTCTTGGGAAAGGTTAGTCTCATCCTCTTTCGTTTGGGGGGGGGGGTTGTGTAAGGAAATGCCTCCTTGGCATGGTTGCCCCCTGACTTTTTGCCTTTGCTGATGCTATGTTTACAATTGAAAGTGTGCTGAGGCCTGCTAACCAGGCCCCAGCACCAGTGTTCTTTCCCTAACCTGTACTTTTGTATCCACAATTGGCAGACCCTGGCATGCAGATAAGTCCCTTGTAACTGGTACTTCTAGTACCAAGGGCCCTGATGCCAAGGAAGGTCTCTAAGGGCTGCAGCATGTCTTATGCCACCCTGGAGACCTCTCACTCAGCACAGACACACTGCTTGCCAGCTTGTGTGTGCTAGTGAGAACAAAACGAGTAAGTCGACATGGCACTCCCCTCAGGGTGCCATGCCAGCCTCTCACTGCCTATGCAAGTATAGGTCAGTCACCCCTCTAGCAGGCCTTACAGCCCTAAGGCAGGGTGCACTATACCATAGGTGAGGGTACCAGTGCATGAGCATGGTACCCCTACAGTGTCTAAACAAAACCTTAGACATTGTAAGTGCAGGGTAGCCATAAGAGTATATGGTCTAGGAGTTTGTCAAACACGAACTCCACAGCACCATAATGGCTACACTGAAAACTGGGAAGTTTGGTATCAAACTTCTCAGCACAATAAATGCACACTGATGCCAGTGTACATTTTATTGCAAAATACACCCCAGAGGGCACCTTAGAGGTGCCCCCTGAAACTTAACCGACTGTCTGTGTAGGCGGACTAGTTCCAGCAGCCTGCCACACTAGAGACATGTTGCTGGCCCCATGGGGAGAGTGCCTTTGTCACTCTGAGGCCAGTAACAAAGCCTGCACTGGGTGGAGATGCTAACACCTCCCCCAGGCAGGAGCTGTAACACCTGGCGGTGAGCCTCAAAGGCTCACCCCTTTGTCACAGCCCAGCAGGGCACTCCAGCTTAGTGGAGTTGCCCGCCCCCTCCGGCCACGGCCCCCACTTTTGGCGGCAAGGCTGGAGGGAACAAAGAAAGCAACAAGGAGGAGTCACTGGCCAGTCAGGACAGCCCCTAAGGTGTCCTGAGCTGAGGTGACTCTAACTTTTAGAAATCCTCCATCTTGCAGATGGAGGATTCCCCCAATAGGGTTAGGATTGTGACCCCCTCCCCTTCGGAGGAGGCACAAAGAGGGTGTACCCACCCTCAGGGCTAGTAGCCATTGGCTACTAACCCCCCAGACCTGAACACGCCCTTAAATTTAGTATTTAAGGGCTACCCTGAACCCTAGAAAATCAGATTCCTGCAACAAGGACTGCCTAGCTGAAAACCCCTGCAGAGGAAGACCAGAAGACAACAACTGCCTTGGCTCCAGAAACTCACCGGCCTGTCTCCTGCCTTCCAAAGGACTCTGCTCCAGCGACGCCTTCCAAAGGGACCAGCGACCTCTGCATCCTCTGAGGACTGCCCTGCTTCGACGACAACAAGAAACTCCCGAGGACAGCGGACCTGCTCCAAAAAGACTGCAACTTTGTTTCAAGAAGCAGCTTTAAAGAACCCTGCAACTCCCCGCAAGAAGCGTGAGACTTGCAACACTGCACCCGGCGACCCCGACTCGGCTGGTGGAGAACCAACACCTCAGGGAGGACCCCCGGACTACTCTACGACTGTGAGTACCAAAACCTGTCCCCCCTGAGCCCCCACAGCGCCGCCTGCAGAGGGAATCCCGAGGCTTCCCCTGACCGCGACTCTCTGAAACCTAAGTCCCGACGCCTGGAAAAGACCCTGCACCCGCAGCCCCCAGGACCTGAAGGACCGGACTTTCACTGCAGAAGTGACCCCCAGGAGTCCCTCTCCCTTGCCCAAGTGGAGGTTTCCCTGAGGAAGCCCCCCCCTTGCCTGCCTGCAGCGCTGAAGAGATCCCTTGATCTCTCATTGACTTACATTGCGAACCAGACGCTTGTTCTAACACTGCACCCGGCCGCCCCCCGCGCCGCTGAGGGTGAAATTTCTGTGTGGGCTTGTGTCCCCCCCCCGGTGCCCTACAAAACCCCCCTGGTCTGCCCTCCGAAGACGCGGGTACTTACCTGCAAGCAGACCGGAACCGGGGCACCCCCTTCTCTCCATTGAAGCCTATGCGTTTTGGGCACCACTTTGAACTCTGCACCTGACCGGCCCTGGGCTGCTGGTGTGGTAACTTTGGTGTTGCTCTGAACCCCCCAACGGTGGGCTACCTTGGACCAAGAACTGAACCCTGTAAGTGTCTTACTTACCTGGTAAAACTAACAAAAACTTACGTCCCCCAGGAACTGTGAAAATTGCACTAAGTGTCCACTTTTGAAATATCTATTTGTGAATAACTTGAAAAGTATACATGCAATTGAAATGATTCAAAGTTCCTAATGTACTTACCTGCAATACCTTTCAAACAAGATATTACATGTAAAATTTGAACCTGTGGTTCTTAAAATAAACTAAGAAAATATATTTTTCTATAACAAAACCTATTGGCTGGATTTGTCTCGGAGTGTGTACCTCATTTATTGTCTATGTGTATGTACAACAAATGCTTAACACTACTCCTTGGATAAGCCTACTGCTCGACCACACTACCACAAAATAGAGCATTAGTATTATCTATTTTTACCACTATTTTACCTCTAAGGGGAACCCTTGGACTCTGTGCATGCTATTCCTTACTTTGAAATAGCACATACAGAGCCAACTGGCTACACTGGGTAAGTGACATTTTCCATATGTTCGATGGCATGTGTAGCTGCAGATACACATGCTGTGCACATCCCGCCATCTGGTGTTGGGCTCGGAGTGTTACAAGTTGTTTTTCTTCGAAGAAGTCTTTTCGAGTCACGAGACCGAGGGACTCCTCCCATTTCGACTCCATTGCGCATGGGCGTCGACTCCATCTTAGATTGTTTTTTTTCCACCATCGGGTTCGGACGTGTTCCTTTTCGCTCCGTGTTTCGGGTCGGAAAGTTAGTTAGAATCTCGGAAAAAACGTCGGTATTGTTTGCGTTCGGTATCGGGTTAGTTACAACAGATCGACACCAAATTTAGAAGAGTTCCGGTGGCCCTTCGGGGTTTTTTCGATCCCCCGTCGGGGCCTGGTCGGCCCGGCCACGTGTGAATTCAAGGCTGATGGAACGGACCCCATTCCGCTTCTGTCCAAAATGCCATAACAAGTATCCGTATACGGATCAGCATCTGGTCTGTAACTTGTGATTGTCCCCAGAGCACAAGGAAGATACTTGCGAGGCCTGTCGAGCGTTTCAGTCCAGAAAGACATTAAGAGACCGAAGAGCCAGAAGACTGCAGATGGCGTCGACGCCGACAGAACAAGAGCGTTTCGAGGAAGAAGAGGAAGCTTTCTCTATCCAAGAGTCGGACTCGGAAGAGCTCGAGGCCGAAGAAACGCCGAAAACCGTGAGTAAGATATCGAAACATAAGACTCACGAGAAGTCAACAAAAGCCCAGGGGACGCCACCGCCAATAGGCCATGGCTTAACCCAAACAAGCGGTGACCGAGCCAAGGCACCGAAAAAGGGCACGCTGGTGTCGAAGTCATCCGACTCGGTCGAGATACCGCCACACAGCAATCTCGGAACCGAGACATCAGCTCTGAGAAATTTCTGCACCGTCACAGCGCACCGAACAAATTCGGCATCGAGACCCCACCACGCCGAAAATTACAAAGGTTTCTTCGGAGCCTAAAAAGACCTCTGAAAAAGTTTCGGTTCCGAAACATCCAGCCTCTGAGCCGAAAACAGGTTCCTATACAGAGGAACCAGGATTGGCCTCCCAAATGAAAAAACATAGATTTGGAGAGTAACTTCAAGCTGTAGAGCCAGACTATACTCAAAGGAGGCTCCACATTCATCAAGACACAGGGAAGATAACCACTCTTCCTCCAATTAAAATAAAAAGGAAACTTGCCTTTCACGAAAAGGACAAGGAGCCACAGGCAAAGGTGGCAAAGAAAACAACTCCACCACCTTCTCTACCACCATCAGTGCACACATCACCAGTAGCAACTCCTCCACTGATGCACTCCCCGACTCATACTGCCATGAGTCAAGATGATCCCGATGCATGGGACCTTTACGATGCTCCAGTATCGGACAACAGCCCAGACTCGTACCCTACCAGGCCGTCCCCTCCTGAGGACAGTACATCTTATACACAGGTGATCGCAAGGGCAGCTGCTTTCCATAACGTCACCTTGCATTCAGAACCAATTGAGGATGACTTCTTGTTGAACACGCTAACCTCCACTCATAGCGAGTACCAAAGACTACCTATGCTCCCCGGAATGCTAAAACATTCAAAACAAATCTTTCAAGATCCTGTTAAAGGCCGAGCCATAACTCCAAGAGTGGAGAAAAAGTACAAGCCACCGCCAACAGATCCTGTCTATATTACAACGCAGTTAACTCCAGACTCAGTAGTTGTCGGTGCAACTCGTAAGAGAGCAAACTCTCATACCTCGGGAGACGCTCCACCTCCAGACAGTCGCAAATTTGATGCTGTGGGCAAAAGGGTTGCAGCACAAGCAGCAAACCAATGGCGCATTGCCAATTCACAAGCGCTTTTGGCAAGATATGACAGAGCTCACTGGGATGAGATGCAACATTTGATAGAACACTTACCCAAGGAGTTCCAAAAAAGAGCACAACAAGTGGTGGAAGAAGGACAAAGTATCTCTAATAATCAGATACGGTCTTCAATGGATGCAGCAGATACGGCTGCAAGGACAGTAAATACTGCAATAACAATAAGAAGGCACGCATGGCTACGCACGTCAGGTTTCAAGCCGCAAATTCAACAAGCCGTGCTAAATATGCCATTTAATGAACAGTAGTTTGGGCCGGAAGTCGACACTGCTATTGAGAAACTCAAGAAGGACACTGATACGGCAAAAGCCATGGGCGCACTCTAGTCCCCGCAGAGGCACCTTTCGCAAAACACCTTTTAGGGGAGGGTTTCGAGGACAACCTGCAGAAACCACAACATCACAAACAAGGCCCACTTACCAAAGCCAATATCAGCGGGGAAGTTTTCGGGGGCAATATAGAGGGGGACAATTCCAAAGGGGTAGAGGAAAATTCCAAAGCCCCAAAAGTCCTCAAAATAAGCAGTGACTCACAAGTCACCCATCAATTAACACCTGTGGGGGGAAGATTAAGCCAATTTTACAAACATTGGGAGGAGATAACAACAGATACTTGGGTACTAGCAATTATCCAGTATGGTTATTGCATAGAATTTCGAGAATTCCCTCCAACAGTCCCTCCGAAAACACACAGTATGTCGAAACAACATATAAATCTTCTAGGATTAGAAGTTCAAGCATTGCTCCAAAAAGAGGCAATAGAATTAGTACCAAAACAAGAACTAAACACAGGAGTTTACTCACTGTACTTTCTAATACCCAAAAAAGACAAAACTCTAAGACCTATACTAGATCTCAGAATATTAAATACATACATCAAATCAGACCACTTTCACATGGTTACATTACAAGAAGTAATCCCACTGCTCAAACAACAAGACTACATGACAACACTTGATCTAAAGGATGCATATTTCCATATACCAATACATCCTTCACACAGAAAGTACCTAAGGTTTGTATTCCAAGGGATACATTACCAATTCAAAGTGTTGCCATTCGGAATAACAACTGCGCCAAGAGTTTTTACAAAATGTCTAGCAGTAGTAGCTTCACATATCAGAAGGCAGCAAATACATGTGTTCCCGTACCTAGACGATTGGTTAATCAAAACCAACACGCAAAAACAGTGTTCACAACACACAAATTACGTCATACAAACCCTACACAAACTAGGTTTCTCAATCAATTACTCAGTCACACCTTCTGCCGTGTCAAACACAGCAAAACCTAGGAGCAACAATCAACACAGTAAAAGGAATTGCCACTCCAAGCCCACAAAGAGTCCAAACATTCCAAAATGTAATACAAGCCATGTATCCAAACCAAAAGATACAGGTCAAATTAGTAATGAAACTCCTAGGCATGATGTCCTCATGCATAGCCATTGTCCCAAACGCAAGGTTGCACATGCGGCCCTTACCACAGTGCCTAGCATTACAGTGGTCACAGGCACAGGGTCAACTTCTAGATCTGGTGTTGATAGACCGCCAAACATACATCTCGCTTCAATGGTGGAACAATATAAATTTAAACCAAGGGCGGCCTTTTCAAGACCCAGTGCCACAATGCGTAATAACGACAGATGCATCCATGACAGGGTGGGGAGCACACCTCAATCAGCACAGCATCCAAGGACAATGGGACATTCAGCAAAAACAGTTTCATATAAACCACTTAGAACTGTTAGCAGTGTTTCTAGCTCTGAAAGCATTTCAACCCATAATAACCCACAAATACACTCTTGTCAAAACAGACATGACAACAATGTATTACCTAAACAAACAGGGAGGAACACACTTGACACAGTTGTGTCTCCTAGCACAAAAAATATGGCATTGGGCGATTCACAACCACATTCGCCTAATAGCACAATTTATTCCAGGGATTCAGAATCAGTTAGCAGACAATCTCTCTCGGGATCACCAACAGATCCACAAATGGGAAATTCACCCCCAAATACTGAACACTTACTTCAGAATGTGGGGAACGCCACAAATAGATCTATTTGCAACAAAAGAAAACTCAAAATGCCAAAACTTCGCATCCAGGTACCCACAACATCAGTCTCAGGGCAATGCACTATGGATGAACTGGTCAGGGATATTTGCGTACGCTTTTCCCCCTCTCCCACTTCTTCCATATCTAGTAAACAAGTTGAGTCAAAACAAACTCAAACTCATACTAATAGCACCAACATGGGCAAGGCAACCTTGGTACACAACACTACTAGACCTTTCAGTAGTACCTCATATCAAACTGCCAAACAGACCAGATCTGTTAACACAACACAAACAGATCAGACATCCAAATCCAGCATCGCTGAATCTAGCAATTTGGCTCCTGAAATCCTAGAATTCGGGCACTTAAACCTCACACAGGAATGTATGGAGGTCATAAAACAGGCTAGAAAACCTACCACTAGACACTGTTATGCAAATAAGTGGAAAAGATTTGTTTATTACTGCCATAATAATCAAATTCAACCTTTACACGCATCTGCAAAAGAGATAGTAGGATACTTACTACATTTGCAGAAATCTAAACCTGCTTTCTCTTCCATTAAAATACATCTTACGGCAATTTCAGCCTACCTGCAAATTACGCACTCAGCTTCATTATTTAGGATACCAGTCAAAGCGTTTATGGAAGGCCTAAAGAGAATTATACCACCAAGAACACCACCAGTTCCTTCATGGAACCTCAACATTGTCGTAACACGACTCATGGGTCCACCTTTTGAGCCCATGCACTCTTGTGAAATGCAATACTTAACGTAGAAAGTTGCATTTTTAATTGCCATCACATCTCTAAGAAGAGTGAGTGAGATTCAAGCACTTACCATTCAAGAACCATTTATTCAAATACACAAAAATAAAGTTGTTCTACAGACCAATCCTACATTTTTACCAAAAGTAATCTTACCGTTCCACTTGAATCAAACGGTAGAATTACAAGTGTTCTTCCCACAGCCAGATTCTGTAGCGGAAAGAGCACTACATACATTAGACATCAAAAGAGCACTAATGTACTACATTGACAGAACAAAACTGTAAGGAAATGCCTCCTTGGCATGGTTGCCCCCTGACTTTTTGCCTTTGCTGATGCTATGTTTACAATTGAAAGTGTGCTGAGGCCTGCTAACCAGGCCCCAGCACCAGTGTTCTTTCCCTAACCTGTACTTTTGTATCCACAATTGGCAGACCCTGGCATCCAGATAAGTCCCTTGTAACTGGTACTTCTAGTACCAAGGGCCCTGATGCCAAGGAAGGTCTCTAAGGGCTGCAGCATGTCTTATGCCACCCTGGAGACCTCTCACTCAGCACAGACACACTGCTTGCCAGCTTGTGTGTGCTAGTGAGGACAAAACGAGTAAGTCGACATGGCACTCCCCTCAGGGTGCCATGCCAGCCTCTCACTGCCTATGCAGTATAGGTAAGACACCCCTCTAGCAGGCCTTACAGCCCTAAGGCAGGGTGCACTATACCATAGGTGAGGGTACCAGTGCATGAGCATGGTACCCCTACAGTGTCTAAACAAAACCTTAGACATTGTAAGTGCAGGGTAGCCATAAGAGTATATGGTCTGGGAGTTTGTCAAACACGAACTCCACAGCACCATAATGGCTACACTGAAAACTGGGAAGTTTGGTATCAAACTTCTCAGCACAATAAATGCACACTGATGCCAGTGTACATTTTATTGTAAAATACACCCCAGAGGGCACCTTAGAGGTGCCCCCTGAAACTTAACCGACTATCTGTGTAGGCTGACTAGTTTTAGCAGCCTGCCACAAACCGAGACATGTTGCTGGCCCCATGGGGAGAGTGCCTTTGTCACTCTGAGGCCAGTAACAAAGCCTGCACTGGGTGGAGATGCTAACACCTCCCCCAGGCAGGAATTGTCACACCTGGCGGTGAGCCTCAAAGGCTCACCTCCTTTGTGCCAACCCAGCAGGACACTCCAGCTAGTGGAGTTGCCCGCCCCCTCCGGCCAGGCCCCACTTTTGGCGGCAAGGCCGGAGAAAATAATGAGAAAAACAAGGAGGAGTCACTGGCCAGTCCGGACAGCCCCTAAGGTGTCCTGAGCTGAAGTGACTCTAACTTTTAGAAATCCTCCATCTTGCAGATGGAGGATTCCCCCAATAGGGTTAGGATTGTGACCCCCTCCCCTTGGGAGGAGGCACAAAGAGGGTGTACCCACCCTCAGGGCTAGTAGCCATTGGCTACTAACCCCCCAGACCTAAACACGCCCTTAAATTTCGTATTTAAGGGCTACCCTGAACCCTAGAAAATCAGATTCCTGCAACTACAAGAAGAAGGACTGCCCAGCTGAAAACCCCTGCAGCGGAAGACCAGAAGACGACAACTGCCTTGGCTCCAGAAACTCACCGGCCTGTCTCCTGCCTTCCAAAGATCCTGCTCCAGCGACGCCTTCCAAAGGGACCAGCGACCTCGACATCCTCTGAGGACTGCCCCTGCTTCGAAAAGACAAGAAACTCCCGAGGACAGCGGACCTGCTCCAAGAAAAGCTGCAACTTTGTTTCCAGCAGCTTTAAAGAACCCTGCAAGCTCCCCGCAAGAAGCGTGAGACTTGCAACACTGCACCCGGCGACCCCGACTCGGCTGGTGGCGATCCAACACCTCAGGAGGGACCCCAGGACTACTCTGATACTGTGAGTACCAAAACCTGTCCCCCCTGAGCCCCCACAGCGCCGCCTGCAGAGGGAATCCCGAGGCTTCCCCTGACCGCGACTCTTTGAACCTAAAGTCCCGACGCCTGGGAGAGACCCTGCACCCGCAGCCCCCAGGACCTGAAGGACCGGACTTTCACTGGAGAAGTGACCCCCAGGAGTCCCTCTCCCTTGCCCAAGTGGAGGTTTCCCCGAGGAATCCCCCCCTTGCCTGCCTGCAGCGCTGAAGAGATCCCGAGATCTCTCATAGACTAACATTGCGAACCCGACGCTGGTTTCTACACTGCACCCGGCCGCCCCCGCGCTGCTGAGGGTGAAATTTCTGTGTGGGCTTGTGTCCCCCCCGGTGCCCTACAAAACCCCTCTGGTCTGCCCTCCGAAGACGCGGGTACTTACCTGCAAGCAGACCGGAACCGGGGCACCCCCTTCTCTCCATTCTAGCCTATGCGTTTTGGGCACCACTTTGAACTCTGCACCTGACCGGCCCTGAGCTGCTGGTGTGGTGACTTTGGGGTTGCTCTGAACCCCCAACGGCGGGCTACCTTGGACCAAGAACTGAACCCTGTAAGTGTTGTACTTACCTGGTAAAACTAACAAAAACTTACCTCCCCCCAGGAACTGTGAAAATTGCACTAAGTGTCCACTTTTAAAATAGCTATTTGTGAATAACTTGAAAAGTATACATGCAATTGAAATGATTCAAAGTTCCTAATGTACTTACCTGCAATACCTTTCAAACAAGATATTACATGTTAAATTTGAACCTGTGGTTCTTGAAATAAACTAAGAAAATATATTTTTCTATAACAAAACCTATTGGCTGGATTTGTCTCTGAGTGTGTGTACCTCATTTATTGTCTATGTGTATGTACAACAAATGCTTAACACTACTCCTTGGATAAGCCTATTGCTCGACCACACTACCACAAAATAGAGCATTAGTATTATCTATTTTTACCACTATTTTACCTCTAAGGGGAACCCTTGGACTCTGTGCATGCTATTCCTTACTTTGAAATAGCACATACAGAGCCAACTTCCTACAAAAACTAATTCGAAAGACAAAACCACTATTTATCGCCTTTCAAAAATCTCATACAGGAAATCCTATTTCAAAGCAAGGCATTGCTAGATGGATAGTTAAGTGCATTCAAACCTGCTATCTTAAAGCTAAAAGAGAACTGACTATTACACCAAAGGCCGACTCCACCAGAAAGAAAGGTGCTACCATGGCCTTTCTGGGAAATATTCCAATGAACGAAATATGTAAGGCAGCAACATGGTCTACGCCTCATACATTTACCAAGCACTACTGTGTAGATGTGTTAACTGCACAACAGGCAACAGTAGGTCAAGCTGTACTAAGAACATTATTTCAAACTACTTCAACTCCTACAGGCTGAACCACCGCTTTTTGGGGAGATAACTGCTTATTAGTCTATGCACAGCATGTGTATCTGCAGCTACACATGCCATCGAACGGAAAATGTCGCTTACCCAGTGTACATCTGTTCGTGGCATTAGTCGCTGCAGATTCACATGCGCCCACCCGCCTCCCCGGGAGCCTGTAGCCGTTTAGAAGTAGATCTTAAACATTTGTACATTTGTAAATATATTACTTGAAACTTCATTATGTACATACGCATTCACTCCATTGCATGGGCACTGTTACTAGCATACACAACTCCTACCTCACCCTCTGCGGGGAAAACAATCTAAGATGGAGTCGACGCCCATGCGCAATGGAGTCGAAATGGGAGGAGTCTCTCGGTCTCGTGACTCGAAAAGACTTCTTCGAAGAAAAACAACTTGTAACACTCCGAGCCCAACACCAGATGGCGGGATGTGCACAGCATGTGAATCTGCAGCGACTAATGCCACAAACAGATGTACACTGGGTAAGTGACATTTTCCATATATATGGTCGATGGCATGTGTAGTTGCAGATATATATATATATATATATATATATATATATATATATATATATATATACACATGCCCCCCCCCCCCCCCCCCCAAGAGGAGGGGTCTCAATCCCTCAAATCTCCAACAGCTTCTTCAAAGGAAAAACAACTTGTACACATCCTGACCCAAAACTTGATGGCAGAAGTACGCAGAGCATGTGAATATAATGCACTACATGCCACAAACAGATGCTTACAGAGTAAGTATCGTAATCCTTTTAAAAAGATCTGACATACACAACATTGCTTGTCCACAATTTACAATAGATAAGTTTCAAGAGGATTTGCTGCGACCTACAGGCTTCCAGAGGAACTGGATATATATTTCCCTTCGATCCTCCGAATCTGAGAGTTTGGGAAACAGAGGGCCAGATAAAAACTTGTAGAGGGCTCGATCTGGCCCACCACGGGCAGTAGTTTGGGAACCCCTACTTTAGGAAGACCGGTTGGTACTAGGTAAGGGGAAGTCAGTTGCCAAACCGTTTTTCCAAGGGCATGTAGCATGTGATGGCTAGCAAAGAGGAACTGTGCCTGCTATATCCTGCTCAAGGAGAAGTAGTCTCCAGAGCCCAGCCAAAGCAAAGATTGTAAGGGTCGACGGACAGGGATGCAACAGCCGAGGTAGCCTCCTAAGGGCGAGAGGTAGCTGTAGGAAGTTGGCTCTGTATGCACTATTTCAAAGTAAACAATAGTATGCACAGAGTCCAAGGGTTCCCCTTAGAGGTAAGATAGTGGCAAAAAGAGAATACTAATGCTCTATTTTGTGGTAGTGTGGTCGAGCAGTAGGCTTATCAAAGGAGTATTGTTAAGTATTTGTTGTACACACACAGGTAATAAATGAGGAACACACGCTCCGAGACAATTCCAGGCCAATAGGTTTTTGTATAGAAAAATATCTTTTCTTAGTTTATTTTAAGAACCACAGGTTCAAATTATACATGTAATACTTTGCATGAAAGGTATTGCAGGTAAGTACTTTAGGAACTTTGAATAATCACAATAGCATATATACTTTTCAAATAAAACGCATATAGCTATTTTAAAACTAGACACAGTGCAATTTTCACAGTTCCTAGGGGAGGTAAGTAATTGTTAGTTCTTGCAGGTAAGTAAACCACCTACGGGGTTCAAGTTTGGGTCCAAGGTAGCCCACCGTTGGGGGTTCAGAGCAACCCCAAAGTTACCACACCAGCAGCTCAGGGCCGGTCAAGTGCAGAGTTCAAAGTGGTGCCCAAAACACATAGGCTTCAATGGAGAAAGGGGTGCCCCGGGTCCAGTCTGCCAGCAGTTAAGTACCCGCGTCTTCGGAGGGCAGACCAGGGGGGTTTTGTAGGGCACCGGGGGGGACACAAGTTAGCACAGAAAGTACACCCTCAGCAGCACGGGGCGGCCGGGTGCAGTGTGCAAACACACGTCTGGTTTGTAATTGAAATCAATGGGAGACCAAGGGATCTCTTCAGCGATGCAGGCAGGCAAGGGGGGGGGCTCCTCGGGGTAGCCACCACCTGGGCAAGGGAGAGGGCCTCCTGGGGGTCACTCCTGCAGTGGAGTTCCGATCTTTCAGGTCCTGGGGGCTGCGGGTGCAGGGTCTTTTCCAGGCGTCGGGATCTGGGAGTCAGGCAGTCGCGGTCATGGGGGGCAACTCTGGCTACTCAAGGTCTCGTAGTCGCCGGGGAGTCCTCCCTGAAGTCTCACGCTTCTGGCGGGAATTGCAGGGGTCTTTAAAGTTGCTCCTCTGGAAACAAAGTTGCAGTCTTTGTTGAACAGGGCCGCTGTTCTCAGGAGTTTCTTGGTCCTTTTAGAGCAGGGCAGTCCATTGAGGATTCAGAGGTCGCTGGTCCTGGGGAAAGCGTCGCTGGAGCAGTATTCTTCCGAAGGGGGGAGACAGGCGGTAGAGCTGGGACCAAGGCAGTTGGTGTCTGTCTTCTCTGCAGGGTTTTTCAGCTCAGCAGTCCTCTTCTTCTTAGGTTGCAGGAATCTGAGTTCCTAGGTTCAGGGGAGCCCTTAAATACTAAATTTAAGGGCGTGTTTAGGTCTGGGGGGTTAGTAGCCAATGGCTACTAGCCTTGAGGGTGGGTACACCCTCTTTGTGCCTCCTCCCAAGGGGAGGGGGATCACATTCCTATCCCTATTGGGGGAATCCTCCATCTGCAAGATTGAGGATTTTTAAAAGTTAGAGTCACCTCAGCTCAGGACACCTTAGGGGCAGTCCTGACTGGCCAGTGACTCCTCCTTGTTGTTCTCATTATTTCCTCTGGCCTTGCCGCCAAAAGTGGGGCCGTGGCCGGAGGGGGCGGGCAACTCCACTAGCTGGAGTGCCCTGTGGTGCTGGAACAAAGGGGGTGAGCCTTTGAGGCTCACCGGCAGGTGTTACAGCTCCTGCCTGGGGGAGGTGATAGCATCTCCACCCAGTGCAGGCTTTGTTACTAGCCACAGAGTGACAAAGGCACTCTCCCCATGTGGCCAGCAACATGTCTCGAGTGTGGCAGGCTGCTAAAACCAGTCAGCCTACACGGGTAGTTGGTTAAGGTTTCAGGGGGCACCTCTAAGGTGCCCTCTGGGGTGTATTTTACAATAAAATGTACACTGGCATCAGTGTGCATTTGTTGTGCTGAGAAGTTTGATACCAAACTTCCCAGTTTTCAGTGTAGCCATTATGGTGCTGTGGAGTCCGTGTTTGACAGACTCACAGACCATATACTCTTATGGCTACCCTGCACTTACAATGTCTAAGGTTTTGCTTAGACACTGTAGGGGAACAGTGCTCATGCACTGGTGCCCTCACCTATGGTATAGTGCACCCTGCCTTAGGGCTGTAAGGCCTGCTAGAGGGGTGACTTATCTATACTGCATAGGCAGTGTGAGGTTGGCATGGCACCCTGAGGGGAGTGCCATGTCGACTTACTCGTTTTGTCCTCACCAGCACACACAAGCTGGCAAGCAGTGTCTGTGCTCAGTGAGGGGTCCCCAGGGTGGCATAAGATATGCTGCAGCCCTTAGAGACCTTCCCTGGCATCAGGGCCCTTGGTACCAGGGGTACCAGTTACAAGGGACTTACCTGGATGCCAGGGTGTGCCAATTGTGAAAACAAAAGTACAGGTTAGGGAAAGAACTCTGGTGCTGGGGCCTGGTTAGCAGGCCTCAGCACACTTTCAATTCAAAACATGGCATCAGCAAACGCAAAGTCAGGGGGTAACCTTACAAAGGAGGCATTTCCTTACAATAAGCCTACAGGATGTCCTGCGACTGAAACAGGGAGATTTCATGTCTACACTAGACCTGAAAGACACATTTCCACATTCCCAACCACCTAACCCACAGGCAGTACCTGAGATTCATGGTATCCGAAAGCCATTTTCAATTTCGTGTCCTCCCTTTTGGTCTAAAGTCAGTGCCCAGGATATTTACAAAATGTCTAGTGCCAATCGCAGCTTTCCTCAGGAGGAGAAAACACCAGATATTTCTGTATCAACGATTGGCTGATAAAAGCAAACACCTAAGCAAGGAGCTCACAGATCAACAAGAAGGTGCATTTCCTTACTCAACAGTTTAGGCCTCACCATCAACTGGGAGAAGTCCAAACCTCTACCATCACACAGTATCACCTTTTTAGGGGCAAACGTGGATACTCAATCCCACCAGGGTGTGTCCCACAGTAGAGAGACAACAGAAGTGTAGGAAGATGGCTCTGTATGCACTATTTCAAAGTAAGGAATAGTATGCACAGAGTCCAAGGGTTCCCCTTAGAGGTAAGATAGTGGCAAAAAGAGATAATACTAATGCTCTATTTTGTGGTAGTGTGGTCGAGCAGTAGGCTTATCCAAGGAGTAGTGTTAAGCATTTGTTGTACATACACATAGACAATAAATGAGGTACACACACTCAGAGACAAATCCAGCCAATAGGTTTTTGTATAGAAAAATATCTTTTCTTAGTTTATTTTAAGAACCACAGGTTCAAATTCTACATGTAATATCTCATTCGAAAGGTATTGCAGGTAAGTACTTTAGGAACTTCAAATCATAAAAATTGCATGTATACTTTTCAAGTTATTGACAAATAGCTGTTTTAAAAGTGGACACTTAGTGCAATTTTCACAGTTCCTGGGGGAGGTAAGTTTTTGTTAGTTTTACCAGGTAAGTAAGACACTTACAGGGTTCAGTTCTTGGTCCAAGGTAGCCCACCGTTGGGGGTTCAGAGCAACCCCAAAGTTACCACACCAGCAGCTCAGGGCCGGTCAGGTGCAGAGTTCAAAGTGGTGCCCAAAACGCATAGGCTAGAGTGGAGAGAAGGGGGTGCCCCGGTTCCGGTCTGCTTGCAGGTAAGTACCCGCGTCTTCGGAGGGCAGACCAGGGGGGTTTTGTAGGGCACCGGGGGGGACACAAGCCCACACAGAAATTTCACCCTCAGCGGCGCGGGGGCGGCCGGGTGCAGTGTAGAAACAAGCGTCGGGTTCGCAATGTTAGTCTATGAGAGATCTCGGGATCTCTTCAGCGCTGCAGGCAGGCAAGGGGGGGGTTCCTCGGGGAAACCTCCACTTGGGCAAGGGAGAGGGACTCCTGGGGGTCACTTCTCCAGTGAAAGTCCGGTCCTTCAGGTCCTGGGGGCTGCGGGTGCAGGGTCTCTCCCAGGCGTCGGGACTTTGGATTCAAAGAGTCGCGGTCAGGGGAAGCCTCGGGATTCCCTCTGCAGGCGGCGCTGTGGGGGCTCAGGGGGGACAGGCTTTGGTACTCACAGTATCAGAGTAGTCCTGGGGTCCCTCCTGAGGTGTTGGATCTCCACCAGCCGAGTCGGGGTCGCCGGGTGCAGTGTTGCAAGTCTCACGCTTCTTGCGGGGAGCTTGCAGGGTTCTTTCAAGCTGCTGGAAACAAAGTTGCAGCTTTTCTTGGAGCAGGTCCGCTGTCCTCGGGAGTTTCTTGTCTTTTCGAAGCAGGGGCAGTCCTCAGAGGATGTCGAGGTCGCGGGTCCCTTTGGAAGGCGTCGCTGGAGCAGAATCTTTGGAAGGCAGGAGACAGGCCGGTGAGTTTCTGGAGCCAAGGCAGTTGTCGTCTTCTGGTCTTCCTCTGCAGGGGTTTTCAGCTAGGCAGTCCTTCTTCTTGTAGTTGCAGGAATCTAATTTTCTAGGGTTCAGGGTAGCCCTTAAATACTAAATTTAAGGGCGTGTTTAGGTCTGGGGGGTTAGTAGCCAATGGCTACTAGCCCTGAGGGTGGGTACACCCTCTTTGTGCCTCCTCCCAAGGGGAGGGGGTCACAATCCTAACCCTATTGGGGGAATCCTCCATCTGCAAGATGGAGGATTTCTAAAAGTTAGAGTCACCTCAGCTCAGGACACCTTAGGGGCTGTCCTGACTGGCCAGTGACTCCTCCTTGTTATTCTCATTATTTTCTCCGGCCTTGCCGCCAAAAGTGGGGCCTGGCCGGAGGGGGCGGGCAACTCCACTAGCTGGAGTGTCCTGCTGGGTTGGCACAAAGGAGGTGAGCCTTTGAGGCTCACCGCCAGGTGTGACAATTCCTGCCTGGGAGAGGTGTTAGCATCTCCACCCAGTGCAGGCTTTGTTACTGGCCTCAGAGTGACAAAGGCACTCTCCCCATGGGGCCAGCAACATGTCTCGGTTTGTGGCAGGCTGCTAAAACTAGTCAGCCTACACAGATAGTCGGTTAAGTTTCAGGGGGCACCTCTAAGGTGCCCTCTGTGGTGTATTTTACAATAAAATGTACACTGGCATCAGTGTGCATTTATTGTGCTGAGAAGTTTGATACCAAACTTCCCAGTTTTCAGTGTAGCCATTATGGTGCTGTGGAGTTCGTGTTCGACAGACTCCCAGACCATATACTCTTATGGCTACCCTGCACTTACAATGTCTAAGGTTTTGTTTAGACACTGTAGGGGTACCATGCTCATGCACTGGTACCCTCACCTATGGTATAGTGCACCCTGCCTTAGGGCTGTAAGGCCTGCTAGAGGGGTGTCTTACCTATACTGCATAGGCAGTGAGAGGCTGGCATGGCACCCTGAGGGGAGTGCCATGTCGACTTACTCGTTTTGTCCTCACTAGCACACACAAGCTGGCAAGCAGTGTGTCTGTGCTGAGTGAGAGGTCTCCAGGGTGGCATAAGACATGCTGCAGCCCTTAGAGACCTTCCTTGGCATCAGGGCCCTTGGTACTAGAAGTACCAGTTACAAGGGACTTATCTGGATGCCAGGGTCTGCCAATTGTGGATACAAAAGTACAGGTTAGGGAAAGAACACTGGTGCTGGGGCCTGGTTAGCAGGCCTCAGCACACTTTCAATTGTAAACATAGCATCAGCAAAGGCAAAAAGTCAGGGGGCAACCATGCCAAGGAGGCATTTCCTTACAAGAAGTTACTGACTCTAGCAAAGTCTTTACAGGGAAGAAACTGCGTTTCTGTTCACATTTTCAAATCCTTGTTGGGCATTGTAGGAAGTTGGCTCTGTATGCACTATTTCAAAGTAAGGAATAGTATGCACAGAGTCCAAGGGTTCCCCTTAGAGGTAAGATAGTGGCAAAAAGAGAATACTAATGCTCTATTTTGTGGTAGTGTGGTCGAGCAGTAGGCTTATCAAAGGAGTAGTGTTAAGCATTTGTTGTACATACACACAAGCAATAAATGAGGAACACACACTCCGAGACAAATCCAGCCAATAGGTTTTGTTATAGAAAAATATCTTTTCTTAGTTTATTTTAAGAACCACAGGTTCAAATTCTACATGTAATATCTCATTTGAAAGGTATTGCAGGTAAGTACTTCAGGAACTTTAAATCATTACATTAGCATGTATACTTTTTACATAAAACACAATAAGCTGTTTTAAAAGTGGACACCTAGTGCAATTTTCACAGTTCCTGGGGGAGGTAAGTTTTTGTTAGTTTTCACAGGTAAGTAAGTCACTTACAGGTTTCAGTTTTTGGTCCAAGGTAGCCCACCGTTGGGGGTTCAGAGCAACCCCAAAGTTACCACACCAGCAGCTCAGGGCCGGTCAGGTGCAGAGGTCAAAGAGGTGCCCAAAACACATAGGCTGCAATGGAGAGAAGGGGGTGCCCCGGTTCCGGTCTGCCAGCAGGTAAGTACCCGCGTCTTCGGAGGGCAGACCAGGGGGGTTTTGTAGGGCACCGGGGGGGACACAGGTCAGCACAAAAAGTACACCCTCAGCAGCGCGGGGGCAGCCGGGTGCAGTGTGCAAACACGCGTCGGGTTTGTAACGGTTTTCAATGAGAGATCAAGGGATCTCTTCAGCGTTGCAGGCAGGCAAGGGGGGGGCTCCTCGGGGTAGCCACCACCTAGGCAAGGGAGAGGGCCTCCTGGGGGTCACTCCTGCACAGGAGTTCCGTTTCTTTAGGTGCTGGGGGCTGCGGGTGCAGAGTCTTTTCCAGCCGTCGGGAAAGGGAGTTCAGGCAGTCGCGGTCAGGGGGAGCCTCGGGATTCCCTCTGCAGGCGTCGCTGTGGGGGTTCAGGGGGGACAACTTTGGTTACTCAGTCGTAGAGTCACCGGAGGGTCCTCCCTGAAGCGTTTTCTCCACCAGTCGAGTCGGGGTCGCCGGGTGCAGTGTTGCAAGTCTCACGCTTCTTGCGGGGAGTTGTAGGGGTCTTTAAAGCTGCTCCTTGAAACAAAGTTGCAGTTCTTTTGAAGCAGTGCCGCTGTCCTCGGGAGTTTCTTGGTCTCTTGGAAGTAGGGCAGTCCTCTGAGGATTCAGAGGTCGCTGGTCCTGGAGAAAGCGTCGCTGGAGCAGGGTTCTTTAGAAGGCAGGAGACAGGCCGGTAGGACTGGGGCCAAAGCAGTTGGTGTCTTCTTTCTTCTTCTGCAGGGGTTTTCAGCTCAGCAGTCTTCTTCTTCGGTAAGTTGCAGGAATCTAAATTCTTAGGTTCAGGGGAGCCCTTAAATACTAAATTTAAGGGCGTGTTTAGGTCTGGGGGGTTAGCAGCCAATGGCTACTAGCCCTGAGGGTGGGTACACCCTCTTCGTGCCTCCTCCCAAGGGGAGGGGGTCACATCCCTAATCCTATTGGGGAATCCTCCATCTGCAAGATGGAGGATTTCTAAAAGTTAGTCACTTCAGCTCAGGACACCTTAGGGGCTGTCCTGACTGGCCAGTGACTCCTCCTTGTTTTTATTATTATTTTCTCCGGCCTTGCCGCCAAAAGTGGGGGCCGTGGCCGGAGGGGGCGGGCCACTCCACTAGCTGGAGTGTCCTGCGGTGCTGGCACAAAGGGGTGAGCCTTTGAGGCTCACCGCCAGGTGTGACAGCTCCTGCCTGGGGTAGGTGTTAGCATCTCCACCCAGTGCAGGCTTTGTTGCTGGCCTCAGAGTGACAAAGGCACTCTCCCCATGGGGCCAGCAACATGTCTCTAGTGTGGCAGGCTGCTGGAACCAGTCAGCCTACACTGAACAATTGGGTAAAATACAGGGGGCATCTCTAAGATGCTCTCTGTGTGCATTTTTTAATAAATCCAACACTGGCATCAGTGTGGGTTTTTTATTCTGAGAAGTTTGATACTAAACTTCCAAGTATTCAGTGTAGCCATTATGGAGCTGTGGAGTTCGTTTTTGACAGACTCCCAGCCCCTATACTCTTATGGCTACCCTGCACTTACAATGTCTAAGGTTTTGCTTAGACACTGTAGGGGCATAGTGCTCATGCACATATGCCCTCACCTGTGGTATAGTGCACCCTGCCTTAGGGCTGTAAGGCCTACTAGAGGGGTGACTTACCTATGCCACAGGCAGTGGGAGGTTGGCATGGCACCCTGAGGGGAGTGCCATGTTGACTTACTCGTTTTGTCCCCACCAGCACACACAAGCTGGTAAGCAGTGTGTCTGTGCTGAGTGAGGGGTCCCTAGGGTGGCATAAGACATGCTGCAGCCCTTAGAGACCTTCCCTGGCATCAGGGCCCTTGGTACCAGGGGTACCAGTTATAAGGGACTTACGTAGGTGCCAGGGTTGTGCCAATTGTGGAAACAATGGTACATTTTAGGTGAAAGAACACTGGTGCTGGGGCCTGGTTAGCAGGGTCCCAGCACACTTCAGTCAAGTCAGCATCAGTATCAGGCAAAAAGTGGGGGGTAACTGCAACAGGGAGCCATTTCTTTACACAACCCCCCCCCCCCCACAGGCCAGGAGACTCAGCCAAAGCTGGGAGAGTCTTCCTAGTCTGTCAGGCGAGGAAGAGTAGAGGAAATAGGCTGGTTTGTTGCAGGGCCTACTCTGCCTTACATCCTCCTGTTCAGGTCATTCCCTCTGGGGAACTGACCCACTTCCACAGTGATAGGACCTAGTCCGAACTGCCTCTTGTCTGTGCTTTTTATGTCTTCACCCATTCTCTCTATTTTGGGGTTAGAGGTATCCACCTCTGCTTATCTTAGCCAGGGTCACCCCTAGCTTACCCAAAGAGGTTACCCAGAGCTGGAGTAACCCCACAATGACCAACAGGGTCAGGGGGCCTAACTTGCTATTTGGCATGGGGTCTGACCACCATGGCAAGGATAGTGCAGCCATAAAGGCTAACACCCAGCAGAGGCCACTGACAGCTGTCAGTGCCTAGAACCACACCTTTAGCTCTTCGCCTACAAGGGAAGGGGCTAAGTTACAGGCTTCTTTGGGTTCAGGGTGCCTGTCTGCTGTATTAGAGTGGGGGGTTATCACATCTTGTAGTAAACACCCTTCTTCCACTCTTTCTTCTGTTAGCTGAGGGGCCACCCACTCAGACTTGACAGTTGCCTGACTAGCCAGGACTTCTTGTGGGTCAGGTTGGACTTTATCAGAGCCACTTTTGGAGTTCTCCCCTACTGGAGCAAAATCTCCTTGGCTTGCTGGAACCTTGGCTAAAGGTTGTCCACCTTTCCTACTCTGTTTCCTTTTCTTTTTCTTCTGGGGCCTACTTGCATTTACTGCAGAGGCAGGAACTCCAGAATCCTTGGGAGAGGACTGGCACTGGACCAGTTCCTCTCTTGGGCTCTGACTAACCTCTGGGTAGTCATTTCCAAGGAGACAATCAAGGGGGAGGTCTGTACTGACTACCACCCTTCTCCAGCTAAAAGTCCCACCCACTTCTATGGGCACAAAAGCCACAGGCCTAACAGTGACCCTGTCTGGGCTAACTCTTACTCTGGCAGTCTCACCTGGGATGTACTGGTTTGAGAACACCAGCCTGTCATGCACAATAGTGTGACTGGCACAAGTGTCTCTCAGGGCAGTGGCTGGGATTCCATTCACCATTAGGTGGTGGAAGTGTCTACTTCCCTCTGGAATCTCCAACTCACCTGTTGGGCCCTTTTTCCAGTTGAAGGCTATGAAGACCTCCTCATCTGAGGAGTCATCCCCAATGGCTACACTGGTCACCCCTGGGATTTTGCTAGGGGGTTTGTTTTTGGGACAAGAAGTGTCCTTGGTGTGGTGCCCTGTCTGTTTACAGTTATGGCACCATGCCTTAGTGGCATCCCAGTTCTTACCCTGGTACCCACCTTTGGTTTGGGTTGTGTCTTGGGGCTCACCCACCTGGTCTGGTTTTTGGGGGCCTACAGAGGACTCTTTTTCTTTGTTTCTAGTGTCACCCACTTTCTCCTGAGGAGGTTTTGTAACCCCTTTCTTTTGGTCACCCCCAGTGGAAGTTTTGGTTACCCTAGTCTTGACCCAGTGGTCTGCCTTCTTTCCCAATTCTTGGGGAGAAATTGGACCTAGGTCTACCAGATACTGATGCAACTTTTCATTGAAGCAGTTACTTAAAATGTGTTCTTTCATAAACAAATGATAAAGCCCAACATAGTCATGCACTTCATTTCCAGTTACCCAACCATCCAGTGTTTTCACTGAGTAGTCTACAAAATCAACCCAGGTCTGGCTCGAGGATTTTTGAGCCCCCCTAAATCTAATTCTATACTCCTCAGTGAAGAATCCAAAGCCCTCAATCAGGGTTCCCTTCATGAGGTCATAAGATTCTGCATCATTTCCAGAGAGTGTGAGGAGTCTATCCCTTCACTTTCCAGTGAACATTTCCCAAAGGAGAGCACCCCAGTGAGATTTGTTCACTTTTCTGGTTACACAAGCCCTCTCAAAAGCTGTGAACCATTTGGTGATGTCATCACCATCTTCATATTTAGTTACAATCCCTTTAGGGATTTTCAACATGTCAGGAGAATCTCTGACCCTATTTATGTTGCTGCCACCATTGATGGGTCCTAGGCCCATCTCTTGTCTTTCCCTTTCTATGGCTAGGATCTGTCTTTCCAAAGCCAATCTTTTGGCCATCCTGGCTAACTGGATGTCCTCTTCACTGGAGTTATCCTCAGTGATTTCAGAGAGTTTGGTCCCTCCTGTGAGGGAACCAGCATCTCTGACTATGATTTGTGGAGTCAGGGCTTGAGAGGCCCTGTCCTCCCTAGATAGGACTGGTAGGGGGGAATCACCCTCCAAGTCACTATCATCATCCTCTGAGTTGCCATCCTCCGAGGGGTTGGCCTTTTCAAACTCTGCCAACAGCTCCTGGAGCTGTAGTTTGGAAGGTCTGGGGCCCATTACTATTTTCTTTATTTTACAGAGTGACCTTAGCTCCCTCATCTTAAGATGGAGGTAAGGTGTGGTGTCGAGTTCCACCACATTCGTCTCTGCACTAGACATTATGCTTCTAAAAGTTGGAATACTTTTTAAGAAACTAAAACTAGTTCTAGGATCTAATTCAAACTTATACCAAACTTTTAAACTCTAAAAGAAATGCTAAACAGGATCTAACAAAAGGCCCTAGCAGGTCTTTTAAGAATTTAGAAAAATAGCTCAAATTGCAAAAATCAATTTCTAATGACAATTTTTGGAATTTGTCGTGTGATCAGGTATTGGCTGAGTAGTCCAGCAAATGCAAAGTCTTGTACCCCACCGCTGATCCACCAATGTAGGAAGTTGGCTCTGTATGCACTATTTCAAAGTAAGGAATAGTATGCACAGAGTCCAAGGGTTCCCCTTAGAGGTAAGATAGTGGCAAAAAGAGATAATACTAATGCTCTATTTTGTGGTAGTGTGGTCGAGCAGTAGGCTTATCAAAGGAGTAGTGTTAAGCATTTGTTGTACATACACACAGGCAATAAATGAGGAACACACACTCAGAGACAAATCCAGCCAATAGGTTTTGTTATAGAAAAATATCTTTTCTTAGTTTATTTTAAGAACCACAGGTTCAAATTCTACATGTAATATCTCATTTGAAAGGTATTGCAGGTAAGTACTTCAGGAACTTTAAATCATTACAGTAGCATGTATACTTTTTACATAAAACACAATAAGCTGTTTTAAAAGTGGACACTTAGTGCTATTTTCACAGTTCCTGGGGGAGGTAAGTTTTTGTTAGTTTTTACAGGTTTCAGTTTTTGGTCCAAGGTAGCCCACCGTTGGGGGTTCAGAGCAACCCCAAAGTTACCACACCAGCAGCTCAGGGCCGGTCAGGTGCAGAGGTCAAAGAGGTGCCCAAAACACATAGGCTGCAATGGAGAGAAGGGGGTGCCCCGGTTCCGGTCTGCCAGCAGGTAAGTACCCGCGTCTTCGGAGGGCAGACAAGGGGGGTTTTGTAGGGCACCGGGGGGGACACAGGTCAGCACAAAAAGTACACCCTCAGCAGCGCGGGGGCGGCCAGGTGCAGTGTGCAAACACGCGTCGGGTTTGTAACGGTTTTCAATGAGAGATCAAGGGATCTCTTCAGCGTTGCAGGCAGGCAAGGGGGGGGCTCCTCGGGGTAGCCACCACCTAGGCAAGGGAGAGGGCCTCCGGGGGGTCACTCCTGCACAGGAGTTCCGTTTCTTTAGGTGCTGGGGGCTGCGGGTGCAGAGTCTTTTCCAGCCGTCGGGAAAGGGAGTTCAGGCAGTCGCAGTCAGGGGGAGCCTCGGGATTCCCTCTGCAGGCGTCGCTGTGGGGGCTCAGGGGGGATAACTTTGGTTACTCACAGTCGTAGAGTCACCGGAGGGTCCTCCCTCAAGCGTTTTCTCCACCAGTCGAGTCGGGGTCGCCGGGTGCAGTGTTGCAAGTCTCACGCTTCTTGCGGGGAGTTGTAGGGGTCTTTAAAGCTGCTCCTTGAAACAAAGTTGCGGTTCTTTTGGAGCAGTGCCGCTGTCCTCTGGAGTTTCTTGGTCTCTTGGAAGTAGGGCAGTCCTCTGAGGATTCAGAGGTCGCTGGTCCTGTAGAAAGCGTCGCTGGAGCAGGGTTCTTTAGAAGGCAGGAGACAGGCCGGTAGGACTGGGGCCAAAGCAGTTGGTGTCTTCTTTCTTCTTCTGCAGGGGTTTTCAGCTCAGCAGTCTTCTTCTTCGGTAAGTTGCAGGAATCTAAATTCTTAGGTTCAGGGGAGCCCTTAAATACTAAATTTAAGGGCGTGTTTAGGTCTGGGGGGTTAGCAGCCAATGGCTACTAGCCCTGAGGGTGGGTACACCCTCTTCGTGCCTCCTCCCAAGGGGAGGGGGTCACATCCCTAATCCTATTGGGGAATCCTCCATCTGCAAGATGGAGGATTTCTAAAAGTTAGTCACTTCAGCTCAGGACACCTTAGGGGCTGTCCTGACTGGCCAGTGACTCCTCCTTGTTTTTCTCATTATTTTCTCCGGCCTTTCTGCCAAAAGTGGGGGCAGTGGCCGGAGGGGGCGGGCAACTCCACTAGCTGGAGTGTCCTGCGGTGCTGGCACAAAGGGGTGAGCCTTTGAGGCTCACCGCCAGGTGTGACAGCTCCTGCCTGGGGGAGGTGTTAGCATCGCCACCCAGTGCAGGCTTTGTTACTGGCCTCAGAGTGACAAAGGCACTTCTCCCCATGGGGCCAGCAACATCTCTCTAGTGTGGCAGGCTGCTGGAACCAGTCAGCCTACACTGAACAATTGGGTAAAATATAGGGGGCATCTCTAAGATACTCTCTCTGTGCATTTTTTAATAAATCCAACACTGGCATCAGTGTGGGTTTATTATTCTGAGAAGTTTGATACTAAACTTCCCAGTATTCAGTGTAGCCATTATGGAGCTGTGGAGTTCGTTTTTGACAGACTCCCAGCCTGTAAGGAAATGCCTCCTTGGCATGGTTGCCCCCTGACTTTTTGCCTTTGCTGATGCTATGTTTACAATTGAAAGTGTGCTGAGGCCTGCTAACCAGGCCCCAGCACCAGTGTTCTTTCCCTAACCTGTACTTTTGTATCCACAATTGGCAGACCCTGGCATCCAGATAAGTCCCTTGTAACTGGTACTTCTAGTACCAAGGGCCCTGATGCCAAGGAAGGTCTCTAAGGGCTGCAGCATGTCTTATGCCACCCTGGAGACCTCTCACTCAGCACAGACACACTGCTTGCCAGCTTGTGTGTGCTAGTGAGAACAAAACGAGTAAGTCGACATGGCACTCCCCTCAGGGTGCCATGCCAGCCTCTCACTGCCTATGCAAGTATAGGTCAGCCACCCCTCTAGCAGGCCTTACAGCCCTAAGGCAGGGTGCACTATACCATAGGTGAGGGTACCAGTGCATGAGCATGGTACCCCTACAGTGTCTAAACAAAACCTTAGACATTGTAAGTGCAGGGTAGCCATAAGAGTATATGGTCTGGGAGGTTGTCAAACACGAACTCCACAGCACCATAATGGCTACACTGAAAACTGGGAAGTTTGGTATCAAACTTCTCAGCACAATAAATGCACACTGATGCCAGTGTACATTTAATTGCAAAATACACCCCAGAGGGCACCTTAGAGGTGCCCCCTGAAACTTAACCAACTGTCTGTGTAGGCGGACTAGTTCCAGCAGCCTGCCACACTAGATATCTGTTGCTGGCCCCATGGGGAGAGTGCCTTTGTCACTCTGAGGCCAGTAACAAAGCCTGCACTGGGTGGAGATGCTAACACCTCCCCCAGGCAGGAGCTGTAACACCTGGCGGTGAGCCTCAAAGGCTCACCCCTTTGTCACAGCCCAGCAGGGCACTCCAGCTTAGTGGAGTTGCCCGCCCCCTCCGGCCACGGCCCCCACTTTTGGCGGCAAGGCTGGAGGGAACAAAGAAAGCAACAAGGAGGAGTCACTGGCCAGTCAGGACAGCCCCTAAGGTGTCCTGAGCTGAGGTGACTCTAACTTTTAGAAATCCTCCATCTTGCAGATGGAGGATTCCCCCAATAGGGTTAGGATTGTGACCCCCTCCCCTTGGGAGGAGGCACAAAGAGGATGTACCCACCCTCAGGGCTAGTAGCCATTGGCTACTAACCCCCCAGACCTAAACACGCCCTTAAATTTAGTATTTAAGGGCTACCCTGAACCCTAGAAAATTAGATTCCTGCAACAACAAGAAGGACTGCCCAGCTGAAAACCCCTGCAGAGGAAGACCAGAAGACAACAACTGCCTTGGCTCCAGAAACTCACCGGCCTGTCTCCTGCCTTCCAAAGAACTCTGCTCCAGCGACGCCTTCCAAAGGGACCAGCGACCTCTGAATCCTCTGAGGACTGCCCTGCTTCGACGACGACAAGAAACTCCCGAGGACAGCGGACCTGCTCCAAAAAGACTGCAACTTTGTTTCAAGAAGCAGCTTTAAAGAACCCTGCAACTCCCCGCAAGAAGCGTGAGACTTGCAATACTGCACCCGGCGACCCCGACTCGGCTGGTGGAGATCCAACACCTCAGGAGGGACCCCAGGACTACTCTGATACTGAGTACCAAAACCTGTCCCCCCTGAGCCCCCACAGCGCCGCCTGCAGAGGGAATCCCGAGGCTTCCCCTGACCGTGACTCTCTGAAACCTAAGTCCCGACGCCTGGAAAAGACCCTGCACCCGCAGCCCCCAGGACCTGAAGGACCGGACTTTCACTGGAGAAGTGACCCCCAGGAGTCCCTCTCCCTTGCCCAAGTGGAGGTTTCCCCGAGGAAGCCCCCCCTTGCCTGCCTGCAGCGCTAAAGAGATCCCTTGATCTCTCATAGACTAACATTGAAAACCCAACGCTTGTTTCTACACTGCACCCGGCCGCCCCCGCGCTGCTGAGGGTGAAATTTCTGTGTGGGCTTGTGTCCCCCCCGGTGCCCTACAAAACCCCCCTGGTCTGCCCTCCGAAGACGCGGGTACTTACCTGCAAGCAGACCGGAACCGGGGCACCCCCTTCTCTCCATTCTAGCCTATGCGTTTTGGGCACCATTTTGAACTCTGCACCTGACCGGCCCTGAGCTGCTGGTGTGGTGACTTTGGGGTTGCTCTGAACCCCCAACGGTGGGCTACCTTGGACCAAGAACTGAACCCTGTAAGTGTCTTACTTACCTGGTAGAACTAACAAAAACTTACCTCCCCCAGGAACTGTGAAAATTGCACCAAGTGTCCACTTTTAAAATAGCTACTTGTGAATAACTTGAAAAGTATACATGCAATTGAAATGATTCAAAGTTCCTAATGTACTTACCTGCAATACCTTTCAAACAAGATATTACATGTTAAATTTGAACCTGTGGTTCTTAAAATAAACTAAGAAAAGATATTTTTCTATACAAAGCCTATTGGCTGGATTTGTCTCTGAGTGTGTGTATCTCATTTATTGTCTGTGTATGTACAACAAATGCTTAACACTACTCCTTGGATAAGCCTACTGCTCGACCACACTACCACAAAATAGAGCATTAGTATTATCTATTTTTACCACTATTTTACCTCTAAGGGGAACCCTTGGACTCTGTGCATGCTATTCCTTACTTTGAAATAGCACATACAGAGCCAACTTCCTACACAGCCCCTATACTCTTATGGCTACCCTGCACTTACAATGTCTAAGGTTTTGCTTAGACACTGTAGGGGCATAGTGCTCATGCACATATGCCCTCACCTGTGGTATAGTGCACCCTGTCTTAGGGCTGTAAGGCCTACTAGAGGGGTGACTTACCTATGCCACAGGCAGTGGGAGGTTGGCATGGCACCCTGAGGGGAGTGCCATGTCGACTTAGTCATTTTCTCCCCACCAGCACACACAAGCTGGCAAGCAGTGTGTCTGTGCTGAGTGAGGGGTCCCTAGGGTGGCATAAGACATGCTGCAGCCCTTAGAGACCTTCCCTGGCATCAGGGCCCTTGGTACCAGGGGTACCAGTTATAAGGGACTTACCTAGGTGCCAGGGTTGTGCCAATTGTGGAAACAATGGTACATTTTAGGTGAAAGAACACTGGTGCTGGGGCCTGGTTAGCAGGGTCCCAGCACACTTCTCAGTCAAGTCAGCATCAGTATCAGGCAAAAAGTGGGGGGTAACTGCAACAGGGAGCCATTTCTTTACAGGCATGATGTAGACTAAAAATGCGACTGCAAAAGGAGCAACTCAATCTTCAGTGGCTCCAGATTTCAGGAAGCTTCGAAGATCGGATAAACATAACCCCAGCAATAGCCAAAGCTCTGACATGGTGGTCTCGAAAGCATCATCTGTCCATCGGTCTTTCCTTTCTACATCATCCAGCTCCATGGACCATCACTACGGACGCATCTCTGGAGGGTCGGGGAAACGTGTTGCAAGATCTTCAAGTAAGTGGCAAGTGGCCACTAGAGTTGAGTGATGCACATCAATCTGCTAGAGCTCAGAGCAGTTTCTCGCTTTGCAGGCTTTTCTTCAGAAAATAGCAGGATCAGACGTAGTAATAAGACAACACCACTAAGATGCATTACCTCAATGTAAAGAAATGGCTCCCTGTTGCAGTTACCCCCCACTTTTTGCCTGATACTGATGCTGACTTGACTGAGAAGAGTGCTGGGACCCTGCTAACCAGGCCCCAGCACCAGTGTTCCTTCACCTAAAATGTACCATTGTATCCACAATTGGCACACCCTGGCATTCAGATAAGTCCCTTGTAACTGGTACTTCTAGTACCAAGGGCCCTGATGCCAAGGAAGGTCTCTAAGGGCTGCAGCATGTCTTATGCCACCCTAGAGACCCCTCACTCAGCACAGACACACTGCTTACAAGCCTGTGTGTGCTAGTGAGAACAAAATGAGTAAGTCGACATGGCACTCCCCTCAGGGTGCCATGCCAGCCTCTCACTGCCTATGCAGTATAGGTAAGACACCCCTCTAGCAGGCCTTACAGCCCTAAGGCAGGGTGCACTATACCATAGGTGAGGGTACCAGTGCTTGAGCATGGTACCCCTACAGTGTCTAAACAAAACCTTAGACATTGTAAGTGCAGGGTAGCCATAAGAGTATATGGTCTGGGAGTCTGTCAAACACGAACTCCACAGCACCATAATGGCTACACTGAAAACTGGGAAGTTTGGTATCAAACTTCTCAGCACAATAAATGCACACTGATGCCAGTGTACATTTTATTGTAAAATACACCACAGAGGGCACCTTAGAGGTGCCCCCTGAAACTTAACCGACTGTCTGTGTAGGCTGACTAGTTCCAGCAGCCTGCCACACCAGAGACATGTTGCTGGCCCCATGGGGAGAGTGCCTTTGTCACTCTGAGGCCAGTAACAAAGCCTGCACTGGGTGGAGATGCTAACACCTCCCCCAGGCAGGAGCTGTGACACCTGGCGGTGAGCCTCAAAGGCTCACCCCTTTGTCACAGCCCAGCAGGGCACTCCAGCTTAGTGGAGTTGCCCGCCCCCTCCGGCCACGGCCCCCACTTTTGGCGGCAAGGCTGGAGGGAACAAAGAAAGCAACAAGGAGGAGTCACTGGCCAGTCAGGACAGCCCCTAAGGTGTCCTGAGCTGAAGTGACTCTAACTTTTAGAAATCCTCCATCTTGCAGATGGAGGATTCCCCCAATAGGGTTAGGATTGTGACCCCCTCCCCTTGGGAGGAGGCACAAAGAGGGTGTACCCACCCTCAGGGCTAGTAGCCATTGGCTACTAACCCCCCAGACCTAAACACGCCCTTAAATTTAGTATTTAAGGGCTACCCTGAACCCTAGAAAATCAGATTCCTGCAACTACAAGGACTGCCCAGCTGAAAACCCCTGCAGCGGAAGACCAGAAGACGACAACTGCCTTGGCTCCAGAAACTCACCGGCCTGTCTCCTGCCTTCCAAAGATCCTGCTCCAGCGACGCCTTCCAAAGGGACCAGCGACCTCGACATCCTCTGAGGACTGCCCCTGCTTCGAAAAGACAAGAAACTCCCGAGGACAGCGGACCTGCTCCAAGAAAAGCTGCAACTTTGTTTCCAGCAACTTTAAAGAACCCTGCAAGCTCCCCGCAAGAAGCGTGAGACTTGCAACACTGCACCCGGCGACCCCGACTCGGCTGGTGGCGATCCAACACCTCAGGAGGGACCCCAGGACTACTCTGATACTGTGAGTACCAAAACCTGTCCCCCCTGAGCCCCCACAGCGCCGCCTGCAGAGGGAATCCCGAGGCTTCCCCTGACCGCGACTCTTTGAACCTAAAGTCCCGACGCCTGGGAGAGACCCTGCACCCGCAGCCCCCAGGACCTGAAGGACCGGACTTTCACTGGAGAAGTGACCCCCAGGAGTCCCTCTCCCTTGCCCAAGTGGAGGTTTCCCCGAGGAATCCCCCCCTTGCCTGCCTGCAGCGCTGAAGAGATCCCGAGATCTCTCATAGACTAACATTGCGAACCCGACGCTTGTTTCTACACTGCACCCGGCCGCCCCCGCGCCGCTGAGGGTGAAATTTCTGTGTGGACTTGTGTCCCCCCCGGTGCCCTACAAAACCCCCCTGGTCTGCCCTCCGAAGACGCGGGTACTTACCTGCAAGCAGACCGGAACCGGGGCACCCCCTTCTCTCCATTCTAGCCTATGTGTTTTGGGCACCACTTTGAACTCTGCACCTGACCGGCCCTGAGCTGCTGGTGTGGTGACTTTGGGGTTGCTCTGAACCCCCAACGGTGGGCTACCTTGGACCAAGAACTGAACCCTGTAAGTGTCTTACTTACCTGGTAAAACTAACCAAAACTTACCTCCCCTAGGAACTGTGAAAATTGCACTAAGTGTCCACTTTTAAAACCGCTATTTGTCAATAACTTGGAAAGTATACATGCAATTTTTATGATTTAAAGTTCCTAAAGTACTTACCTGCAATACCTTTCAAATGAGCTATTACATGTAGAATGTGAACCTGTGGTTCTTAAAATAAACTAAGAAAAGATATTTTTCTATAACAAAACCTATTGGCTGGATTTGTCTCTGAGTGTGTGTACCTCATTTATTGTCTATGTGTATGTACAACAAATGCTTAACACTACTCCTTGGATAAGCCTACTGCTCGACCACACTACCACAAAATAGAGCATTAGTATTATCTATTTTTTACCACTATTTTACCTCTAAGGGGAACCCTTGGACTCTGTGCATGCTATTCCTTACTTTGAAATAGCACATACAGAGCCAACTTCCTACACTCAACAAACAAGGAGGCACGAGATCGCTCACCCTCTCCAGGGAAGCCCAAAGAATTTGGAATTGGGCCTCGCAGCAAGGCATCAGACTAAGTGGTGCATTTGCCAGGGATAAAGAACAAGATAGCGGACTCGCTCAGCATGCAAAGATCGAGCTGCCACGAGTGGGAGGTGGACCAGTCCACAGTGGACTACATCTTTTCCCAGTGGGGAACGCCAACAATTGACCTGTTCGCCAGCAAGTGGAATGCCAAATGCCAGTACTTCGCAAGCTGGCATCATCAAAAGGGATCTTGGGGGAATGCGTTTTCCATAGTTTGGTCAGACATCTTTGCTTACGCCTTTCCTCCAATTCCATTGATCCCAAGAGTCCTCACGAAAATGAAGGCAGAGTTGTGCATCCTGATATTGATAGATCCGAGTCACTTAAAACCAACTCAAGAGCTCCATACTGGCCCTTCCAACACCGGTTTGCAGAGCTTCTTCTATCAATGAAGCCTCACATTCCACTGAAACAGTCTCCGCACTTACTAACAATGAACAAAGGGCAAATATTGCACCCGGATCCTCGGTCGATGCGATTGTCAGCATGGCTCCTGGGCAAAGGGAGTTTGCACATCTGAATATCCCACAGGAATGTAGGTACATTTTGTCCAGAGCTAGAGCAGATGGCACTAATAAGCCTTACTCTTGCAAATGGAAAAGATTTTGTTTCTGGTGTCACCAGCGGCAAATTGATCCACTGTCAACAAATATTGCCATATTTATTGCATTTAGCGCAATCAGGCCTGGCGCATTCCTCCATAAAGGTGCATCTGGCGGCAATAGCATCATACAGGCGTTCACTCTTCACCTTCACTGTATTCCTCTTGTTTAATCAAACTGTTTTTGAAAGGACTTTTCAGGGTCATTCCTCCATTCAGACCTCCTCCTCCCTCGTGGAACCTGAATATTGTTTTAGCACAGTTAATGAAGCATCTGTTTGAACCGATTCATCGAGTCTCTGTGAAATTCCTTTCTTGGAAGGTTGCTTTACTGGTGGCTCTCACATCAGCCAGACAGGTCAGTGAGATACAGGCCCTCTCCATACAGGAGACGTTCTTGCAGATTAAACAAGACAAACTACTGCTGTGCACAAACCCGCATTTCATCCCGAAGGTACCTTCGGACTTCCACATGAACGAGCCCTTAGTTTTTAAAACCTTTTTTCCACATCCATCTACTCCTGCAGAAAGAGCATTACACTCCTTAGATGTTAAGAGATGTGTTCAATTCTACTTGGACAGAACTAAGTCCTTTTGCCACTCTAATCAATTGTTCGTAGCTTACAGTGCACCCAGACGAGGTCAACCGCTCTCCAAGCAGAGTATAGCCAGATGGATAGCCTCAGCCATTCGATTCTGCCATCAAGCAGCGGGCAAACGACTACATTCATCGGTCCGCGCTCATTCTACGTGGGTAGTCTCTTCCTCAGCAGTGCTGTTGCAGGGTTTTCCCTGCAAGACATTTGCTGAGCAGCAACATGGAAGAGCTGCCATACATTTACAAGACATTACTGCTTGGAAGCACTATCTCAGGGAGAGGTAGCATTGGGTCAAGCAGTCCTCAGGTCACTCTTCAGGTGAAGGTGAGCCATCTCATTCATCCCTCCATCCTAGATCAGGTATGCACATTTTGTCTGTTATTTTCGGATACAGATCCAATGCTATTCATGTTTTAAAAAAAAAAAAGGAGAGAAGTAAAGATGGAGTTTACAGACGGTATTTTGTTTGAAGTATTCCTTTATATATTTATATGTTCGATGGCATGTGTAGCTGCAGATACACATGCTGTGCATTATCCTGCCATCTAGTGTTGTGCTCGGAGTGTTACAAGTTGTTTTTCTTCGAAGAAGTCTTTTCGAGTCACGAGACCGAGGGACTCCTCCCTTTCAGCTCCATTGCGCATGGGCGTCGACTCCATCTTAGATTTTCTTTCCGCCATCGGGTTCGGACGTGTTCCTCTTCACTCCGTGTTTCAAATCGGGAAAGTTAGCTAAATATCGAAAATTCAACGGTATTGTTCGCGCTCTGTACCGGTTTAGTGTTAGCGTATCGACACCGATAGTAGAAGCGCTCCGGCGGCCCTTCAGGGCTTCCGCTCTTCAGCGGGCCTGGTTGACCTGACCGCATCCATCGACGAAACTAATGGACCGGACCCCCTTCCGCTTCTGTCCGAAGTGGCACTCGAAGTATCCTTATACAGACCAACACTTGGTCTGTAATCTGTGTCTATCACCAGAACACAGGCAGGATACTTGTGAGGCCTGTCGACGATTCCGAAAGTGAGCGAACCACGACGATGCAGAAAACGGTGAGTAAAACTGCCCCGTACAAGACTCACACAAAGATCATTAAGGCCGTGGGTATGCCACCGCCAGCAGGCCATGGCTTAACCCACCGAAAAGAAGGTGACCTAACATTGGCACCGAAAAAGGCCAAAGACTTGCCGAATCCGGTTGAGATTCAGGCACCGAACGATCTCGACACCGATAGTTCGACTCACCCAAGGTGAGAAAAGTAACGTCTGAACCGAAAAAGACTTTATCGGAAGCATCAGTACCGAAAAAAGCAGCTTCGGAGCCGAAAAGAAGCTCTTACACAGAAGAGCAAGGACTTTCCAGCCAAATTCATGAACACAAATTTGAGCAGGAAATAAGTATGGGGGAACCAGAACATACCCAAAGGAGGTTGCATATCCAGAAAGAGACTGGAAAAATACAAACTCTTCCAATTAAAACCAAAAGAAAGCCTGCATTTCAGGAGTCAAATGCAGCCGAAGGCAAAGGTGGCAAGAGATAAAACCCTACCACCAAGGTTTTCGCCACAACCTTCTCCACTACACTCACCACAAATAAGGTCTGCATTAGACTCGGCAGCACGAACTGTCAACACTGCGGTAACCATTCGCAGGCATGCATGGTTACGAAGCTCTGGATTCAAGCCAGAAATCCAACAAGCAGTGTTGAACATGCCTTTTAACCAGGAACAATTGTTGAGGCCGGAAGTGGACACTGCAATTGAAAAATTAAAGACGGACACGGCCAAAGCCATGGGCGCGCTCTACTCCCCACAGATAAGAGACACATTTAGAAAGCCACAATTTAGAGGGGGGGGGTTTCGAATGCAAACACCAGAGCCTTCCACTTCGCAAACCAGACCTACCTATCTGGGACAATATCAGAGAGGAGGGTTTCGTGGCTCATACAGAGGTGGACAATTCCCAAGAGGAAGGGGAAAATTCCAAACACCAAAGTCAAATCAAACCAAACAGTGACTTCAATGTCACAAAACCCCACTACTTATCACTAGTGGGGGGGGAGACTTACCACATACTACCAAAACTGGACACACAACTACAGACGCATGGGTCCTAGCCATTATCCAACATGGTTATTGCATAAAATTCATAAATTTCCCGCCAGATGTGCCCCCAAGCGCACACAATATGTCCAAACAACACTTAGACCTATTACAACTAGAGTTCCAAGCATTATTACAAAAACAAGCAATAGTTAGTACCCAAACATTAGAAAGGAACAGGTGTCTACTCACTATATTTCCTAATTCCAAAAAAGGACAAAACGTTAAGACCTATATTAGACCTCAGAACACTGAATCTCTTCATCAAGTCAGATCACTTTCACATGGTAACACTTCAAGACGTGGTACCCTTACTAAAAAAAGAGGACTACATGTCAACGTTAGATCTCAAGGATGCCTACTGTCACATACCCATACATCCTTCTCACAGAAAATACTTAAGGTTTGTAATACACGGCATACACTATCCATTCAAAGTGTTACCGTTCGGGATAACAGCCCCAAGGGTATTCACAAAATGCCTTGCAGTAGTAGCCGCTCACATAAGGAGACAGCACATGCACGTATTCCCATACTTAGACGACTTGGGAGCAACACAACACACAAAAAGCGATTGCCACGCCAAGTCCACAAAGAGTACAAGCGTTCCAAAATATAACATCTAACATACAGCCAAACCAACACTACCAAGTAAGGTTTCTAATGAAACTTCTAGGCATGATGTCTTCATGCATAGCCATTGTCCCAAACGCAAGATTACACATGCGGCCTTTATAACAGTGCCTAGCAAAACAATGGACACAGGCACAGGGTCAACTCCAAGATCTAGTGTTGATAGACCGCCGGACACACTTCTCGCTTCAATGGTGGAACCCTATAAATTTACGACGACGACACAAGTCAGCACAGAAAGTACACCCTCCGCGGCCGGGTGCAGTGTGCAAACAAGCGTCTGGTTTGCAATAGAAATCAATGGGAGACATGAGGTCTCTTCAGCGATTGGGGGGGGGGGGGGATCCTCGGGGTAGCCACCACCTGGGCAAGGGAGAGGGCCACCTGGGGGTCGCTCCTGCACTGGAGGTCGGATCCTTCCGGTCCTGGGGGCTGCGGGTGCAGAGTCTTTACCAGGTGTCGGGTCTTTGAAGCAGGCAGTCGCGGTCAGGAGGAGCCTCGGGATTCCCTCTGCAGGTGTCGCTGTGGGGGATCAGGGGGGGCAACTCTGGCTACTCACGGTCTCGCAGTCGCCGGGGAGTCCTCCCTGAAGTGATTGTTCTCCACAAGTCGAGCCGGGGGTGTCGGGTGCAGAGTGCCAAGTCTCACACTTCCGGCGGGAAACAGTTGTTTTAAAGTTGCTCCTTTGTTACAAAGTTGCAGTCTTGGGTGAACAGAGCCGCTGTCCTCTGGAGTTTCTTGGTCCTTCTAGAGCAGGGCAGTCCTCTGAGGATTCAGAGGTCGCTGATCCCTGGGGAGAGCGTCGCTGGAGCAGTGTCTTTAGAAGTGGGGAGACAGGCCGGTAGTGCTGGGGCCAAAGCAGTTGGTGTCTGTCTTCTCTGCAGGGTTTTTCAGCTTAGCAGTCCTCTTCTTAGGTTGCAGGAATCTCAGTTCCTAGGTTCTGGGGAGCCCTTAAATACTAAATTGAAGGGTGTGTTTAGGTCTGGGGGGGGTTAGTAGCCAATGGCTACTAGCCCTGAGCGTGGGTACACCCTCTTTGTGCCTCCTCCCAAGGGGAGGGGGGGGGTCACATTCCTATCCCTATTGGGGGAATCCTCCATCTGCAAGATGGAGGATTTCTAAAAGTCAGTCACCTCAGCTCAGGACACCTTAGGGGCTCTCCTGACTGGCCAGTGACGACTCCTTTTTTTTTTTTCTCATTATCTCCTCTGGCCTTGCTGCCAAAAGTGGGGCCGTGGCCGGAGGGGGCAGGGGCAACTCCACTAGCTGGAGTGTCCTGTGGTGCTGTAACAAAAGGGGTGAGCCTTTGAGGCTCACTGCCAGGTGTTACAGTTCCTGCAGGGGGAGGTGTGAAGCACCTCCACCCAGTACAGGCTTTGTTACTAGCCACAGAGTGACAAAGGCACTCTCCCCATGTGGCCAGCAACATGTCTAGTGTGGCAGGCTGCTAAAACCTCTCAGCCTACACGGATAGTCGGTTAAGGTTTCAGGGGGCACCTCTAAGGTGCCCTCTGGAGTGTATGTTACAATAAAATGTACACTGGCATCAGTGTGCATTTATTGTGCTGACAAGTTTGATACCAAACTTCACAGTTTTCAGTGTAGCCTTTATGGTGCTGTGGAGTTCGTGCATGACAGACTCCCAGACCATATACTCTTATGGCTACCCTGCACTTACAGTGTCTAAGCAAAACCTTAGACATTGTAGGGGCACAGTGCTCATGCACTGGTGCCCTCACCTATGGTATAGTGCACCCTGCCTTAGGGCTGTAAGGCCTGCTAGAGGGGTGACTTATCTATACTGCATAGGCAGTGTGAGGTTGGCATGGCACCCTGAGGGGAGTGCCATGTCGACTTACTTGTTTTGTCCTCACCAGCACACAAGCTGGCAAGCAGTGTGTCTGTGCTGAGTGAGGGGTCCCCAGGGTGGCATAAGACATGCTGCATCCCTTAGAGACCTTCCCTGGCACCAGGGGTACCAGTTACAAGGGACTTACCTGGATGCCAGGGTGTGCCAATTGTGGAAACAAAAGTACAGGTTAGGGAAAGAACACTGGTGCTGGGGCCTGGTTAGCAGGCCTCCGCACACTTTCAAATCAAAACTTAGCATCAGCAAAGGCAAAAAGTCAGGGGGTAACCATGCCAAGGAGGCATTTCCTTACAAGAGCAAACTTACATAAAATGCAAGGAACACATACAAGTGATGAAATAACTATTCACCTTGGGATTCTTAGTAAGTATGGGGAAATTGTCTGCAGAGCCAGAGTGAGAAAAGATTTTTCTAGGAGCATGAATAAAATCTCTCCAAGGGAAAGTGTACCCCAGCAAGAAGCGAATCAAGACCCTGTTGAATTAAACGCAGCAGTACCAGAAGGGGCAAACTCTGACAGTTAGGACGGTGGGGAAGTTCCTTGGAAGGATGGCTTACTGTATCTCTCTGATCCCATATGCAAGACTCCACATGAGACCATTATATGAATGGCTGCAAAATCAATGGTAACAGGCAACAGGGAGTTGGGAAGATCTAGTGGTTGTCACGCAGACGTTGGAGAAAGAGATAGCGTTGTGGAACAGCACACAACTCAAGGTAAAACATTTGTACAAGCAACTCCTACAGTAACCATTACAACAGTTGCTTCACATATGGGATCAAGTGCACACATGGGCAATCTCAGTACAAGGTGTGTGGAAGGATCAGGAAGCGGTTCAACATATCAACTTTTTGGAACTAAGTGTTCCTACCCTTAAAAGCATTTTAGAAAGAGCTTTGGGGAAGGACAATAGTGATCCAAGCTGACAATACAACAATCATGTTCTATATCAACAAACTGGGGTGGGGGGGGACACAATCCCTACCTCTAGCCAAATTAGCACAGGAAATGTGGAGATGGATAATCCAAAAAAGATAGACCTATTAGGAGTGCATCGACCAGGGAAGAACAACCTCAAGGCGGACAGATTGAGGTGACAGCCTTCATGCTCTCACAAATGGGAACTCAACCAGTCAGTTCAGAGGATCTTTCAAGAATGGGGGAGCTCCATAAATAAATCTTTTTGCAACATCTTTGAACGCAAAATTTTGCCTCCAGATAGCCGTACCACCAATCCCTAGGGAATGCATGGTCGATAAACTGGTTAAGGAGATTTGTGTATGCGTTTCCCCCACTGGGGGTGATCAGAAAATGTGCAAGATCAGCAAAATTATATTAATGCTAATTCCACCACATGGTTCTCAGAACTGATCTAATTGGCACAAGGGAAAATAAAACTACCAAAAAGACCAGACCTGTTGTCAATGGAAAAAGGAAGGCTTCCACAATCAAAGCCAGAATCTTTGAACCTAGCAGCATGGCTCCTGAGGACTTAGAATTAGGACATCTAAAGTTGCCAGAAAAAAACAATGGCCATCCTTGGAGAAGCAAGGGAACCTACAGCAAAAAAAAAAAAAATTGCTGTACTGCTAAATGAAAGAGATACTATAGTGTTATAAACAAGGGCTTCTAAAAACGAATACAAGATAAAACCGTTAAAATATTGAACACACCTTCTGGAATGCAAGCAATTTAAACTGTTTTAAAGGCACATTTAGCTGCCATAGTGGCTTACACAAGAAGACACATAGAGGGAAGTATTCTCACAACACCAGTAGTGAAAATGTTTTTGGAGTGAGCAGATAAGATTTCGCCACCAAAGAAGGTACCAGCTGCTTCTTGGAACTTTAATGTGGTTCTCACACAGTTGAAGACTCCTTTTGAACTGTTTCATAAAGCAGATCTACAGATCTTTCTAGCGGTTGTGAACTGATCCTCAGTTCTTACCTAAAGTGATCTCACAATTCCACGTAAACTAGAGTATCCAAATACCAAGTTTCTTTCAAAACAAAGAATCAGGCAGAAAGACCATTGCACACACACCAGATGCAAGTTGGGCCATAATGCTATATATCAGTGGCTCCCAAACTTTTGACTCCTGAGAACCACCACTAAATCATTACTGGAAGCCATGGACCCACAAGCAATTTGAATGATTTAATTTTCAAACATTAAAACAGTAATTTGCAAAAAATACACAAACGAGTACACACCAGAGAAATACTCAAATTTCTTAAGATCTGTCGGTTTTAATGTATTTTATTGTTCCTTTTTGATGTTTTCTTTGCTTTTATAGCTAGTATATTAGCCAAATAAAGATTATTTTGACTTTTACTAAAAATATAATTTTTATATTGAAAAATATTTTTACAATAATTTTATTGGGAAGGTTGGCGCTGCATTTTGCCGACTAACTTTTCAATGTTTGGTTTTATTTTGGAAAGTTGAATCTTCTGGTCAGGTTCTACATTTCCTAAGAGATTTTTTTTTTTTAGGCACAGAAGATCTGAGAAAGCTTTTTCACATAAATAAGTGGTGGGGAAAGGAAGTAAAACCATAAGGGCTTCTCATCTCTTCCTAGCCTATGTCACATGCAATTAATTTGTTGTATTCCACCTCTCATACCAGTGTGGGGTTTTGGAGCACTTTACAGGGGACTACACTCTGTATTGAAAAGACAAAGCCCTATAGGAAAACTAAGCAACTTTGTTTCCTTTGCAAACAGTAACCAGGAATTCATTTGCAGAATGTATAGCACGAACAATTTAATTATGTCACAAGAATGCAGTGGAACCTTTGCAATCAATTCAAGAAGTTCACTCAACAAGGAAAAAAGGATCAACTATTGCCTTTCTCACAAATATACCTTTACAAGACATTTGTATGGTTGCAATGTGGTCATCAGTTCACACTTTTGATAAACACTACTGCATAGATGTACAAATGAATACAGATGCACACGGGGGACAAAATGTTTTACATTATCTGTTTAGTAATCAGTTTTAATCTTCAACCCAACCACTTCAGCAAGAACAAACTGCTATAGAGTCATGCACAGCATGTGAAGCCCGAAAAGATTCATGCTGCAAAATGTTAAGTTTCTTACATGTTGGTGTAGTTTTGCATCTTGAAATATTTTGAGGGGGGGGAATGGGGATTTGTAGGTGGTGACCAAAGGTGGGGAGTGCATCAACATCACAGGGGACACCAAATTGAGGTACTTCAATGCCTAACAGCACACAATAACAAAGAAAGGCCCCAATAAAATTGAGACAATTCCGCACCCAACCACTAGATGGCGGACTAATGCACAGTATGTGAATCCAGAAAATTCCTCAAGCTGCAAAACTACACCGATCGGTAAGAAACTACCATACCATAGGTCACCGCAAAGCTTCTTAAGAGCTAAGGTTTATGACTAGTTAGATGGGAAAGTGGGGACCAAGCAGATGTTTAGCCCCAGGAAACTCAGCACTTCAGTGTTCTGCTTATACCAAAGTTTGTGCAGTCATGGAGCAGGACATCCATCCTCTATGCCCTATTTTCATTGACTTCTGGAGCGAAGTGTCATGAGTCAGACAAGTTCCAGCTAAAAATGATCAAATTGCGGATTTCATTTCCAAACCAGGAAGTCTTTACAGAAGATCTGTTACTAAGTGATAAATGGCACAGGAAGAAAGAGGATTTTCACCAGAGTAGGAGAGAGTTGATCTAACTAAAGAAAAGGGCTTGGAAGCCCAGCAACCCAATAATTGAGCCCCCTGCCGTGGAGACTGACTCAAAATATAGATATTTGCTGTGTGCCTTGCCTGTTGGTGATAAAAAGCAAGACTACAGCGGACTCAGTCTTGAGTGCACATACGCAGTCTTTCCTGTTGCAGCAACACACCCACAACATATTTAAGGACATGCCTACAAAGGAGGCTAATCAAGAACCCCCTGTTTTAGGGCCTAGTGTGATGCCTTTTACACATAGAACCTGTAGGCCATATCCCGAAAGGACGGTCTTTGGATGAGAATTGTGTTGCCACAACTGCCAGCCTTCTGATAGCAGCAAGTGAAGGGTCTAGAACTATCCTTCCACTGATTAGGGATTCAGTTTGTTTGGGTCCGATCAGTAAAGCTACACATTTAACGAACATTTGTTCAAAAATGTAGACTTCCCTCCAATGTACTCACGGATTGTTGGGAAAACACGGCAGGCAGAATATGTAAAGGGCAGGGTGGTGTAGCTTTTCCAAGCCATGCAGATGAACATGCAACACTTTCTCATAGAGAGACTTACTAGCTGACATTGTGTTCTGAGGCAGTGTAGTATTTGAATCCTGTAAAGGAGCTATGTCAAATTCCATGATAAAGTTAATATTTATGTGCCACATTCCTGTAAGTTTGTTTTTTGAGTGCAACTAAAGAGATCTTTTCAGCCAAATGTATGTTATGTCAATTCTAAAGTTTGAGACTGTTTTAAAACAGTTGCATTCTGATTTGTTATGATACACACTTTAAAGTGAATGTTAGGTGCCTCTTCACAGAATATGCACTAATGTTTACTGATGTTTTATTTTACCAGTCAAACTCCGCCGTCTTCAACAGCTTGGATAGGTGCAAATTACGGAGTTCAACCAACCCAAGGCCAGAATGGAAGCATGATGGCAAATCAAACTGGATACCGAATGGCAGGCTTCCAAACTCAATGAGAAAGGACTCTGCAAACCTAGAATCAGTGGCTTTAGGCTGCAAAGGAGTGTTGTAAAGCCTTTTGTTTACTTAGAGAAAGTATCAATCAAGTCACTGCAAATGTCGGATACAATGTATTTATTTAAAAACAATTTCATTTTTTTAATCATGAAATTACTTTGTCATCCACATTGTTTAAAGAAAAGGAACTGAGATGCTGCATTTCTGCCAATTTTTGCCTTCTTTTCTTCTTTTGATATGTAACATTTAAGGTCCTTGTTTGAAATAAAGAAAAACAATGCAGGGATGGCTGCCACATTGTAAAAACTGAATGCTGGCAGCAAATTGCACAACAATGTTTAAACATATTTCCCTCCCCCTTCTGATGTAGCGCGGTTTTAGTTTACATTCCTTCTGATTTGAAATTGTGTATTATAAGGATCTGTTGTACAAAAACCTAAAATTGTGCAAATGCTGAAGGTACTTGGTTTTTTTGTATAATCTTCAGTGTGCGCAACCTGTAAAGAAAAAATTACATATTGTAAAAAAAATTCTTCCACCTACACTTTTGTTGTTATGCCAGGTTTCTTGAGGGTTCTCTTTCATTTTGTATCTAGACATTTTTCAAACAAATTGTCTTGCCTTATTGTTATTAAAAATTTGTCGCTCCATGGAAAAGATGTGACACTTAGCGTTTTAACCAATACACATGGATCCGTTCTTGGAATCATTTGTGTTCTGCAAAAGGTGCCTAGAAAAAATAAATCCCTGTTGGATTTCCTCTGAAGGATTTTTATCTGTAGTGAGAATTTTTTTGTGATAACTACACGGGAAGCATAAAAGCTTTTTTGCTAACAAGTATCGTTTGAAATTGTAAATTAACATTTATAATTTCTTCCATCCTTCTAATTTTTGTTCACTTTAGTTTTATAGAAATAGATTTTAGCAACTGTTCGCAGCGTTCAATTACCATTTCAGTTTATTTTTCTGAAAAGGTTGCAAATAGACAGTTAACTGTAGAAAATATGTGCTTGCTGGCAAGGCAAGCACCTTCATTTTTGAAGACTTTGTTTTTTTCATTTGTTACCTTTTCGTTACAAAAATGGTTTTGATTGTTCAAGTAGTTTTCTCTTGTCACGTTCAGTCTAATGTGTACATATGTTTGTGGGACTGGGAATTTCTCAAGCTTTGATAGGGCTTTTCGTGCTGAAAGTGTCGGGTGCATTTTCAGGCAGTTGTGTCAAAATGACAAACCCAGTTGCGTATATGTTTGGAGACCAAAAAACTGCATTCTACCTCCTTTGCTTTTTCTGCTTTGACCAACAAAAAAAACATTGTAAGCTACGTAAGCGTGATTTTGTTTTTTTGTTCATGTGCATTATAGTGCTGGTTTAAATTTTTTGCTTTGCTTGTGTTGTCATGCAGTACGTGGTCCTAGGGAGACAGAAGAAACAATTTTTGTTCTTCGTTGAGGTGTGTAATATATTGTAATATAAGCTAGGTTAAAAAGATACAGGGCCAGTATATCCATTTATATAAACGTAAGACTCCTTCCTTGAGCTCCAGTGTACAGTATAGCAAAATAGCAGGAGCACCACATAGAAATGCCAAATAATGTGCTAGTATCTAGAAGTGATAATGTAATCTTTATTTCAATGCCAGTCTTGGGATTTAGCCATTGGGTTAAATTATGAATATACTCTGATCTAGTGAATAGTGGCTTATTGGCATGTATACACACCTCAATGAAAATAAAATGTAGTAATGTAAATTAACACCACTAATATGACCTTGTCCACCACTTGTATTCTCACACTTTCATCTAGTCGATCATTCAGACTTTTTTTTTTAAATGATACATAAAATAATTAATCTTCTAAGATTACAAGTATCTTCTAAGTATTGCTGCTTGAAAAATGAGTATGCGGGTACTTAAATTCACAGGTTTACAAAGAAGGTGTTTTGAGGCCTTTACCTTTTAGTATGTTACCCTCCCAGGATCTAGTTGGACTGCCTCAAGCTTACACTTTGCTAGACTGTTAGCCTTTCAAAAGAAAATGCAATGTGAATGATCACCCCCCCCCCTCCTCAAATTCTTAATCAACCTTTTTAATTTATAATCCAAGACAGTGTTTAAAACTGTATTTCAGTGTACTGCAAAAGAGAATTTCTAACCTGGAGCAAAATGAGCTGTGTACAGACTGTAGAAAAATTGCTCACTTTATTGTAGATGACAAATTTAAGTAGTGATATGCTTGTTTACAATTATTTGCGATTCTAAAACTTAATAGGTACCCGTTTATCTCCCCTTCAAAGTCCATTAGTGTACAATTCTCCTTTCCTGTTTTTTCAAATGCCTGTCCTTTGTGTTATTTTAACTTATTATTCCCTTTGAAAATTTGTAATACCAAAATAATATATATTCATGTATACTGGCAGTCGCAAGACCCGTTATCCTAGGTTGAGAATCTGTTGTTAAAAATTATGATAGCTATAACTGTATTCAGTCAGAACCTGTCACAAACAAAACACAATTGAGATAGGGTTCCAAAGCAATTTTGTGATTAGTTCCTAGGAGTTCCATGTAGACATCTACATTTTATCTTCACAGGATGGGTGGGTCGGTACTTTAAGTTTTTTTTTTTTTTTATTTTTTTTTTTTTTTAAGTTCCCTAATCACTGTAGTGATTAGCAAGAGCCCTGCAGCCTCAGGCAGATACCTTTGAACCTTTCAAACTTTAATAAATTGGTCCCACATGAAATGAGTAAGGTTTTGTTATTTGGTGTGCTGGAATAATTAGGCTAAACTTTGTGTAACGCCGGAAAAACTGGTTAGGTTTTGCAGAGTTAGATACTTTAATGGAGCCTGATCATGTGTTGCTCGCTAAGTATTTTTTCTAATGGATACAACTGCCTGTGGATTCCTCACCTTAAGAATTCTCCCAGTGCGCCAGCATTCAACAAACTTTTCTTTCCAGCTCTCCACGTTGGGACTCAAAGTAGCACATAGCCCAGCTTGCAACTCCATCTGATGTCATCGGAGCCATAAGAACTCCTCTCTGGCATGGTGATGTCAGTTCCTTTTTTTTCGCACCTTAGCTAACGGTTTCTATCGCTCCATAGCTTTTTTCAACGGTCGAGGGAATTTCTTGTAATGAGTTACAATGTCTCTGCCGAGGAAATCTAGTATTAATCCTTGCAGCGAGTGCAGCGGTCACATGTAGGTGACAGATGCGTGTGATAATTTGCGGTGTCTAGGTTCAGATCAGGATGTCGCGGGTTGCTTGTCCTGTCAGCATGAATCCGAAGGCTGTGAAAGGGAGGGAGGCAAAGCTCTTTGTCTAAAGCTAAGAAATGGGGACGCCGTAGGTGAAAAACTTGTAACTCTTCGTAACATAGATCTTCAAAGTCCCACAAGAAGCAGCTGGTTCATGGATTTGCAACGCCATTTGTCCAGAGACAGTCTTAGATTGCCTTCACCGACTTTGAGATCCCAACGCCGTACAACTTGAAGTCAGTGCCACGGTATCTCCCCAGCCAAAGTCATCTGAGGCGTCTCCGGTGCCATTGCTGGTGGAGATTTTGGTGTCATCTACGATCCCGGTGGCTCAATGTTCACTGACATCCTCACATCAGGAGTTTGAGGTTAAGGAGTTGGAGCAGACCCAACCTTCACAAGAGGAACAGGGCTATCCTGCCTTTATGGCAGCGGATCTGTCCTTGTTTCTTCATGCTATGTTTAGGATATTCAATAAGGCAATGGTCCCCTGTGGTGTTCCTGTCAGCCCCACGGGTCTGTTAGCCTTCACGCTGGGGTTGCCGATGCAGTACAGGCAGGCTCTTTTTCTTCCGGCATCTGGTTTGGCACCGATGATGACACCACCACAGATGCCGGCGCCAGCTGAGAAGGCTCTGTCTACTCTAGCACGGATCCAGCTCCTCTTCTGGCTTTGCCTTTGCAGGCTCCATCGGAATCCGTGAACTCCTTGTTGATGCCACATTTGGAGTCAAGACGTAGATCAGGGAGGGAAGCATTATGGCTGCTAGAAAAGTAGCAGTATTCAGGGAAGCAACAAGAATAGCACCTAGAAGAAGGGGAGATTACTCCAGCATTGGAACACACCTCTGGACTGACAATAGCATCAAGAATGTCTGACAAGGAGAAAAAAGGTCTCTTCAGAGCCTGCAGTACTTGTGGAAAGAAAATACTTAATTCTGAAGACCCACATAAAGACTGTATATATTTACCTCTATCCTGAACACACTGCTACAGAATGTAAGGTATGTTGTACCTTTTCATCTAAAACTCCAAAGGATAGAGAGGGAAGACTGCTTATTTGGCTTCAGAAATTGAAAACTAGGAAAAACCCTGTCTCAAATTCAGACAGTGATGAGTCTTCCTGGTGTTAAAATAAAGATCACCTCATTGAGAAAGGGGTTCAGAACAGCCCTCTAAAGCTTTGAAAAAGGCCTCATAGGGGTCTGGTGAAGGCCAAAGCCTATCAATATCACCTCATGGTGGATCTTCCTCAGAAAAATCAAAACATCGGCCTTCTACTTCAAAGAAGATTTATAAACCACCTTGAGAGCCATTCACACCTCCAAAGGTAATTACTGCTTTTAAAAAGCCTTCTTCAGCTTGCCATCGCCAACCAAGACTTAAACTACGCAACTATTGGCAACTACAGCATCCACGGTATCCAGCCTGTCGACTATTGGTTCCTCCTTATCGACGGTATCAGTCCAGACCGTCTGCGCTGAAAATAAAGTTGTCGACGCCACGGTCATCGGAGGAATGGTCGTCTACTGTAGTCATCGACGAGAACCAGAGAGGGATCTTTGCATATGGAAACAACTCAGTCTGTGGCCTCACCGTCCGCACCACTGACGAGGAGGAAAATCAAGGATTCAAGTAGGAGAGAGAGTACCTGTCGCCATGTACCACGTCTCAGTCACTCCCTTACTCCTGGCCCATCTGTTGGATGAGGATTCAGATGATGGACCATTTGGAGCAGCTTATAGTCCTTCTCAGCTTCAAGTCGAGTATCAAGAGGATGAAGATGAATATAGCCAGCATTATGACAAACAATATTATTCTCCTCATAGGGACCCGGGAAGAGTACCAGAGGATATGGTGTGTGTTCCAACATCCCTTATTGCGGATCTTCAACTTATGTTGTCGAACTGTAAAAAGATTTCTGTCAACATCACAAGGAGAATATCTTCCGACCCTACCTCATCCCTCCACACTAGTGCCAACGACTACACCTTCGCCAAGATCAGTAAGAGCTAACCTGCAGAGTTTTTATATGTTAGACTCCTCAGAATAGGGGGAGCTCCAGGACACAATCAGAATGGGACAACTATATAATACCAACTCGTCATCTCCATCACCTCCTCCTGTAGACTCACTCAGAGTACATAGGGGGTTTTCATAATCTGCTGCAAAGAGCAGCAAAAAGATTTGCACTGCCAATGCCATCCAAGCAAATGGACTGCTTCCTCTATGATTTCAAGGAGCCCTTTCAGAGGAATGTACGATCCATGCCCATAGTAAATTACATTTGGGAGGAGAGTCTAAAAGTGATGAGGAACCCAGCTACTGTCACGGCTGTCTTACCAAGATTGGATAAAAAGTATAAAGCCCCAGAAGATGCTCCAGGCTGCATAACTGGGAATCCGAAAACAGACTCAGTAATAACAGGTGATGCGGAGACGTTCAAAGAATCCGTCGGTGCCTATTACAGCATCTCCAGACAAAGAAGGAAGGGGGTTAGATGACACCGGAAAGAGGTTTTCCGCCATGTCTGGGTTTACAGTCAGAGCAGCAAATTCCTTAGCTGTTTTGGGCAGATACGACAGGCAGCTATGGGCCGACATCGCTCTATATTTGGACCTGCTTCCAGAAGAGTCGAAGATAGAAGCAAAGATGATCTTGCTGGAAGGACAACACACCTCAGCAGAGATCATTGACTGCGCAATGGATATTGCTATCACAGCTTTCAGACAGCAAACAGGTGGGGCGGTGCTACGCGGGAAGGGCTGGCTTAAGGCCACTACCTTCTGCCCAGAGGTGCAGAATAAGATATTGGTCCTCCCATTTGACAGAGGGGCCGTCTTTGGCAAACACGTGGACGAAGCCCTACAAGTGATAGACTAACACAGACACTTCCAGATCACTTGGGACCCTACAAATTAAGAAATTGTCTTTTGGTGTCCCCAGAGGACGAGGAGTACAAGCTTATCAGGGAAGTGTTCAACACCTGTGTTACCCCCACTTATTCAACTCAACATTTTTGCACACAATACGCCCAGAGGCAACCACCTCATGCGTCCTATGCTAAACCCCCTCCTACAGGCAGAGCATGTCAAGGGAAAGACGGACTGTCACCAATGACCGACTTCAGGCTCCAGCTACTTCCCCACCACCAATTTACAAGATAGGGGAAAACATGTCATTTCTTTCAAAAATGGCAGGAAACATCGGACCAGTGGGTCTTAAAAATAGTGCAATTTGGCCACACCTTGGAATGCATCAGATTTCCTCCATCACACCCTCCACACACCTCTTTTCAAAAACATCTAAAACAACTCTAGTTAGAGGTCAGAACAATGTTAAAGAAAGGAGCAATAGAGAGTCCTCCTTCACAGCAGGGGAAAGGATTCTACTCCTGATTCTTTCTGATATGCAAGAAGTGGAGAGAATGACGCCCTTTCCTCGACCTCAACGAGTACCTCAAGCTCCAAACCTTTTGTATGGTCACGTTATAGGAGATTCTCCTCCGTATGAACCACGGAGACTTTGACAACCCTGGATCTACAGGATGCATACTTTCATATCTCACCTGTCCACAGAAAGTTCCTTCGCTTCACAGTAGCCGGCAGCCATTTCCATGTCAAAGTGCTTCCGTTTGGCCCCAATTTGGCCTCCAGAATATTAACTAAGTGTCTAGTGCCCATAGCAGCTTGGCTGAGAAAGAAAAAACACCAGATTTTTCCATATTTAGACGAGTGACTCATAAAAGCGCAATCAAATACAGTGGCTCACAACCCAACAAGGGCTTGCATGGAACTATTTGACAAACTGGGTCTCACGCTAAAATGGAAAAAAATCTAAGATCTTGCCAGCAAGAGTAACAACGTTCTTGGGGGCATCAATAGACATGGTCAGGGACAAGGCTTGCCAGATAGTCAAAAGACTAACAAAACTCAAGCACTGAGTAACCAGGATTCAAAGGAAAAAGTATTTCAATACGCGGCTACAAATCTACTGGGAATGATGTCATCTTGCATTCACCTAATTCCATTTTGCCGGTTAAGGATGCTCCCTCTGCAAGAAGAATTGGACCTTCAATGGTCGCGAAAAGAAGGTTCATTCAACGACACCGTCACAGTGACTCCACGCATGATCGAAGGACTTCAATGGTGGTCAGATCAGTCCAGCATGGCAGTAGGTCTTCCTTTTCTGCTCCATCAACCTCCGCTGGTCATCAGCTCGGACGCCTCTCTGGAAGGATGGGGTGCTTATCTACAGGACCTGTTGGTCAGTGGAAAGTGGAAGAGCTCTCTCCAGGATTATCACAGTTTCTTGGATTTCAGTGCAGTCTTTATTGCGCTACAGGCTTTCCTCCCCAGGATAAAGCGGTCTGCTGTTCTCATACGAAAGGACAACACAACCACAATGCATTACCTGAACAAGCAGAGAGGTCTCTTCTATCTCGAGAATCTCAAAAGTATTTGGAATTGGGCTATTTGAAATGGAGTAACTTCAAAGGCAAAACACCTTCCAGGCAGACAAAACAAGACAGATACCTTCAGCAGGCTAACATCGCGTGTCACGAATGGGAATTAAATCGGAGCCTTAGATCTTGTCTTCAGGGAATGGGGAAAACCCAACCTGGATCTCTTTGTGACACCACAAAACAAAAATTGCTGCTTCTACGGAAACTGCAATCTCCATCAGGGATCGAGGGAGAATGCCTTTTTGATGGCATGGTGTGGCATATTTACCTACGCTTTTCCAAACATTCTCCTGATTTCAAGAGCGCTCACAAAGATCAAGCGGCAAGGTTGCGGGCTAATCCTCATAGCCCCATAGTGGCCTCGCCAAAACACTTGTTCTCTGCACTCCTAATGTTCTCAGAGAAAGATTGCATTCCATTGAAGGTCTCTTCAGACCTCCTAACGAACGATGGCCAGGTCCAACACCCAAACCGCTAAAATTATCAGCTTGGCTCCTGAACACAATGGGTTTGCCCATTTAAATATTCACCCAGAATTTAGAAGAATACCTTCAAAAGCCAGAGCAGAAACCACAAACAAGACATACACTCTGAAATGGTAAAGGTTTTGTTAATGGTGTCAGAAGGAACAAGTAAATCCACTATAGTCACCGCCAGAGGCAATATTGCCTTATCTCCTCCATTTGGCTTCTTCAGGATTACCTCACGCATCCATTAGAGTGCACCTAGCGGCCATATCTACGTTCAGACGCTCACCAACACCTCCATCTTTATGGTCCTCTAGGTTAATAACAGTTTCTGAAAGGACTCTTCAGTTTTTCCACCAGTAAGACCTTCTCCACGCTCCTGGCATCTCAATACAATTCTATCCCAGCTCATAAAGCATCCATTTGAACCTATTCACAAAGAGTAATTGAAATACTTGCTGTGGAAGGTTGCTGTCCTACTGGCTCTTACTTCGTCTAAACGTATCAGTGAGATCCAAGCTCTTACCATCCAAGAGCCTTTCCTTCAATTTAAACATGAGAGAGCAATCTTTTGCACAAACCCAAAATTTGTTCCTAAAGTACCGTCAGACTTTCACATAAATGAACCCCTCATCTGAAGACTTTCTTTCCAAATCAGTCCTCTCCAGCAGAAAGGGCACATCATTCCCTTGACATCAAACTACGTATTGTTTTATTTGGAGTAATCCAAATAATTTTGTAACTCTGAACAGTTATTTGTTGCTGATAGTGCCCCCACGAAGGGTCAACCCCTATTGAAACAGGGCATAGCAAGATGGATAGTAAGTACAATTAAGTTCTGTCATCAGGCAGCTGGAATGCCTTCGCAAGCCTCTGTGCGAGCCCATTCCACAAGATCTGTCGCAACATCAATGACGTTTGCAGGTGTACCCTTAAAAAAACATTTGCAGAGCGGCCACCTGGAATAGTGTACACACGTTTACGAGACACTATTGTCTAGAGGAGATACCTCCAGGAGACCAGGTGGTCCTGCTGCATCTGTTCCAGTTATGGTGAGCTACACCTACCTCCCACCATCATTTTCTTTTTACTAGTACACATTGCATAGTCTGATGGTTGGGAGGGATTTTGTTGGAAATGGTTTACAAACATTGATAAAAGTGCTCATAAGCTAGAGAATCTTTACGTCTTAAAATAATTGTATGCTTTGTAAGATAAGACATATATTTAAGCAATTCTAATACCTTCTCAATGCAATGTGACCTAAATACTGCTTCATAGTCTAATTCAAGCATGTGAATCTATAAAAGTTCCAATATAGGAGTAAGAAAATAAGTTACCTGTAACTATAGTTCTCCAGTATTGGAATCTTTCATAGATTCACATGTGACCCACCCACCTCCCAGGGGAAGCTCACCTTACTTTCTCAGTACAATTTTAATGATATGCACTAGTGCTTAGAAAATCTGAGGTACTGACCCTTCTCTCAGAAGGGATCTAGAGAGTGGGATCACTTCATTGCTGGACTGTGCAGTTTAGTCCTTTTTTGCTAAACGTCTTGGGGAGTTACTTAACAGTAAGGCTATAGACCTTTTTTATTATTAGTTTGTATATGTAGACAATTTATTTTTAAAGTACCGGGGGCTTTCATCTCAACGAGGAATGATTCAAGCATGTGAATCTATAAAAGATCCAATAGTGGAGAACTATAGTTACAGGTAAGTAACTTATTTTCTTCCTGTAGCTTCTGATGAGTTCCAGGGACTTGATTTGGCTAGTGGACTGGACACTTCCTGTGAGTGGGAACTTTCGTCGCTTGGAGGTGCAGTTTCAACAAATTTCAACCTACCATGGGGTTATCAAGAAAGTGGCGAAGCTTTTAGATCTACTTCTGCCCGCTTCAGAACTGAAGACTAATATAATGATTGAAGTATTGCACCCCACCTCATTTTCTGAACCTCTGCTTCCTTTTAATGATGCTTTGACTGAAGCCATATTGGATGTTTGGGAAAAGCCAGTGACTACTTAAGCAGTAGCTAGGAGATGTAAGGTTGCGCCAGGGGACCCCAGATTTTTAACACTGCCCCAGACACCAGAAAGCTTGGTGGTACAGGCTTCTTGTTCTTCTAAGGTGGCTCTAGACCTGGAGAGTAAATGGGGCAATCTGAGTTATTTAGCTTTCCCCCCACCCCCCTTGAAGTGGTGCATGTTATTTCATCGGCCAGGCAACACTCAACTAAGACGGTCTATTCTGGCAGATGGGCAAAATGTGATAGTTGGTGTGAGGGGAGACTCATCAACCCTTTAAAGGCCCATTTGTCTGTTGTGTGGTTTTCTCTATCCTTAGTGCAACAAGGGTGCACTGTGGTGACAGTAAAGGGCCATCTCGCCGCACTGTAGTGTTCCTGATCAACCCTCTTTGAGTTCCCTATAGTTCTTAAATTCCTTAAAGGTTTAACAAGCTTCCTCCCAATCCCTTCTTTATGCCTCAATGGGATTTATGTTTGGTATTAACTTTTTTTGATGGGTTCACCATTAAACCAATGCAGAGATGCCCATTGAGGCTCCTTACTTTTAAAACAATTTTTTTGACAGCCATCACCTTGGCTAGACGTGTAACTGAGCTGCAGGCTCTTGGTGTAAAACCCCCTTTACACTACCTTCCATGCAGGTAAGGTGGTTTTGAGAACCAGCATGGCTTTTCTTCCAAAGGTAGTTACACCCATCCATCTGGGGCAGACTAACACTTCCATCTTTTTAATCCTCCTCCCCATCCATCCAGGGAGGAGGAAAACCTGCATCGCCTGGACCCAAAGAGGGCTCTCAGCTTCTATAGTGAGAGGACAAAGTACTTCAGGACTGCTGAGCAGCTCTTCGTTGGCTATGTGAGTAAAATGAAAGGCAAAGCTGTCCACAAGAGGACTCTCACGGTGGGTCATTCTCTGCATAAAGATTTGTTACTCGCTGTCAAGGAAGGATCCTCCTGATGGCATTAGGGCTTATTCAACCAGGGCCAAGTAGGCCACTTCTGCTTTAGCCAGGGGTGTTCCTGTTGTTGACATTTGCAAGGCAGTGACTTGGACACACTTTGACGAAACACTGTTCTGATGGATAGAACTACCTGTGGATTCCTCACTTATTGAATTCTCCCCCCTGCTCCAGCTTTCAACGGAAATCTTCTTCCTAGCTTTCGCACGTCGACGAGGATGTCACAATTGCCCACGCGACGCCGTCTGATGTCATACAGGCAATAAGAGGTCCTCGCCGACATCCGTTCCCTTTTTTCCGTGCCATTCTAACAACGGTTATTGTTCGAGGGAGCTACTGTTTCTACTCTGCGTAGTTACAGATACTGATGCTGTTTCTTTCTTCGAGAGAGAAACCATGTCTCAAAGAAAGTCGGGTTTTAAGCCCTGCAATGAGTGCGAAGGCATAATGTCAGTGACAGACCCACATACAGACTGTTTGTGATGTCTCAGCTCCGACCACGACGTTGACAAATGTGACTTGTCAACGGATGAACCCGAAGGCGTTAAAGGAGCGAGATGCGAAGCTCTTCTTGGCGAAATCCAAGAAGGAAAAGCGGCATCGACGCAAGTCATCTTTTCTGAAGTCCCATCGGTGCCATTGTGACTCCTGTCGTCGTCGTGAATCTCTGCGCCGGTCGAGTAGGGAGAGATCTCGTTCGAGGTTGCCTTCAGCTCGACGCCGAAAAACATGGGAAGCTAGCCCTACCATCTCTCCGCAGACGCCTCTTGCATCACCGGCTTCACCAGTTTCGCCGACGTCGCCTTTGAATCCACCATCTGTATTTGAGGTTCCTAAGCGTCAGGAGTTCTCACCAGCTTCTCAGACGCCGGGGCCGGCGCCAATGTCACCTCGAGCCCAGGCTCCACAGTATCCGGCTTTCCCGGCCCCAGGAGCTGACAGTTTCGCATTTTTAAATGCGATGTTTGCTATCTTTCATCAGATGGCTCCAGGTGGTGGTCTGGCTGGCCCTTCGGGTCCATTGGCCTTCAATATGGGTGCTCCAGCTCCTTAACGACTGGCACCTTTCATGCCCTTCCTTCCGATGGGAGGTATTGGCTCGGCGCTGGTTCCTATGGCGGCAACTTCACAGCCGGTGACGCCGAGTCTGCTGGTCTGGCGCCGGAGCGTTCTCCTGTCCATCCTTTGCCTCATGCAGCGCTGAAGAAGTCCACGGCGCCGATGGATCCGGCATCAGATGGATCCAAAGATCGGCGTTAGGCTTCGACGTCGGCTGACGCCATGTCAACGCCAAGAATTGAAGCCAGGTTGCATTCAAGAAGGCTTGCTCTTCGCCTTCTTGAGGAGCAGGAGTATCAGAAGAAGGCATTGGAGGAAGGAGAGATCGAGGAACCTCTGGGGGATCTCCAGGGTTTAGATACGGAGAGTGGTTTGGATACCTCTCCAGAATGGGACTTAACATCTCCTGGAGAATATACAGAGGAGGCTGCTTCATTCCACTCTGTAATAAAGAAAGCAGCTGATATTTTTGGACCTTCCCTTGCCAGTGTCTGAACCTAAGCCCAATATTTTAACGGAGGTTTTATATCCTGTTTCGACAGTTGCAGAGCCACTTCTGCCCTTTAATGAGGCTCTGTTAGATCCAATTTTAGAAATTTGGAAGAAGCCGGTGTCATCTACAGCAGTTAATAGATCGGTGGCTCGCAGGTATCGAGTGGCTCCTGCGGACCCAGGCTTTTTGTCTAGGCACCCGACCCCAGAGAGCCTGATGGTTCAGGCTTCATGTTCATCTCGGACTGCCCCAGGTGCTTTTCCGGGAGTGCCTTCAGACAGAGACTCAAAGAAAATGGATCAATCTTCCAAGAAGGCTTTCTCATCATGCAGCATGGCTTTAAAATCTACTAATGTCATATGCATTTGGGGGAGATATATCTACGCCCTAATGGATGAGATAGTCGTCCCATGCTGAGGTACCTCAGGAGGTGTTGAGTCTGGTCTCCGATGCTCAAGCTGCGGCAACCCAAGTGATCCAGTCTGGGCTGGATACTACTGACTCTGTAGCCAGGGCTATGGGCACTGCTGTTGCTACGAGGAGGCAGGCCTGGCTTCGTTCCTCTGGTTTCTCATCGGATGTCCAGTCAGCCCTGCTGGATCTTCCCTTCAATGGGGATAAACTTTTTGGTTCCAAGGCGGACTCTCCCCTTGAGAGATTTAAGGAGAGTAGGGCCACAGCGAAATCTTTAGGCTTGCAGGCCTCCTTCTATTTCTTCAAGACTCTTCAGAAGATTTAGGGGGTTTGGTCGTGGCTCATCCTCCTCCTTTCGGGGCATATTTCAACAACCCCCCACTGCTCTCTCCTATAGATCGTACGGGGTGGGATCTGAACCAGGGGCGCTGCCCAGCAGCACTCTGCCTCTTCCTCTGGAGTGGTGCAGCATGGGAAGCAGCCTTAGTCTTCCACCAATTCCTTCGCATACCACTCCTGTAGGGGGGAGGTTATTGAACTTTCTCCGCAAGTGGCAGGATATGACATCAGACTCCTGGGTCACCAGCATTGTGGGGAAAGGCTGTGCCCTTCCCTTTCGGGAGTTTCCTCCGCCCATCTTACTGTTCAGAAGAGCATCTCCTGTTACTAAAACAGGAGGTTCTAGTCCTCCTTTCAAAGGGTGCAGTGGAGTTGGTTCCAGAGCAGGAGAGGGGTCAGGGTTGTTACTCAAGATACTTCCTGATCCCCAAGAAGGATGGTCGGTTGAGGCCAATCCTGGACCTGAGGATCTTGAATTGGTTCCTCAAACGAGAAAAGTTCAAGATGCTGACCTTGGCTCAGGTGCTTTTGGCGTTGAGCGAAGGAGATTGGATGGTGTCTGTCGACTTGCAGGATGCTTACTTTCACATCCCGATACTCAAGTCGCACAGGAAGTATCTCCGGTTTGTGGTGGGTTCGCAGCACTATCAGTTTGCGGTCCTCCCGTTTGGTCTTACTTCAGCACCTCGAGTCTTCACAAAGGTGGTTGCGGTGGAGCTCAGAAGGAAGGGGATAGCGGTATTCCCTTACCTGGACGATTGGTTGATCAAAGCCAAGTCTCCGGAGCTCGTGCTGCGTCACCTGCAATCGACAACCCAGTTGTTGTTCGACTTGGGTTTTTCTGTGAACGTGCCCAAATCTCACCTGGAGCCCTCTCAGCACCTCCTGTTCATAGGGGCAGTACTGGATACAACATTGAATCGCGCCTTTCCTCCGCCTCAGCGGATTCAGGACATTCAGGCTTTGGTTCCAATGTTTCAAAGTGGAGCGGTCATTCCAGTCCTCAAGGTCCTACGTCTGCTCGGTCTGTTTGCTTCTTGCATTCTGTTGGTCGCTGGCACATGAGGGCTCTTCACTGCTTTCGGAGGCACCACTGATCTCAACACAAAGATATCGAGGGATCGGTAAAGATCTCCAGGGACACTGCAGTGGATCTAAGATGGTGGGTTACAGACGGCAATCTTTCTCAAGGAAGGCCGTTCTCGCAACCTCCGCCAATGACCACAGTGAAAACAGATGCTTCCACTCTAGGGTGGGGGAGTTCATCTGGGGGACCTGGAGGTCAAAGGTCATTGGTCTCCAGTGGAACAGATGTTTCACATAAATCTGTTGGAGTTGCGGGCAATACGTTTAGCTCTCAAGGCCTTTCTCCCTTCCCTTCGTGGCCAGTCGGTTCAGGTCTTGACGGACAATACTACCACGATGTGGTATATAAACAAACCGGGAGGAGTAGGGTCGTACCTTCTCTGCAGAGAAGCTCTGCGACTATAGTCCTCGGCAAGGGACCATCGGATTTGCTTAGTAGCAAACCATCTGGCCGGAGTCTTGTGCGTGCGGACAGTCTCAGTCTGCACTTCTCGACCGATCACGAGTGGCGCCTTCACCCAGATCTAGTCTGACAGATCTTCCAGATGTGGGGAATCCCTCGGATAGATCTTTTTGCCACTCGGGAGAACTCGCACTGCCTGTTATTCTGCAGCCTCCAGTATCCGGTGCAAGGAACGTTGGGGGATGTGTTTCAGATGTCATGGTGCGACCAGGTGCTCTACGCGTTTCCCCCCCATACCTTTGATTCCTTGGGGTCTGAGGAAAATTCGCCAAGACCGGGCCCAAGTCATCTTAATAGCTCCTGATTGGCCACGGAGGGTATGGTATTCGGATCTTCTCCAACTCTCTCTGTGCCCCCCGCTCCGTCTCCCTCACAGGGCAGACCTCCTCTCGCAATCGCAGGGGCAGGTTTTACACCCCCACCTCCAGAGCCTGCACCCTCATGCCTGGAGATTGAACGGGACAACCCGAGTTCCTTTTCTCTCCCACCTGAGGTAGTGGATGTTATTTTATCGGCCAGGCGACACTCCACTAAATCTATCTACGCTAGCAGGTGGGTTAAATTTGTGTGTTGGTGTGGAGAAAGACAAATTGATCCCTTATGTGCCCACTTATCAGATGTTTTGTCTTTTGCTTTGTCCCTGGCACAGAGGGGTTGTGCAGTGGCTACAGTCAAGGGCTATTTGTCGGCCCTGTCAGCCTTTCTGTGTCTTCCAGATCAACCTTCTTTATTTAAATCTCCTTTGGTATTAAGATTTTTAAAAGGCCTCATTAATAAGTTTCTTCCCACTCCTTTCATTATGCCTCAGTGGGATTTAAATGTTTCTTATGTGTTCGCCTTTTGAGCCCATGCATTCTTGCCCCATAAGGTTATTGGTGTTAAAGACTGTTTTCCTTGTTGTAATCACTTCTGCTAGAAGAGTGAGTGAGCTGCAGGCCCTTTCTGTTAAGCCCCCGTACACATCCTTCTATGCAGATAAGGTGGTGTTGAGGACCAAGGCTGCTTTCTTGCAGAAGGTTGTTTCACCCTTCCATATAGGTCAGACTATTACTCTCTCCTCTTTTTATCCTCCACCTCATCCTTCCAAAGAGGAAGAAAGACTACATTGTTTGGACCCGAGAAGAGCGCGGAGCTTCTTCATAGACCGGACGAAGGAGTTTAGATCGGAGGATCAACTATTCATCGGGTACGTGGGAAAGAGGAGAGGAAAGGCAGCCCACAAGAGAACACTCTCCAGGTGGGTCATTCTTCGCATTAAGTTGTTGTTCTCTGGCAAAGAGAGAACCCCCTGATGGAATAAGAGCTCATTCCACCAGAGCTAAGTCGACCTCTACGGCCTTGGCTAGGGGTGTTCCTGTGGTTGACACTTGGTCATCCCTCCACTCTTTCGCAAAGCATTACTGCTTGGATTCTGAAGTTAGGAGGGATGGCCATTTTGCACAGTCGGTGCTGCAGGATTTCTTGGTTTGACCATTCAGGCACCCTCCACCGAGCGCGGTACTACTTTGGGACTCTATTCAATAAGTGAGGAATCCACAGGTAGTTGTATCCATCAGAAGAACGAGTTACTTACCTTTGGTAACGCCTTTTCTGGTGGATACATTAGCTACCTGTGGGTTCCTCACGGTCCCTCCCGCCTCCCCGTTGCCTGTCTGGTCTTACCAAGCTATCCTTGGGTGTGATCCTCTTGGTAGTTGTTGGCTTTCAAATATAATGTATATATTTGTGTATAAGTCATTTGGGGAAAAAAAAAAAAGTTGTAAGATTGCTATACATAGTATTGATATCTTGGGACTGATGTTTTTATCTCTTGGTGTATTTAAATGTTATATGATTATTTGTTTCAATGGCCTATTAGTCTCAGAGGCACGTAAACAATGTTGGTACTGACGTCGGCATGTCGGCGAGGACCTCTAATTGCCTGTATGACGTCAGATGGCGTTGCATGGGCAATTGTGACATCCTCATCGACGTGCGAAAGCTAGGAAGAAGATTTCTGTCGAAAGCTGGTGCAGGGGGAGAATTCAATAAGTGAGGAATCCACAGGTAGCTAATGTATCCACCAGAAAAGGCGTTACCGAAGGTAAGTAACTTGCTCTTTACACTCAGACCTGAGGAGAGATGGCTATTTTGCCTGTTCTGTTATACAGGATGTCTCGGGTTGACCAGTCAGGCACCCACCTCCGATTGTGGGACTGCTTTGGGATTTTATTCATAAGTTGAAGAATCCACAGGTAGTTGCATCCATCAGAAGAACAAGTTACTTACCTTCCTTAACACATTTTCTGGTGGATACAGCAGCTACCTGTGGATTCCTCAGTCCCACCCACTTCCCTGTTGCCTGTCTGGTCATACGAACACTAGTTTAGGTTTTATTATACAAAATACTTGTACATACTATTTTTTATGAAGAATGTTTGTGTGTGTGTATATATATGTTTGATGGCATGTGTAGCTGCAGATACACATGCTGTGCATATCTCACCATCTAGTGTTGTGCTCGTAGTGTTACAAGTAAGTCTTTTTTCAAGACACGGGGTCGAGTGGCTCCTCTTGGTGATCATGGGCATCAACTCATTTGTTCCATTGTTTTTCTTTCAGCTGTCGTGTTCGAACTTGTTCCCTCTCGCTCCGCAACTTTCGATTCGGAAACTCTCTATATATTCTCAAACTTTTCTCATAACGGTATTGTTTCAAACGGGGTTCCTTCTGCACTCGATGGGATAGTACCGCCCGAATCAAGGAAATGCCCTTTCGGGCACTCCTATCCTCCTTGGGCCTGTTTGGGCCTACTGCTTTATAGCCTGATGGATCGGACTTCATTCCCATTCTGTTCTGTGCCACACAAAATATCCTTATACCGACCAGTGCTTGGTCTGTAATATGTCTCTTTGGAACATCGAGAAGAAAGCTGCAAGGTGTTTGTCTTTTCGATCCAAGAAAATATTACACAATCGAAGGGCATGAAGACTGGAGATGACATCCAAGCACACTGAGTCCACCACTGACACTCAGAGGCACAGGCACAAACTGCAGTTTCGATACCAGACTCAATCCAAGCAGGATTCAGACGACAACAGCCAGCCAATAGCAGCGGTGCAGTATGTGAGTAAACCTGCCCCAACACCTGCTTCCACCTGGAAAGAAATAATCGTCGACTGACCCTTAGGTTCAGTGCAAAGAAAGGCCAAAACACTCCAGCAGGTTACCACGCCTGTTTCAGTGTTTGGTTGAGCTGAAAATTACAAGCCTCTACCTCCGAGCTGATGCCCGACATGATCGGATCCGAAAAGAGTATGCTCTGCCTTGGAGCCCAAACCTCTGCCAACAGCTTCGGACCCGAAACATCTCTGACTTCGGAGCTGAAAACATCATCTTATGCAGAGGAGACAGGGCTTTCGGCTCGGATGAGGCAGGTGCCCAAAACATTGACTGAACATTTAAGTACACAAAATGTACCTCTGAACATCAAATGGAGGAATTGGACATTCAACGTATTTTAGAGGTTATGGACCGCAAGCAGAGAAGAATCCAAATCCAGAAAGGGAATGGAAAATTTTACTTCTCCTTCAGACTAAAAAAGTTAGCATTTCAGGAGACTCTTGATATTGCCTCACCACCAGCAAAAAAAAATTCAAGCAGAAGGAAAAGCCGAAACTTCATCAGCTTTCTCAACCACATTTACTGCAACTTTGTTTCACCACAACCTCTTACTCCACCTCCACCACCTTCATCATCACACTCGCACTTATTCACAACGAGAACAAAGGGGTGATTCCAGTTACACTGTAGACCCATGGGACATGTGTGATTCGGATACTGTACTATCTAATGATCCGGATCTCTACCCTTCTAGGCCACCCCCGCACTAGAGGATAGTACAGCTTATAACCAAGTAATATCCAGGGTAGCTGCATACCATGGAGTACAAATGCATGCAGAACCTTTAGAAGAGGATTTCCTTTATAATACACTATCCTCAACTCATAAGCAATGCCAGTGTTTACCTTTGCTTCCGGGTATGCTTAAGCATGCAGAAGAAATATTTAAAGAACCAGTTAAAGCTAGGGTTCGAACACTGAGGGTTGACAAAAAATAAAAGCCTGCACCAACAGACCCAATTTACACCACACTACAATTACCACCAGATTCTATTGTGGTCAGTGCAGCCAGGAAGTGTACCAATAGTCAGTCTTCTGGGGATACCTCATCCCCCTGACACAGAAAGCAGAACATGTGATGCTGCAGGGAAAGGGGTGGCAACACAAGCAGCTAACCAATGTCAGATTGCAAATGCCCAGGCCCTGTTAGCAAGATATGACAGGGCACATTGGGATGTGATGCAAGAATTCTAGCAATACCTACCCAAGGAACACCAAAAGCGGGCGCAACAAATTGTGGAAGAGGGTCAGGCCGTAACAAATAATTAGGTCTGCTCTAGATGCAGCTGACACTGTAGCTAGAGGAATTAATACCAGTATCGCAGTTAGATGACATGCTTGGTTGAGGTTCTCAAGTTTCAAACTCGAGTTACAACAGGTGGTCTGTAGGAAGTTTATCTCTGTATGCACTATTTCAAAGTAAGGAATAGTATGCACAGAGTCCAAGGGTTCCCCTTAGAGGTAAGATAGTGGCAAAAAGAGATAATACTAATGCTCTATTTTGTGGTAGTGTGGTCGAGCAGTAGGCTTATCAAAGGAGTAGGGTTAAGCATTTCTTGTACATACACACAGGCAATAAATGAGGAACACACACTCAGAAACAATTCCAGGCCAATAGGTTTTTGTATAGAAAAATATATTTTCCTAGTTTATTTTAAGAACCACAGGTTCAAATTCTACATGTAATACTTTGCATGAAAGGTATTGCAGGTAAGTACTTTAGGAATTTTGAATAATCACAATAGCATATATACTTTTCAAATAAAACACATAGCTATTTTAAAACTAGACACTTAGTGCAATTTTCACAGTTCCTAGGGGAGGTAAGTAATTGTTAGTTCTTGCAGGTAAGTAAACCACCTACGGGGTTCAGGTTTGGGTCCAAGGTAGCCCACCGTTGAGGGTTCAGAGCAACCCCAAAGTTACCACACCAGCAGCTCAGGGCCGGTCAGGTGCAGAGTTCAAAGTGGTGCCCAAAACACATAGGCTTCAATGGAGCAGGGGGGTGCCCCGGTTCCAGTCTGCCAGCAGGTAAGTACCCGCGTCTTCGGAGGGTAGACCAGGGGGGTTTTGTAGGGCACCGGGGGGGGACACAAGTTAGCACAGAAAGTACACCCTCAGCAGCACGGGGGCGGCCGGGTGCAGTGTGCAAACACACGTCGGGTTTTCAATTAGAATCAATGGGAGACCAAGGAGTCTCTTCAGCGATGCAGGCAAGGGGGGGGGGCTCCTCGGGGTAGCCACCACCTGGGCAAGGGAGAGGGCCTCCTGGGGGTCACTCCTGCACTGGAGTTCCGATCTTTCAGGTCCTGGGGGCTACGGGTGCAGTGTCTTTTCCAGGCGTCGGGATCTGGGAGTCAGGCAGTCGTGGTCAGGGGGAGCCTCAGGATTCCCTCTGCAGGCGTCGCTGTGGGGGCTCAGGGGGGGCAACTCTGGCTACTCACGGTCTTGTAGTCGCCGGGGAGTCCTGCCTGAAGTGTTTGTTCTCCCCAAGTCGAGCCGGGGGCGTCTGGTGCAGAGTTGCAAGTCTCACTCTTCTGGCTGTAAATGCAGTTGCCTTGAAGTTGCTTCTTTGGAAACAGTTAGTCTTTGGTGAACAGGGCTGCTGTTCTCAGGAGTTTCTTGGTCCTTCTAGAGCAGGGCAGTCCTCTGAGGATTCAGAGGTCGCAGGTCCTGGGGAAAGCGTCGCTGGAGCAGTGTCTTTAGAAGGGAGGGAGACAGGCCGGTAGAGCTGGGGCCAAAGCAGTTGGTGTCTCCGTCTTTTCTGCAGGGTTTTTCAGCTCAGCAGTCCTCCTCTTCTTCTTAGGTTGCAGGAATCTGAGTTCCTAGTTTCAGGGGAGCCCCTAAATACTGAATTTAGGGGTGTGTGTAGGTCAGGGAGGGCAGTAGCCAATGGCTACTAGCCCTGAGGGTGGCTACACCCTCTTTGTGCCTCCTCCCAAGGGGAGGGGGGTCACATTCCTATCCCTATTGGGGGGGGGATTGATTCCTAAAAGTCAGTCACTTCAGCTCAGGTTGCCTTAGGGGCTCTCCTGACTGGTCAGTGACTCCTCCTTGTTTTTCTCATTATCTCCTCCGGCCTTGCCGCCAAAAGTGGGGCCGTGGCCGGAGGGGGCGGGCAACTCCACTAGCTGGAATGCCCTGTGGTGCTGTAACAAAGGGGGTGAGCCTTTGAGGCTCACCGCCAGGTGTTACAGCTCCTGCAAGGGGGAGGTGATAAGCATCTCCACCCAGTGCAGGCTTTGTTACTAGCCACAGAGTGACAAAGGCACTCTCCCCATGTGGCCAGCAACATGTCTCGAGTGTGGCAGGCTGCTAAAACCAGTCAGCCTACACAGGTAGTTGGTTAAGGTTTCAGGGGGCACCTCTAAGGTGCCCTCTGGGGTGTATGTTACAATAAAATGTACACTGGCATCAGTTTGCATTTGTGGTGAGAAGTTTGATACCAAACTTCCCAGTTTTCAGTGTAGCCTTTATGGTGCTGTGGAGTTCGTGTTTGACAGACTCCCAGACCATATACTCTTATGGCTACCCTGCACTTACAATATCCAAGGTTTTGCTTAGACACTGTAGGGGCACAGTGCTCATGCACTGGTGCCCTCACCTATGGTATAGTGCACCCTGCCTTAGGGCTGTAAGGCCTGCTAGAGGGGTGACTGATCTATACTGCATAGGCAGTGTGAGGTTGGCATGGCACCCTGAGGGGAGTGCCATGTCGACTTACTCGTTTTGTTCTCACTAGCACACACAAGCTGGCAAGCAGCGTGTCTGTGCTGAGTGAGGGGTCCCCAGGGTGGCATAAGATATGCTGCAGCCCTTAGAGACCTTCCCTGGCATCAGGGCCCTTGGTACCAGGGGTACCAGTTACAAGGGACTTACCTGGATGGGCTACCTTGGACCCAACTTGGAACCCGGTAAGTGTCTTACTTACCTGTGAACTTAACAATTACCTCCCTGTAAGGAATCGAGATGTTCTTCCAGATGAAATAAAGATGTACAACGGCATGTAGTCACGAGGAAGCTTTATTCCAATATATAGGAGGTCCCATCCAGCCAAGATCCAACTGTCCGCCTCTCCTCACCAAGCTCTCTCTGTCTCACCTCAGCCATGACATCACCAGATTCCAATCCACTCTCAAGAGTTCTACATTCCTATGCATACTACAAACCTCCCCCCTTTTACAAACAACAACAACAAAAAAATATTAAACAATAAAATACATTAAGAGAGTAAAATTAAAGAGCCCAAAAAAACTAATTGAACATATTACATTTGAGAACCCCCACTCGATTGAGATTCCACATCTTTGAATCTTCTGTTCTTACGGCATTCTTAAATAACTTCACCACTTTTACAGGCTTGGATTTATGTGTACTTCTGCCTTTGTTGACCGGGCCACGAATAAGTACCCAATCTCCTACTTTAACTTTGGTTACTCGTGCTGATTTTTTTTTTTTTGTCGAAATATCTCTTCCTAGCTTCTACTTTCTTTCGTTCACACTCTCTCCAGCTGTCATCTTACACAATCATTCCTGATCTTGACTCCACATCGTTCACCCAACTGGGAGCTACTAAGGTATTTGGGTGTCTGGCTCTAAATAATTCAAAAGGTGTTTTTCCCGTGGTGGAGTGCGGGGAAACCCTGTATGCCTCAATCCTTTTAATTAATTATTTTTTCCAATCCATACCATTGTCTTTGGCCAATTGTTTCTTTCAAAACTCTGTTGAAACGCTCTACCATGCCATTGGTTTCTGGATGGTAAAGTGCACATTTCTTGTGTCGTATGGCACAGTCTGCTAAAAACCGTTCCATTTCCCTAGACACCAACTGCACACCATTATCGGTGAGGATGGATTTTGGAAACCCTTCTCTCCCAAACACTTCCTTCAGAAACTCAATTACATGCCTCGTCTCAATACCTCTGGTAAATTTGATCTCCGGCCACCTTGAAAAAACATCTACCAGCACCAGGAGATATACGTCCACACCCCCTCCACGAAAGGGTCCCAGAATGTCTAATGCAACTTCTTCCCAGGGTTGAGCGGGGCGTTCTCTAATCTCCATGGGTTGAACTCTAGGTTTGACTGTTTTCTCACTCAACACACATTGCAAACACTCCCTAATGGTCCTCTCCACCTGCCTATCCATTCCTGGCCACCAATATGTCATTCGCAAACGCCCTTTGGTTTTAGAAATTCCCTGATGACCCGAGTGGGCAAGAGAAATAAACTCCTGTCTAAGCGTGGTAGGAGGAACTAACCTTTTGCCCCTAAACAGTAGGCCGTCTCTATTCGATAATTCCCCCTTTACATGCCAAAACTTCTGTGTCCCTGCACTCCCATTATTTTTGTTCCACCAATCTTTCTCTAGCAAAGAAAGCACTTCTATTACTGTATTATCCAAAGCGCATTCTCTCCTCCATCTCTCTTCTGTGACCACATCGTTATCAAAACTACTGCCTCCTATTTCACATACCGCTTCACCGTCTGAATCATCATCACTCCCTTCTCTTTCCTGACTATTACCTGTAGACTGTACCAACCTTGATAATGTGTCAACGACCATGTTCTGTACTCCAGGAATGTATTTTACTTCACAATCCTGTAACGATATCACCCACTTTGTGATCCTGCTTGATATCGCATCAACCCCTTTCCTCTTATATATCTCACAAAGTGGTTTATGATCTGTCCTGACTTCAAATTTGCTGCCCCACAATAAATTTTTAGTTTCTTCACTGCCCAATGCACTGCCAAAGCTTCTTTCTCTATAACAGAGTAATTCAGCTCAGCATTTTTCAAAGCTCGTGACAGAAATAAAACCACTTCCTCACACTTATGATTACCTTGTTGAAGCACAGCCCCAAGACCTTTCGCACTGGCGTCAGTAATCAGAACTGAAGGAAGATTAGGGTTGACATTTTTCAGCTTAGGCGCACAAATTAACTTCTCTTTGATGTCTCTGAATTCTCTTTCACAATTATTACACCACACAAATTCCACACCTTTTCGTAACAACCTCCTCATATTCACACAAAAATCTGCAAAATTCTTAATAAACTTCCCATAAAACTGAGCCATTCCAATAAACTTCATCAGTTCTTCCTTATTTGAAGGAGATTGCAAATTCTTAATAGTGTCTACTAGTTCTCTCTTCGGTGATATGCCTTCTCCTGTGACCATGTGACCTAAGTATTCAATGAAGTGCCTCTGGAATTTGCATTTCTCCATTTTTATGGTTAGACCGCACTCTCCCAGCCTCATCAAAACTCTACATACCCTCTCTTCATGTTCAGCATCATCTTGATATATTCTTACACCTTCAAATCCCTTCAAAACCCTTTCCAACATTCTTTGAAAGACTGACGCTGCAGAAATCAGCCCGAATGGCAATCTTGTGTATCTGAATGTTCCAAATGGAGTTACAAAGGCAGTAAGATTTTTAGATTCTTCAGTTAGTCTGATTTGATGATATGCTGATGTTAAGTCTATGGTGGAGAAAACCTTCGCTCCTTGCAATAACATTAACATATCTGAAATGTTTGGTAGGGGATATCTATCCACAATAACATTTTTATTCAGTTCTCTCAAGTCCACACACAAACGTAGACTGCCATTCGCCTTCCTGGCTGCAACGACTGGTGCCAACCATTCAGTTCCTTCAACTTCTTCAATAATTCCTTCTTTCTGAAGTCTCTCCAGTTCTACCTTCATTTCTTCACGCACGGCCACAGGTACACCACGAACTTTACTACACACCGGCTTAGCTCCCTCCTTGAGGTGTATATGATGAGAATAGTTCCAAAGACACCCTAATTTGTTTTGAAACACGCAAGGAACCTTCAATTTTAGTTTCTCCACAAAGTCATTGTCTTTTTTAATTTCCTGGACAACAGATTCATCACGTTCCTTAATTTCGTTTATCTCATCTTGATCTTTGATCTTCACAGGAGGTTCACTATAAGGATCAAGTATCACTCCAAGATCTTTCTGATGAAACCAACTCACGATACTGTCTCCTTCTTTTGAAACATAGATCTTTGCATTGATCAACTTGTGTTTGAATTCCAGTAAACCTCTAAAGTAACCATACAGTTTGATAGGTTTTCCACCATACGCACGAGGAGTGATATCAGGTTTGTATAACTTAACTTTGTTTAAGAGTTTTTCGAAATAGAACTCTTTTGATATGATGGTAATCTTCGCTCCAGAGTCAAAAATAACCTTTGTTCTTTCACCATCTACCAGAATTTCATCAATGGGCCCTCGCCTCCCATTGCCGACTTGGAGAATAATTTGGCCACACTCAAAATCATCTCCATCCATGTTGTTTGAATCATCATTAACTTCATAGATACCTCCTTTCCTACTTTTGGTTCTGCAAACACTGGCAAAATGACCTTTCTTTTTGCACAAATTGCATGTTACTTTAATGGCAGGGCAATTTCTATCATTCGCCATGTGGCCCTGCTTACCGCAACGAAAACATTTCCCTTGAAAGTTTTTCTGTTCCTTTCTATAATTTTGTTTCAGAGAGATTTCATGTTTGTCTCCATGGCTCTTGATGAGATGTACAGTCACATTTGTTCTCCTCTTTCTTAATTGCCTCGACACATTTGAGGGAATGTTCAATTTTCTTTGCCAGTATTACAACCTCATCTAGTGTCGGATCATCCTTTTGCCAATTTTCCTCTCTGACCTTCTCAATGTTGCAGCCCAGCATAAACTGATCCCTGATTCTCTCATCCAAAAGTGGCCCAAATTTGCACAATGATGCCAGTTTCCTAAGGGCTGTAATATAGCTCTCTACGGTTTCACACTCTTCCTGGTTTCTCCTGCCAAAGTGGTATCTCTCGAGTATGGTGCTAACCTTTGGAAGATAATGTCTATCCAACTTTTCTATGCACGTTTCATATTCATTTAGGTTCTCGTCAAATATGTCTGGAAGATTATCAAAAACTTCCTGACCTTCTGATCCTAAACAATGTAACAATAATGCAGTTTTCCTTTCAACGCTAAGTGATGCACCACACACTTTTGCGTACCTCTCAAAAACGTTCTTCCACTTTTGCCATTTTATAGGCGGTTCTCCAGGCAAAGCCAAGAAAAACGAGGGCGCAGTAACATTCTGCATAATTGTGTGTTCCAACTCACAAACTCCTGTCTCTAAATCCTTAATTTTAAGGTCTTAAATAGTTCGTTATAATAGTTATATTAAACGTATCTTTGTGCTTGGTAGAAAAAAAAATTGGCTCCTTTTTTGCTTTTTTTTTTTTATCTTTTAATAGCTGCATTATACATTGGCCAAACTATTGGTGAGCTTGAAACAGCTGACGCGGAAGTGTGTGCGTTTAAGCTGCCGTGTAGCTGACTGGTTGCTTTATAGTTAATATGAGCTGATCCAATCCAGATAACTCCGTAGGATTAGGGCTATGATACAAATGTTTATATATATTTAGCATGAAGAAACTGGCTCGCAGTGCTTGTGCGTTAGTCGTTGTTAAGCTCATGTGCAGGTCCAAAGCTCCGCCGCTGTACGGTTTCTATAGAAACGCTTACACAGGCCAGCTGATTAGATCAAACGAAGCACTCGCGTGGAGCCGGCGCGCGCTCAGCTGTTTAGTTAAGAAAGCAAGAAAAAAAACAACGCACGCTGGGAGTCAACGCGCACGGTCCTTCCTCTCAACAAACAAGCGTTCAAAGGACAAAATGAAAAACAGGAGAACAATAAAAACAAGTCACCTTCTCCCGTTAGTACTCCTTGAGTTCTGAATCAAAATCTCTTGTTGAGACCTCCATGTAACCAGCCGTTTAGATGATGTAGAAGGCTAAAAGAAACGCATCCCATCCTCCGTCGCCAGTGTAATGAATCATGATGTTCTTCCAGATGAAATAAAGATGTACAACGGCATGTAGTCACGAGGTAGCTTTATTCCAATATATAGGAGGTCCCATCCAGCCAAGATCCAACTGTCAGCCTCTCCTCCCCAAGCTCTCTCTGTCTCACCTCAGCCATGACATCACCAGATTCCAATCCACTCTCAAGAGTTCTACATTCCTATGCATACTACACTCCCCCAGGAACTGTTTATGTTTGCACTGTGTCCATCTTTTAAAATAGCTTATTGCCAGGTTCCTACGATAGCTGAGTGAAATACCTTTCATTTAAAGTATTGTTTGTAAATCTTGAACCTGTGGTTCTTAAAATAAACTAAGAAAATATATTTTTCTATATAAAAACCTATTGGCCTGTAATTGTCTGAGTGTGTGTTCCTCATTTATTGCCTGTGTGTGTACAACATGCTTAACACTGCCTTCTGATAAGCCTACTGCTCGACCACACTACCACAAAATAGAGCATTAGAATGATCTCTTTTTGCCACTATCTTACCTCTAAGGGGAACCCTTGGACTCTGTGCATACTATTCCTTACTTTGAAATAGTGCATACAGAGCCAACTTCCTACTACAGGAATCTGATTTCCTGGGTTCTGGGGTGCCCCTAAATACTAAATTTAGGGGTGTGTTTAGGTCAGGAGGGCAGTAGCCAATGGCTACTGTCCTGGAGGGTGGCTACACCCTCTTTGTGCCTCCCCCTTGAGGGGAGGGGGGGGGGGCACATCCCTAATCCTATTGGGGGAATACTCCAAAACTAAGATGGAGGATTTCTAAAGGCAGGGGTCACCTCAGCTCAGGGCACCTTAGGGGCTGTCCTGACTGGTGGGTGACTCCTCCTTGTTTTCCTATTTATCTCCTCCAGCCTTGCTGCCAAAAGTGGGGGCAGTGGCCGGATGGGCTGGCATCTCCACTAGCTGGGATGCCCTAGGGCTCTGTAACAAAGGGGGTGAGCCTTTGAGGCTCTCCGCCAGGTGTTACAGTTCCTGCAGGGGGAGGTGTGCAGCACCTCCACCCAGTACAGGCTTTGTTCCTGGCCACAGAGTGACAAAGGCACTCTCCCCATGTGGCCAGAAACTCGTCTAGTTGTGGCAGGCTGGCAGAAACTGGTCAGCCCCACACTAGAAGTCGGATTGGTATTCAGGGGGCATCTCTAAAATGCCCTCTGGATGCATGTTAAAATAAATTGCACACTGGCATCAGTGTGCATTTATTGTGCTGAGAAGTTTGATACCAAACTTCCCAGATTTCAGTGTGGCCATTATGGAACTGTGGAGTTCGTGTTTGACAAGCTCCTAGACCATATACTCTTATGACTACCCTGCACTTACAATGTCTAAGGTTTTGCTTAGACACTGCAGGGGCATAGTGCTCATGCACATATGCCCTCACCTGTGGTATAGTGCACCCTGCCATAGGACTGTAAGGCCTGCTAGATGGGTGACTTACCTATGCCACAGGCAGTGTGAGGTTGGCAGGGCACTCTGAGGGGAGTGCTATGTCAGCTTAGTCATTTTCTCCCCACCAGCACACACAAGCTGGCAACCAGTGTGCATGTGCTGAGTGAGGGGTCCCCAGGGTGGCATAAGACATGCCGTAGCCCTTAGAGACCTTCCCTGGCATCAGGGCCCTTGGTACCAGGGGTATCAGTTACAAGGTACTTACCTGGGTGCCAGAGTTGTGACAATTGTGGAGACAAAGGTACAGTTCACGAAAAGAACACTGGTGCTGGGGCCTGGTTAGCAGGGTCCCAGCACACTTTCAATCAAAACTTAGCAAAGGCAAAAGTCAGGGGGTAACCATGCCAAGGAGGCATTTCCTTACACAACCACCCCCCACCCCAAACGAAAGAGGATGAGACTAACCTTTCCCAAGAGAGTTAATTTTCTAAGTGGAAGAACCTGGAAAGGTCATCAGCATTGGCATGGGCAGTCCCAGGTCTGTGTTCCACTACAAAGTCCATTCCCTGTAGGGATATGGACCACCTCAACAGTTTAGGGGGGTTTCTCCTTTCATTTGCATTAGCCACCTGAGAGGTCTGTGGTCAGTTTGAACTATGAAGTGAGTACCAAAAAGGTATGGTCTCAACTTCTTCAGGGACCAGACCACAGCAAAGGCCTCCCTCTCAATGGCACTCCAACGCTGCTCACTGGGGAGTAACCGCCTGCTAATAAAAGCAACAGGCTGGTCAAGGACTGCTCCTAGCCCTTGTTCAGAGGCATCTGTCTGCACAATGAACTGCTTAGAGAAATCTGGAGCTTTCCAAACATGCTTGCTTCATGTGTCAAAGGCCTTTTGACAGCCCACGGCCCAATTCATTTTCTTGGAGTTAAGTTCTGTGAGGGGTGTCGCTATTGATCCATAACCCTTCACAAACCTATAGTACCCAGTCAAGCCAAGGAATGCCCTGACTTGAGATTGGGGTTTTGGAGCTTCCCAGTCCAGAATAGTATGGATCTTGGGTTGGAGTGGCTGAACTTGGCCTCCACATATAAGGTGACCCAAGTAAACCACAGTACCCTGCCCTATCTGACATTTAGATTCCTTGATAAAGAGGCCTGCTGCTTGCAGGGCCTTCAAAACCTTCTTCAGGAGGACCAGGTGATTGCCAGTTGGAGCTAAAGACAGCAATATCATCAAGATAAGCTGCACTGAAGGACTCCAAGCCAGCAAGAACTTGATTCACCAACCTTTGGAAGGTGGCAGGGGCATTCTTTAAGCCAAATGGCATCACAGCAAACTGGTAGTGCCCATCAGGTGTAGAGAACACTGTTTTCGCTTTTGCTCCTGGTGCCATTCTTATTTGCCAGTACCCTGCTGTTAAGTCAAAGGTACTTAAGTATTTGGCAGCACCCAATTTGTCTATTTCATCTGCCCTTGGAATGGGGTGAGCATCTGTCTTGGTGACAGAGTTGAGCCCTCTGTAGTCCACACAGAACCTCCTATCTCTCTTGCCATCTTTGGTGTGGGGTTTGGGGACCAAGACAATTGAGCTAGCCCAGGGACTGTCCGAGTGCTCAATCACTCCCAACTCCAGCATCTTGTCGACTTCCACTTCGATGCTTTTCTTAACTTGGTCAGACTGTCTAAATATTTTATTTTTGACAGGTATGCTGTCTCCTGTGTCCACATCATGGGTACACAGGTGTGTCTGACCAGGGGTTAGAGAAAAGAGCTCAGCAAACTGCTGGAGGACTTGCCTGCTGTTGGCCAGAGAGGGTGTCTGAATAAATCACTCCATCTACTGAGCCATCCTTAGGGTCAGTGGAGAGGAGATCAGGGAGAGATTCACTCTGCTTCCTGGTCCTCATCTGTAACCATTAACATGTTTACATCTGCCCTGTCATGGAAGAGTTTTAGGCGATTAACATAGATACCCTCTTGGGGGTCCTGCTAGTGCCTAGGTCCACCAGGTAGGTGACCTGACTCCTCTTCTCTAGCACTGGGTAAGGGCCACTGCATTTATACAGTTTTTGTTAAAATGGCTATAAGCTATTTTAAAAGCAGACAGTGCAAAAATCAACAGTTCCTGGGGGAGGTATTGGTTAGATTATGAGGTAAGTAGGACATTTACAAGTCTCAGTTCCTGGGCATAGGCAGCCCACCTTGTGGGCTGAAGGCAACCCCAAAGTTATCACACCAGCAGCTCAGGGCCGGTCAGGTGCAGAGGTCAAAGAGGTGCCCAAAACACGTAGGCGCCTATGGAGAACAGGGGTGCTCCGGTTCCAGTCTTCCAGCAGGTAAGTACCTGCGTCCTCGGGGGCAGACCAGGGATGTTTTGTAGAGCTGGTAGGGGGGGGGGGGGGGGGAGATACAAGTAGGCACACAAAACACACCCTCAGCGGCACAAGGGTGGCCAGGTGCAGTGTGCAAAGTAGGTGTCTGGTTTTGTATAGGAAATAATGGAGGGACCCGGGGGTCACTCTAGCGGGGCAGGCATGGCACCGGGGGGGCTTATCGGGCCAGCCACCACCGGGGCTAGGCAGAGTGTTGCCTGGGGGGTCACTCCTGCACTGAGGTTCGGTTCCTTTAGGTCCTGGGAGCTGCGGTGCAGTGCTTGGTCCAGATTGGTATACAGGGGGCATCTCTAAAATGCCCTCTGGGTGCATGTTACAATAAATTGCACACTGGCATCAGTGTGCATTTATTGTGCTGAGAAGTTTGATACCAAACTTCCCAGATTTCAGTGTAGCCATTATGGAACTGTGGAGTTCATGTTTGACAAACTCCCAGACCATATACTCCTATGGCTACCCTGCATGTACAATGTCTAAGGTTTTGCTTAGACACTGTAGGGGCATAGTGCTCATGGACATATGCCCTCACCTGTGTTATAGTGCACCCTTCCTTAGGGCTGTAAGGCCTGCGAGAGGGGTGACCTACCTATGCCACAGGCAGTGTGAGGTTGGCATGGCACTCTGAGGGGAGTGCCATGTCGACTTATTCATTTTCTTCCCACCAGCACACACAAGCTGTGAGGCAGTGTGCATGTGCTGAGTGAGGGGTCCCCAGGGCCAGTGTCGTTCCCCCACTACAAAAACAAGATTACATGACCGCGTTAGATCTAAAAGACGCTTACGTCCACATTCACATACATCCAGCTCAATGCAAGTATTTAAGGTTCGTAATTTCAGGCAAGCACTACCAATTCAAGGTACTACCCTGTGGAGTAACAGCACCAAAAGTGTTCACAAAATGTCTAGCTGTAGTAGCGGCATACCTCAGAAGGAAGCACATACATGTCTTCCCTTATCTAGATGATTGGTTAATAAAATCAGCACCATTCTAAAATGCCAGCAACACACACAATAGATACCCTCCCCTCCACACATTAGGGTTCACAATCAATTACCAGAAATCTCATCTTAGGCCAGCACAAATTCAACCTTATCTAGGTGCAATTCTGAATACTCAATCAGCATTAGCCTACCCAAATCCGCAAAGGATACAAGCCTTTCATTACCTCATATCTCAAATGCAGGTCAATCAAACTTACACAGTAAAATGTGTCATGAAACTATTGGGAATGATGGGATCCTGCATAGCAATAGTACCAAATGTATGGCTAAACATGAGATCACTGCAGCAGTGTCTGCAACAATGTTCTCAGGCATAGGTTCGGCTACAGGATCTAGTGTTATACCGCCAAACTTACAAATCTCTGCAATGGTGGAATTGCAACAGCTTAAATGGGTGGCCAGTTCAAGACCCTGTGCCAAAGACCATAATCACAACAGATGCGTTAATGACCGGTTGGGGAGCCTATCTCAATTTAACAATACAAGGGGAATGGGACTCCATACAAAAAACTTATCACATAAACCACTTGGAATTATTAGCGGTGTTCTTAGCCATCAAGGCATTTCAACCACAGATCATACACACAAATAGTCTTAAGAACAGACAACAATGTATTATCTGAAAAAAACAGGGAGCGGGACACTTATCCCAATTGTCCCTTCTAGCTCAAACAATATGGAAATGGCCATTTCACAATCACATTCACCTGCTAGCGGAATACATCCCAGGGATACACAACCAGCTAGCGGACCTTCTAAGCAGGATGCAGTAACAAATACACAAATGGGAGATTCACCCACAAGTATTTCAATATTATAATTTTTTAATATTATCATTTTTAAATATGGGGAACACCAAACATAGACCTTTTCGCAACAAGCAAACGCAAAATGCCAAAACTTCCAGATACCCGAACCCTCAGTCCAAGGGCAATGCTCTATGGATCAACTGGTCAGGGATATTTCCTTACGCCCCCCCAACACCCAACTCATTCCATTTCTGGTTAACTAAATGCATCACACTCATAGCTCTCACTTGGGCATGCCAACACTGGTACACCACACTGCTAGATGTGTCATTAGCACCACATCACAAACTTCCAAACAGACCAGACCTGTTAACTCAGAACAGCAGTTTAATCAGGCATCCCAATCAGTGTGCTCAACTTGTCGATTTGGCTCCTGGAGTTATAGAATTTGGATACCTACAGCTTCCATTAGAATGTATGGATATTTTAAACAAGCACATAAACAAAAAACCTGACAGCAAATAAATAGAAACGGTTTGTAAACTACGGTGGATCTTTTTTTATACACATATACTGTATATATATATATATATATATATATATATATAGATGTGTGTGTGTACATATATATATATATATATATATATGTGTTTGGTGGCATGTGTAGCTGCAGATACACATGCTGTCCATTATCCTGCCATCTAGTGTTGGGCTTGGAGTGTTATAAGTTGTTTTTCTTCGAAGAAGTCTTTTCGAGTCACAAGACCGAGGGACTCCTCCCTTTCGGCTCCATTGCGCATGGGCGTCGACTCCATTTTAGATTGTTTCCTTTCCGCCATCGGGTTCGGACGTGTTCATCTTCGCTCCGTATTTCGAATCGGGAAAGTTGGCTAAATATCGAAAATTTGACGGTATTGTTCTCGCTCGGTACCGGGTTAGTGTTATCGTATCGGCACCGATTGCAAAAGCACTCCGGCTGCCCTTCGGGGCTTCCGCTCTTGAGCGGGGCCTAGTCGCCCCAAACGCATCCATCGACGAAGACTGATGGATCGGACCCCCTTCCGCTTCTGTCCGAAGTGCCACTCGAAGTATCCTTATACAGACCAACACCTGGTCTGTAATCTGTTTATCACCAGAACACAGGTAGGATACTTGTGAGGCCTGTCGAGGGTTTCGATCAAAGAAGACCCTTCGTGATCGAGCGAGAAGACTACAAATGGCGTTGACACTGAGAGAACAACTTGACGCCAAGGAGGAGGAAAGAATTTCCATCCAGGGGACGGACTCTAACGATTCTGAAAGTGAGCGAACCACGACGATGCAGAAAACAGTGAGTAAAACTGCCCTGTCCAAAACTCACACAAAGATCGTTAAGGCCAAGGGGACGCCAGCAGGCCATGGCTTAACCCATCGAAAAGAAGGTGACCAAACATCGGCACCGAAAAAGGCCAGAGATTTGCCGAAGACTTCCGGCACCGAACGATCTCGACACCGAGAGTTCGACTCACCCAAAGTGAGAAAAATAACGTCTGAAACCGAGAGACTTTATCGGAAACATCGGTACCGAAAAAGCGGCTTCGGAGCCGAAAAGAAGCTCTTACACAGAAGAGCAAGGACTTTCCAGCCAAATGCATGAAAAACACATATTTGAGCAGGAAATCAGTATGGTTGAGCCAGACCATACGCAAAGGAGGTTGCATATCCAGAAGGAAACTGGAAAAATACAAAAACTTCCTCCAATTAAAACAAAAAGAAAACTGGCATTCCAAGAGTCAGAAATGCAGCCAAAGGCAAAGGTGGCCAAAGAAAAAACACCACCACCAAGTTTTTCCTCCACAACCTTCCCCACTACACTCACCACAGTTGTCTCCGGTGGGAGCACCTCCTATGCGTCACCTACGCATACAGGGATGACGCAGGATGATCCTGATGCATGGGATTTGTATGATTCACCAGTATCGGACAACAGTCCGGACTGTTACCCAACAAAGCTGTCACCTCCAGAGGACAATACTGCATATACGCAGGTACTATCAAGGGCAGCTACGTTCCACAATGTAGCAATGCACTCTGAGCCAATAGAGGATGATTTTCTGTTCAACACCCTGGCATCCACCCACACTTCATACCAGAGTCTGCCAATGCTCCCGGGCATGCTCAAACATGCAAAACAGGTATTCCAGGAGCCAGTTAAAGGAAGGGCTATCACGCCTAGGGTGGAGAAAAAATACAGGCCTTCCCCAACGGATCCTGTGTTTATAACACAGCAACTTACACCAGACTCCGTGGTTGTAGGAGCAGCAAGAAAGAGGGCAAACTCTCAATCGTCAGGAGACGCTCCACTGCCTGACAAAGAGAGTAGGAAGTTTGACGCAGCGGGCAAACGAGTGGCAGTACAGGCAGCCAATCAATGGGGGATCGCAAACTCACAAGCCCTACTTGCTCGCTACGACAGGGAACACTGGGACGAGATGCAACACATTATACAACACTTGCCCAAAGAACACCAGAAACGTGCCCAACAGGTTGTGGAAGAAGGACAAGCAGTATCCAACAACCAAATAAGGTCCGCATTAGACTCTGCAGACACAGCAGCACGAACAGTCAACACTGTGGTAACCATTCGCAGGCATGCATGGTTACAAAGCTCTGCATTCAAGCCAGAAATCCTACAAGCAGTGTTGAACATGCCTTTTAACCAGGAACAATTGTTTGGGCCGGCAGTGGACACAGCAATTGAAAAGTTAAAGAAGGACACGGACACGCCCAAAGCCATGGGTGCGCTCTACTCCCCACAAGGCAGAGGCACATTTAGAAAGCCACAATTTAGAGGGGTTTTCGAATGCAAACACCAGAGCCTTCCACCTCGCAAACCAGACCCACCTATCAGGCACAATACCAGAGGGGAAGGTTTCGTGGCTCATATAGAGGTGGACAATTCCCAAGAGGAAGGGGAAAGTTCCAGACACCTAAAACAAGCCAAACCAAACAGTGACTTCAATGTCACAGCACCCCAACACTTAACACCAGTGGGGGGGGGGGGGGGAGGAGACTTACAGCATACTATCAAAACTGGACACACATTACTACAGACGCATGGGTCCTAGCCATTATCCAACATGGTTATTGCATAGAATTCACATTTTTCCAGCCAGATGTGCCCCCAAGGGCACACTATGTCCAAACAGCACTTAGACCTATTACAAATGGAGGTCCAAGCATTATTACAAAAACAAGCAATAGAGTTAGTACCCAACCATCAGAAAGGAAGAGGCGTCTACTCACTATATTTCCTAATTCCAAAGGAGGACAAAACGTTAAGACCTATATGAGACCTCAGAACACTGAATCTCTTCATCAAGTCGGATCACTTCCACATGGAAACACTTCGAGACGTGGTTCCCTTACTAAAAAAGGAGGACTACATGTCAACATTAGATCTCAAGGATGCCTACTTTCACATACCCATCCATCCTTCTCACAGAAAATACTTAAGGTTTGTAATACACGGCGTACGCTATCAATTCAAAGTGTTACCGTTCGGGATAACAACAGCCCCAAGGGTATTCACAAAATGCCTTGCAGTAGTAGCCGCTCACATAAGGAGACAGCACATGCACGTATTCCCATACTTAGACGACTGGCTAATAAAAACCAACACTCAACAACAGTGTCTTCTTCACACGCAATACGTTATAGAAACTCTACACAAACTAGGGTTTTATATAAATTACCAGAAATCACATCTGCAGCCATCCCAAATACAACAATACTTGGGAGCAACACTCAACACACAAAAAGTGATTGCCACTCCAAGCCCACAAAGGGTCCAAGCGTTCCAAAATATAACATCAAGCATACAGCCAAACCAACACTACCCAGTAAGGTTTCTAATGAAACTTCTAGGCATGATGTCTTCATGCATAGCCATTGTCCCAAACGCAAAATTACACATGCGGCCCTTACAACAGTGCCTAGCAAAACAATGGACACAAGCACACGGTCAACTCCACGATCTAGTGTTGATAGACCGCCAGACACACTTCTCGCTTCAATGGTGGAACCCTATAAATTTAAACCAAGGGTGGTCATTCCAGGACCCAGTGCCTCAAGATGTGATAACAACAGATGCTTCCATGATGGGGTGGGGAGCACACCTCAACAAGCACAGCATACAGGGACAATGGGACAATCAACAAAAACAACTCCACATAAATAATTTAGAACTGTTGGCAGGGTTTCTAGCATTAAAAGCATTTCAACCACTAATAACCCACAAACACATTCTTGTCAAAACCGACAACATGACAACAATGTATTATCTCAACAAACAAGGAGGGACACGCTCATCAGAACTGTGTCTCTTAGCACAAAAAATTTGGCATTGGCCAATTCACAATCACATTCGCCTAATAGCACAATACATCCCAGGCATTCAGAACCAGTTAGCCGACAATCTCAGTCGAGATCACCAGCAAACTCACGAATGGGAAATTCATCCCCAGATCCTACAGGATCACTTCCTCCGCTGGGTAACACCAAACATAGACCTATTCGAAACAAAAGAAAACTCAAAATGCCAAAACTTTGCGTTCAGGTACCCACACCCTCAATCCAAGGGCAATGCACTATGGATCAGTTGGTCAGGGATATTTGCTTACGCTTTTCCCCCCCCTCTCCCACTCATTCCTTATCTGGTCAACAAACTAAGTCAAAACAAACTCAAACTAATACTCATAGCACCAACCTGGGCTTGCCAACCGTAGTACACAACACTGTTGGACCTATCAGTAGTACCTCACATCAAGTTACCAAACATGCCAGATCTGTTAACACAACACAAACAACAGATCAGACACCCGAATCCAGCATCGCACAATCTAGCAATCTGGCTCTTGAAGTCTTAGAATTCGGACATTTAAACCTTACACAAGAGTGTATGTATGTCATTAAACAAGCTAGAAAACCTACGACGAGACATTGTTACGCAAACAAATGGAAAATATTTGTTTACTACTGCCACACTAATCAGATTCAACAACTACATGCCTCCACAAAGGATATTGTAAGCTACTTATTACACTTACAAAAGTCTAATCTAGCATTCTCTTCCATTAAAATACATCTCACTGCAATATCTGCCTATCTGCAGATTACACATACAACATCGCTTTTTAGAATCCCAGTCATCAAAGCATTTTTGGAGGGACTAAAAAGAATCATACCCCCAAGGACACCACCAGTACCTTTGTGGAACCTTAATATTGTATTAACACGACTCATGGGACCACCATTCGAACCCATGCACTCTTGTGAGATGCAATACTTAACTTGGAAAGTAGCCTTCCTCATAGCTATTGTAGGAAGTTGGCTCTGTATGTGCTATTTCAAAGTAAGGAATAGCATGCCCAGAGTCCAAGGGTTCCCCTTAGAGGTAAGATAGTGGCAAAAAGAGATAATACTAATGCTCTATTTTGTGGTAGTGTGGTCGAGCAGTAGGCTTATCCAAGGAGTAGTGTTAAGCATTTGTTGTACATACACATAGACAATAAATGAGGTACACACACTCAGAGACAAATCCAGCCAATAGGTTTTTATATAGAAAAATATCTTTTCTTAGTTTATTTTAAGAACCACAGGTTCAATTTCTACATGTAATATCTCATTCGAAAGGTATTGCAGGTAAGTACTTCAGGAACTTCAAATCATCAAAATTGCATGTATACTTTTCAAGTTATTCACAAATAGCTGTTTTAAAAGTGGACACAGTGCAATTTTCACAGTTCCTAGGGGAGGTAAGTATTTGTTAGGTTAACCAGGTAAGTAAGACACTTACAGGGCTTAGTTCTTGGTCCAAGGTAGCCCACCGTTGGGGGTTCAGAGCAACCCCAAAGTCACCACACCAGCAGCTCAGGGCCGGTCAAGTGCAGAGTTCAAAGTGGTGCCCAAAACGCATAGGCTAGAATGGAGAGAAGGGGGTGCCCCAGTTCCGGTCTGCTTGCAGGTAAGTACCCGCGTCTTCGGAGGGCAGACCAGGGGGGTTTTGTAGGGCACCGGGGGGGACACAAGTCCACACAGAAATTTCACCCTCAGCGGCGCGGGGGCGGCCGGGTGCAGTGTAGAAACAAGCGTCGGGTTCGCAATGTTAGTCTATGAGAGATCTCGGGATCTCTTCAGCACTGCAGGCAGGCAAGGGGGGGATTCCTCGGGGAAACCTCCACTTGGGCGAGGGAGAGGGACTCCTGGGGGTCACTCCTCCAGTGAAAGTCCGGTCCTTCAGGTCCTGGGGGCTGCGGGTGCAGGGTCTCTCCCAGGCGTCGGGACTTTAGGTTCAAAGAGTCGCGGTCAGGGGAAGCCTCGGGATTCCCTCTGCAGGCGGCGCTGTGGGGGCTCAGGGGGGACAGGTTTTGGTACTCACAGTATCAGAGTAGTCCTGGGGTCCCTCCTGAGGTGTTGGATCGCCACCAGCCGAGTCGGGGTCGCCGGGTGCAGTGTTGCAAGTCTCACGCTTCTTGCGGGGAGCTTGCAGGGTTCTTTAAAGCTGCTGGAAACAAAGTTGCAGCTTTTCTTGGAGCAGGTCCGCTGTCCTCGGGAGTTTCTTGTCTTTTCGAAGCAGGGGCAGTCCTCAGAGGATGTCGAGGTCGCTGGTCCCTTTGGAAGGCGTCGCTGGAGCAGGATCTTTGGAAGGCAGGAGACAGGCCGGTGAGTTTCTGGAGCCAAGGCAGTTGTCGTCTTCTGGTCTTCCGCTGCAGGGGTTTTCAGCTGGGCAGTCCTTCTTCTTGTAGTTGCAGGAATCTAATTTTCTAGGGTTCAGGGTAGCCCTTAAATACTAAATTTAAGGGCGTGTTTAGGTCTGGGGGGTTAGTAGCCAATGGCTACTAGCCCTGAGGGTGGGTACACCCTCTTTGTGCCTCCTCCCAAGGGGAGGGGGTCACAATCCTAACCCTATTGGGGGAATCCTCCATCTGCAAGATGGAGGATTTCTAAAAGTTAGAGTCACTTCAGCTCAGGACACCTTAGGGGCTGTCCTGACTGGCCAGTGACTCCTCCTTGTTTTTCTCATTAGTTTCTCCGGCCTTGCCGCCAAAAGTGGGGCCTGGCCGGAGGGGGCGGGCAACTCCACTAGCTGGAGTGTCCTGCTGGGTTGGCACAAAGGAGGTGAGCCTTTGAGGCTCACCGCCAGGTGTGACAATTCCTGCCTGGGGGAGGTGTTAGCATCTCCACCCAGTGCAGGCTTTGTTACTGGCCTCAGAGTGACAAAGGCACTCTCCCCATGGGGCCAGCAACATGTCTCGGTTTGTGGCAGGCTGCTAAAACTAGTCAGCCTACACAGATAGTCGGTTAAGTTTCAGGGGGCACCTCTAAGGTGCCCTCTGGGGTGTATTTTACAATAAAATGTACACTGGCATCAGTGTGCATTTATTGTGCTGAGAAGTTTGATACCAAACTTCCCAGTTTTCAGTGTAGCCATTATGGTGCTGTGGAGTTCGTGTTTGACAGGCTCCCAGACCATATACTCTTATGGCTACCCTGCACTTACAATGTCTAAGGTTTTGTTTAGACACTGTAGGGGTACCATGCTCATGCACTGGTACCCTCACCTATGGTATAGTGCACCCTGCCTTAGGGCTGTAAGGCCTGCTAGAGGGGTGTCTTACCTATACTGCATAGGCAGTGAGAGGCTGGCATGGCACCCTGAGGGGAGTGCCATGTCGACTTACTCATTTTGTTCTCACTAGCACCCACAGGCTTGTAAGCAGTGTGTCTGTGCTGAGTGAGGGGTATCTAGGGTGGCATAAGACATGCTGCAGCCCTTAGAGACCTTCCTTGGCATCAGGGCCCTTGGTACTAGAAGTACCAGTTACAAGGGACTTATCTGAATGCCAGGGTGTGCCAATTGTGGATACAATGGTACATTTTAGGTGAAGGAACACTGGTGCTGGGGCCTGGTTAGCAGGGTCCCAGCACTCTTCTCAGTCAAGTCAGCATCAGTATCAGGCAAAAAGTGGGGGGTAACTGCAACAGGGAGCCATTTCTTTACACAAGCCCCCCCCAGCCCACAGGCCAGGAGACTCAGCCCAAGCTGGGAGAGTCTTCCTAGTCTGTCAGGCGAGGAAGAGTAGGAGAAATAGGCTGGTTAGTTGCAGGGCCTACTCTGCCTTACATCCTTCTGTTCAGGTCATTCCCTTTGGGGAACTGACCTACTTCCACAGTGATAGGACCTAGTCTGAATTGCCTCTTGTCTGCCTCTTCAATGTCTCCACCCATTCTTTCTATCTTGGTCTTAGAGGTATCCACCTCTGCTAACCTTATCTTGGCCAGGGTTACCCCTAGCTTACCCAGAGAGGTTACCCAGAGCTGGAGTAACCCCACCATGACCAATAGGGTCAGGGGGCCTAACTTGCTATTTGGCATGGGGTCAGACCACCATGCTAAGGATAGTGCAGCCATAAAGGCTAACACCCAGCAGAGGCCACTGACAGCTGTCAGTGCCCAGAACCACACCTTTAGCTCTTCACCTAAAAGGGAAGGGGCTAAGTTACAGGCTTCTTTGGGTTCAGGTTGCCTGTCTGCTGTATTGGAGTGGGGGGTTACCACATCTTGTAGTAAACACCCTTCTTCCACTCTTTCTTCTGTTAGCTGAGGAGCCACCCACTCAGGTTTAACAGTTGCCTGACTAGCCAGGACTTCTTGTGGGTCAGGTTGGACTTTATCAGGGCCATTTTTGGAGTTCTCCCCTACTGGAGCAGAATCTCCTTGGCTTGCTGTAACCTTGGCTAAAGGTTGTCCACCCTTCCTACTCTGTTTTCTTTTCTTCTTCTTCTGGGGCCTGCTTGCATTTACTGCAGAGGCAGGACTTCCAGAATCCTTGGGAGAGGACTGGCACTGGACCAGTTCCTCTCTTGAGCTCTGACTAACCTCTGGGTAGTCATTTCCAAGGAGACAATCAAGGGGGAGGTCTGTACTGACTACTACCCTTCTCCAGCTAAGAGTGCCACCCACTTCTATGGGCACTAAAGCCACAGGCCTCTTAGTGACCCTGTCTAGGCTAACTCTTACCCTGGCAGTCTCACCTGGGATGTACTGGTTTGAGAGCACCAGCCTGTCATGCACAATAGTGTGACTGGCACAAGTGTCTCTCAGGGCAGTGGTTGGGATTCCATTCACCAGTAGGTGGTGGAAGTGTCTACTTCCCTCTGGAATCTCCAACTCACCTGTTGGGCCCTGTTTCCAGTTGAAGGCTAGGAAGACCTCCTCATCTGAGGAGTCATCTCCCATGGCTACACTGGTTACCCCAGGAATTTTGTTCTGGGGTTTGTTTTTGGGACAAGAAGTGTCCTTGGTGTGGTGCCCAGACTGTTTACAGTTGTGGCACCATGCCTTAGTGGCATCCCAGTTCTTACCCTGGTACCCACCTTTGTTTTGGGTTGTGTCTTGGGGCCCACCCACCTGTTCTGGTTTTTGGGGGCCTACAGAGGACTCTTTTTCTTTGTTTCTAGTGTTACCCACTTTCTCCTGGGGAGTTTTTGTAACCCCTTTCTTTTGGTCACCCCCAGTGGAAGTTTTGGTTACCCTAGTCTTGACCCAGTGGTCTGCCTTCTTTCCCAATTCTTGGGGAGAAATTGGACCTAGGTCTACCAGATACTGATGCAACTTTTCATTGAAGCAGTTACTTAAAATGTGTTCTTTCATAAACAAATTATAAAGCCCAACATAGTCACACACTTCATTTCCAGTTAACCAACCATCTAGTGTTTTTACTGAGTAGTCTACAAAATCAACCCAGGTCTGGCTCGAGGATTTTTGAGCCCCCCTGAATCTAATTCTATACTCCTCAGTGGAGAATCCAAAGCCCTCAATCAGGGTACCCTTCATGAGGTCATAGGATTCTGCATCTTTTCCAGAGAGTGTGAGGAGTCTATCCCTACACTTTCCAGTGAACATTTCCCAAAGGAGAGCACCCCAGTGAGATCTGTTCACTTTTCTGGTTACACAAGCCCTCTCAAAAGCTGTGAACCATTTGGTGATGTCATCACCATCTTCATATTTTGTTACAATCCCTTTGGGGATTTGTAGGATGTCAGGAGAATCTCTGACCCTATTTATATTGCTGCCACCATTGATGGGTCCTAGGCCCATCTCTTGTCTTTCCCTTTCTATGGCTAGGAGCTGTCTCTCTAAAGCCAATCTTTTGGCCATCCTGGCTAACAGGAGGTCATCTTCACTGAGAGCATCCTCAGTGATTTCAGAAATGTGGGACCCTCCTGTGAGGGACTCACTATTTCTGACTAACACAGTTGGAGACAGGACTTGAGGGGTCCTGTTCTCCCTATTTAGGACTGGAGGAGGGACATTGGCCTCCAAGTCACTAATTTCTTCCTCTGTGATGTCATCATCAGAGGGGTTGGCTTTTTCAAACTCTGCCAACAGCTCCTGGAGCTGAATTTTGGTAGGTCTGGAGCCAATGGTTATTTTTTTTTATATTACAGAGAGACCTTAGCTCCCTCATCTTAAGATGGAGGTAAGGTGTGGTGTCGAGTTCCACCACATTCATCTCTGTATCAGACATTATTTTGCTAAAAGTTGGAAGACTTTTTAAAGAATCTAAAACTGTTTCTAGAATCTAATTTCAAACCTTTAACAAACTTTTAAACTCTAAAAGACAATGCTAAACAGGGACTTAACACACAAGGCCCTAGCAGGACTTTTAAGAATTTGGAAAAATTTCAAATTGCAAAAATGAATTTCTAATGACAATTTTGGAATTTGTCGTGTGATCAGGTATTGGCTGAGTAGTCCAGCAAATGCAAAGTCTTGTACCCCACCGCTGATCCACCAATGTAGGAAGTTGGCTCTGTATGTGCTATTTCAAAGTAAGGAATAGCATGCACAGAGTCCAAGGGTTCCCCTTAGAGGTAAGATAGTGGCAAAAAGAGATAATACTAATGCTCTATTTTGTGGTAGTGTGGTCGAGCAGTAGGCTTATCCAAGGAGTAGTGTTAAGCATTTGTTGTACATACACATAGACAATAAATGAGGTACACACACTCAGAGACAAATCCAGCCAATAGGTTTTTATATAGAAAAATATCTTTTCTTAGTTTATTTTAAGAACCACAGGTTCAATTTCTACATGTAATATCTCATTCGAAAGGTATTGCAGGTAAGTACTTTAGGAACTTCAAATCATCAAAATTGCATGTATACTTTTCAAGTTATTCACAAATAGCTGTTTTAAAAGTGGACACTTAGTGCAATTTTCACAGTTCCTAGGGGAGGTAAGTATTTGTTAGGTTAACCAGGTAAGTAAGACACTTACAGGGCTTAGTTCTTGGTCCAAGGTAGCCCACCGTTGGGGGTTCAGAGCAACCCCAAAGTCACCACACCAGCAGCTCAGGACCGGTCAGGTGCAGAGTTCAAAGTGGTGCCCAAAACGCATAGGCTAGAATGGAGAGAAGGGGGTGCCCCGGTTCCGGTCTGCTTGCAGGTAAGTACCCGCGTCTTCGGAGGGCAGACCAGGGGGGTTTTGTAGGGCACCGGGGGGGACACAAGTCCACACAGAAATTTCACCCTCAGCGGCGCGGGGGCGGCCGGGTGCAGTGTAGAAACAAGCGTCGGGTTCGCAATGTTAGTCTATGAGAGATCTCGGGATCTCTTCAGCGCTGCAGGCAGGCAAGGGGGGGATTCCTCGGGGAAACCTCCACTTGGGCGAGGGAGAGGGACTCCTGGGGGTCACTCCTCCAGTGAAAGTCCGGTCCTTCAGGTCCTGGGGGCTGCGGGTGCAGGGTCTCTCCCAGGCGTCGGGACTTTAGGTTCAAAGAGTCGCGGTCAGGGGAAGCCTCGGGATTCCCTCTGCAGGCGGCGCTGTGGGGGCTCAGGGGGGACAGGTTTTGGTACTCACAGTATCAGAGTAGTCCTGGGGTCCCTCCTGAGGTGTTGGATCGCCACCAGCCGAGTCGGGGTCGCCGGGTGCAGTGTTGCAAGTCTCACGCTTCTTGCGGGGAGCTTGCAGGGTTCTTTAAAGCTGCTGGAAACAAAGTTGCAGCTTTTCTTGGAGCAGGTCCGCTGTCCTCGGGAGTTTCTTGTCTTTTCGAAGCAGGGGCAGTCCTCAGAGGATGTCGAGGTCGCTGGTCCCTTTGGAAGGCGTCGCTGGAGCAGGATCTTTGGAAGGCAGGAGACAGGCCGGTGAGTTTCTGGAGCCAAGGCAGTTGTCGTCTTCTGGTCTTCCGCTGCAGGGGTTTTCAGCTGGGCAGTCCTTCTTCTTGTAGTTGCAGGAATCTAATTTTCTAGGGTTCAGGGTAGCCCTTAAATACTAAATTTAAGGGCGTGTTTAGGTCTGGGGGGTTAGTAGCCAATGGCTACTAGCCCTGAGGGTGGGTACACCCTCTTTGTGCCTCCTCCCAAGGGGAGGGGGTCACAATCCTAACCCTATTGGGGGAATCCTCCATCTGCAAGATGGAGGATTTCTAAAAGTTAGAGTCACTTCAGCTCAGGACACCTTAGGGGCTGTCCTGACTGGCCAGTGACTCCTCCTTGTTTTTCTCATTATTTTCTCCGGCCTTGCCGCCAAAAGTGGGGCCTGGCCGGAGGGGGCGGGCAACTCCACTAGCTGGAGTGTCCTGCTGGGTTGGCACAAAGGAGGTGAGCCTTTGAGGCTCACCGCCAGGTGTGACAATTCCTGCCTGGGGGAGGTGTTAGCATCTCCACCCAGTGCAGGCTTTGTTACTGGCCTCAGAGTGACAAAGGCACTCTCCCCATGGGGCCAGCAACATGTCTCGGTTTGTGGCAGGCTGCTAAAACTAGTCAGCCTACACAGATAGTCGGTTAAGTTTCAGGGGGCACCTCTAAGGTGCCCTCTGGGGTGTATTTTACAATAAAATGTACACTGGCATCAGTGTGCATTTATTGTGCTGAGAAGTTTGATACCAAACTTCCCAGTTTTCAGTGTAGCCATTATGGTGCTGTGGAGTTCGTGTTTGACAGGCTCCCAGACCATATACTCTTATGGCTACCCTGCACTTACAATGTCTAAGGTTTTGTTTAGACACTGTAGGGGTACCATGCTCATGCACTGGTACCCTCACCTATGGTATAGTGCACCCTGCCTTAGGGCTGTAAGGCCTGCTAGAGGGGTGTCTTACCTATACTGCATAGGCAGTGAGAGGCTGGCATGGCACCCTGAGGGGAGTGCCATGTCGACTTACTCATTTTGTTCTCACTAGCACCCACAGGCTTGTAAGCAGTGTGTCTGTGCTGAGTGAGGGGTCTCTAGGGTGGCATAAGACATGCTGCAGCCCTTAGAGACCTTCCTTGGCATCAGGGCCCTTGGTACTAGAAGTACCAGTTACAAGGGACTTATCTGAATGCCAGGGTGTGCCAATTGTGGATACAATGGTACATTTTAGGTGAAGGAACACTGGTGCTGGGGCCTGGTTAGCAGGGTCCCAGCACTCTTCTCAGTCAAGTCAGCATCAGTATCAGGCAAAAAGTGGGGGGTAACTGCAACAGGGAGCCATTTCTTTACAGCTATCACATCACTTAGAAGAGTAAGTGAGATACAAGCATTTACTATTCAAGAACCCTTTATACAAATACATAAACATAAAGTGGTTCTCCGTACAAATCCCAAATTCCTACCAAAGGTCATATCACCATTCCACCTAAACCAAACAGTGGAACTCCCAGTATTCTTTCCGCAACCAGACTCAGTAGCCGAAAGAGCCTTACATACATTAGACATAAAGAAAGCACTAATGTATTACATTGACAGAACAAAACAATTTCGTAAAACAAAACAATTGTTTGTAGCCTTCCAAAAACCTCATGCAGGTAATCCTATATCCACACAAGGCATCGCCAGGTGGATAGTTAAATGTATTTAAACTTGCTATATTAAAGCAAAAAGAGATCTACCTATTACACCAAGAGCACATTCCACTAGGAAGAAAGGTGCCACAATGGCTTTTCTTGGGAATATACCTATGACGGAAATTTGTAAGGCAGCCACCTGGTCTACGCCTCATACATGCACTAAGCATTACTTTGTAGATGTGTTAGCAACGCAACAAGCCACAGTAGGACAGACTGTATTAAGAACATTTCAGACAACTTCAACTCCTACAGACTAAGCCACCGCATTTTTGGGGAGATTACTGCTTATTAGTCTATGCACAGCATGTGTATCTGCAGCGTCTCAAGCCACAAACAGATGTACACTGGGTAAGTGACATTTTCCATATATTTGCACATGTTATGCTTGTGATGTCAGTATTCACCCGCTCCCCTCAAAGGTATGGTAAAAAAATGGGTGGAACTGATGTCACCACACTGGCGAGGACTTATGGCTCCGATGACGTCAGTCGTGAGCGGAGCTGTGCTATGATGTGGACGTGGAGAGCTGGAAAGAAAACTTTGTAGAATACTGGCGCATTGGGAGAATTCATAAGGTGAAAAAATCCAAAGGTAGCTACTGTATCCCCCAGAAAAAGCATTACAGAAGGTAAGTAACTTGTTCTTTAAGTGCATTACAATAAGTTAATGTTTGAGGGCATGTGTGGCTGTTGATACATATACTCCTGCTATCTAGTTTTGAGACCGGAGTGGTGCAAGTAGTTTTCTTTGTAGAAGTGTTTCGAGTCACATCACTTGATTGAGTGACTACTCCTCTCAGTGATAATGCGCATGGGCTTAGACCCTTTTGTTAGATTGTTTTCTCTCTGCCGTCGGATTCAGATATATGTGCCTCCAATCCTTGTTTCGTCTCAGTTTGGTTTTCAAATCTCTTTTCCAAAGATATTGTATTTCATTGCGCTTTTACTTTCTCAGTGCTCTCTCTCTGCTTTCATTGTGTGCAACCTTTGCTTCTCTGCAGACCCACCGTGAGGCCGACACTGACTCCTGCAAGTCTTTTTGTTCGAGAAAAACCTTTTGGGACTGACTCTTCAAATAGAAATGTCTGAGAAGGTGGCAGACAACACCCCAGACCTCTTCGAAAGAGCTCACTCAGGAGGAACCAACTAGGCAGGAGGAGAAAGCTTTTTCAATCCAAGAAAGCAAGTCAGTTAGACATCCAACTCCAAGAACTTTCCTCTGCCCAGCATGAGTTCTGTGGCCCCTGCTCTCCCACAGAAACTCTCCAAAAAGGCCCTACTGCTTATTATAGAGATCAATGATCTGTCACTGCCACCTGTCCATGGTTGGTACCGAAATAAAACCTTCGGAAACAAAAGAATCCAGGGAACCTGTGTAGTCGTTCTCCGATCAGCACAAACTCCAGATTGAAGAAGGCACAGGTCGAATTATAGCTACAGCTTCCTCTCCTGTACTTCCAAAGAGGAAACTGACTTTTGAGGTGGCTGTTGATGTTCCTGTCCCTCCAAAGAGGGCGACAAAGGACAAGGCGGTAGCCCACCACACCAGCCTTCAACACGACCCCCTTCATCACATCCACCCCTTTCTGTTCAGTCACTCATACAAGAGGATGACTCACCTTAGGGGGGTCACCACAGTCTTAGATTGGAGGTTTAGGGTGTTCTACTGATGATGCGGACCCATACAATGCTTATGACCCTGATCCCATTGCACCAGATGGCTCCAATCTCTACCCTGCCCTTTTCTACAGAGGTCACTGTCTCCTATCAGCAAGTAGTTTCTGGGGCAGATGCATTCCATCACGTAGAGTTGCACAAAGAGCCCATAGAACAAGATGTTTTGTTTGACACTATTTTCTCCACGCATAGGGCCACCCAATATTTTCCCATAATTTCTGGCATGCTTACATACTTAGGGAGCCTGTGTGCTCCAGGGTGATCACTCCATCGGTGGATAAAAAATATAGATTGGCCCCTTCTGACCTACTTAATATCAGGACACAGGTATCACCCGATTATATAGTGGCAATCACCAACTGCAAACAGGCTAAAAGCCAAGCCCCTGGGGATCCTCCTCACCCCCAGAAAAGTAGAGGAAAAGAATTGATGCTGCAGGGAAGAGAGTGGTGGCGCAGGCCCGAAATAATTGACGCATTGCCAATTCTTACACCTTTTTGGCACAATACAATCGGACACATTGGGATGAGCTGGAGGAATTGCTACAATACCTCGCAGAAGAGCATCGTAAACAGTGACATAAAATTGTTGCAGGGGGACAAATTATCACTAACAACTCCATCTGGTGCGCCCTCGATGCAGCAGACATTGCAGCTTGAGGGGGTTAATACAAGTATCCTTCTAAGAAGGCATACTTGACTTTGGTGTTCCAGCTTCAAGCCTGAGGTCCAACAGGCAGTTCTAAATATGTCTTTTGACAAAGATCACGTGTTTGGATCACTGCTGGATACCAGACTTGACAAGATGGAGGACACTGATACCTCCAAGTCCATGGGTGCCCTCCAGACTTAGATGCAGAGGAGCTTCTTTCGTAACCTATAGTACAGGGGGACATACAAATCCTCCACAAAAGGCTTCTACTTCAGAGACTCCTACAGGGAGTCTAATAACAAGGGGAGAGGAAAAAGAACTGCAACACAAGGATCCTCCTCTACACCCAACCCCCGACCCCTTAACACCTGTCAGGGGCACACTCCAACATTTTCACACCTTCACCACAGACAATGGTTCCTTGCCATTATCCAACATGGCTATTGTCTGGAGCTTATTGCCACACCTCCCAATATTTCCCCTCGCACTCACAAGTTATCCAAGGATAATTTAACGCCTCTCAAGCTAGAGATTCAAGCCCTTCCTCTCGAAGGGGCCATAGAACCTGTTTCTCCGCAACATCATGGCTTGGGAGTATACTCCTTATATTTCCTGATTCCCCCCCAAAAATGGGTCCCTCAGACTAATATTGGATCTATGGTCTCTAAACAAATATCCTCTCAGAACCTTTACACATGGTCACTCTTCAGGATATCATTCCACTGCTAAAGCAAGGCAACTTTGACAGCTCCAGATCTAAAGGTTGCCTACTTTCACATACCCATTCTTCCACCACACCGAAAGTACTTATTTTCATTGCATACAAACAATATCAGTTCAAAGTCCTTTCCTATGTGGTCACTATCTCTCTCAGGGTGTTCACAAAATATTTAGCAGTAGTCTCAGCACACCTGTGAAGACAGAATGTCCACATGTTCCCTTACCTGGACGACTGGCTCATCAAAACTAGCACACTGTACCATTGTCAACACACTCAGTTGACAGTGGATCTCCTTCACATAGTGGGGTTCTCTCCACATTCCCAAATCCCATCTGCAGCCACTACAAGTTCAACCTTTCTTAGGGGCCATTTTGAACACAGAGTTAGGATTAGCATACTCCATTCCAGCTCGCATTCAGTTTTCAGACACTTCTCCTGCAGTTTCAGGAAAACCAATCCTATGCAGTAAGGAACACATAGGAAGTTGGCTCTGTATATACTATTCCAAAGTGAGAAATGGTGTGCACAGAGTCCAAGGGTTCCCCTTAGAGGTAAGACAGTGGCAAAAGTAGATCATTCTAATGCTCTATTTTGTGGTAGTGTGGTCGAGCAGTAGGCTTATCAGAGGGTAGTGTTAAGCACTTGTACACACACAGGCAATAAATGAGGAACACACTCTCAAAGAATTACTCCAGGCCAATAGGTTTTTATATTGAAAAATATATTTTCTTAGTTTATTTTAAGAACCACAGGTTCAAGATTTACAAGTAATACTTTAAATGTAAGGTACTTCACTTATTACTTTTATTCAAAGTTCCTAAAGTATCTATCTCATACAGTCTTTGTAAAAATGGCAATAAGCTATTTTCAAAGTGGACACAGTGCAAAAATCAACAATTCCTGGGGGGAGGTAAGTAAAGGTTAGTTTTGAAGGTACGTAAAACTCATACAAGTCTCAAAGTTCAGGCATAGGAAGCCCACCATTGGGGGTTCAGGGCAATCCCAAAGTTACCACGCCAGCAGCTCAGGGCTGGTCAGGTGCAGAGGTCAAAGAGGTGCCCAAAACACATAGGCTTCTATGGAGAACAGGGGTGCCCCGGTTCCAGGCTGCCAGCAGGTAAGTACCCGCGTCCTCAGGGGGCAGACCAGGGGGGATTTGAAGGGCACTGGGGGGGGACACAAGGCACAGAAAGTACACCCTCAGCGGCACAGGGGCAGCCGGGTGCAGTGTGCAAACAGGCATCGGGTTTTAGATAGGAAGTAATGGAGGGACCCGGGGGGGTCACTTCACCGATGCAGGCAGGCACAGGGGCGGGCTCCTTGGGGCAGTCACCACCTGGGCTAGGCAGAGGGTCGCCTGGGGGTCGCTCCTGCACTGGAGTTCGGTTCCTTCAGGTCCTGGGGGCTGCAGGTGCAGTGTTGGTTCCAGGCGTCGGGTCCCTTGTTACAGGCAGTCGTGGTCAGGGGGAGCCTCTGGATTCTCTCTGCATACGTCGCTGTTGGCCTCAGGGGGGTCGTCTCTGGTTACTCACTGGCTCGCAGTCGCCGGGGAGTCCTCCCTGAAGTGTTTGTTTTCTGCAGGTCGAGCTAGAGGCGTCGGGTGCAGAGTGGGAAGTCTCATGCTTCCGGCGGGAAACGTGAAGTCTTTAAAGTTGCTTCTTTGTTGCAAAGAAGTTGCAGTTTTTTTTAACAGAGCCGCTGTTCACTGGAGTTTCTTGGTCCTTGGGTGCATGGCAGTCCTCTGAGGCTTCAGAGGTCGCTGGTCCCTGTTGGATGTGTCGCTTTTGCAGTTTTCTTCAAAGCTGGGAGACAGGCCGGTAAGGCTGGGGCCAAAGCAGTTGTCGTCTCCGACTTATTTGCAGGGCTTCAGGTCAGCAGTCCTCCTTGTTAAGGTTGCAGGAATCTAGTTTCCTAGGTTCTGGGGTACCCCTAAATACTGAATTTAGGGGTGTGTTTAGGTCCGGGAGGGCAGTAGCCAATGGCTACTCTCCGTGAGGGTGGCTACACCCTCTTTGTGCCTCCTCCCTGTGGGGAGGGGGGGGAACATCCCTAATCCTATTGGGGGAATTCTCCAAACTCAACATGGAGGATTTCTCAAGGCAGGGGTCACCTCAGCTCAGGACACCTTAGGGGCTGTCCTGACTGGTGGGTGACTCTTCCTTGTTTTTCTCATTATCTCCTCCAGCCTTGCCGTCAAAAGTGGGGGCAGTGGCCAGAGGGACAGGCATCTCCACTAGCTGGGACGCCATGGGGCACAGTAACAAAAGGGGTGAGCCTTTGAGGCTCACCGCCAGGTGTTACTGTTCCTGCATGGGGAGGTGAGAAGCACCTCCACCCATCACAGGCTTTGTTCTTGGCCACAGAGTGACAAAGGCACTCTTCCCATGTGGCCAGCAACATGTCTGGTGTGTGGCAGGCTGGCAGAAACTGGTCAGCCTACACTGGAAGTCGGGTATGTTTTCAGGGGGCATCTCTAAGATCCCGTCTGGGTGTATTTTGACAATAAAGTGCATGCTGGCATCATTGTGCATTTATTGTGCTGAGAAGTTTGATACCAAACTTCGCAGTTTTCAGTGTAGCCATTATGGAACTCTGGAGTTCGTGTTTGACAGACTCCCAGACCATATACTCTTATGGCTACCCTGCACTTACAATGTCTAAGGTTTTGCTTAGACACTGTAGGGGCATAGTGCTCATGCACATATGCCCTCACCTGTGGGATAGTGCACCCTGCCTTAGGGCTGTAAGGCCTGCTAGAGGGGTGACTTACCTATGCCACAGGCAGTGTGAGGTTGGCATGGCACTCTGAGGGGAGTGCCATGTCGACTTAGTCATTTTCTCCCCACCAGCACACACAAGCTGTGAAGCAGTGTGCATGTGCTGAGTGAGGGGTCCCTAGGGTGGCATAAGACATGCTGCAGCCCTTGGAGACCTTCCCTTGCATCAGGGCCCTTGTTACCAGGGGTACTAGTCACAAGGGACTTACCTGAGTGCCAGGGTTGTTCCAATTGTGGAAACAAAGGTACAGTTTAGGGAAAGAACAGTGGTGCTGGGGCCTAGTTAGCAGGGTCCCACCACACTTTCACATCATAACTTAGCATCCGCAAAAGCAAAAAGTCAGGGGGTAACCATGCCAAGGAGGCATTTCCTTACAAACATTATGCCTCTGTTGGGAATGATGGCTTCTTGCATCGCCATAGTTCCCCATGCCAGTCTACATATGCGTCCCCTACAGCAGTACCTATCTTGCAAATGTTCTGTCACAGGGTCACCTGGAAGATCTGGTGTTAGACTGCCAGACTGGCTGTTCTCTGCAGTGGTGGAATACCAACCTCTTGAAGTGGCAACTAGATGTCCAAAGAGCACTCATGTTCTATATAGGCAGAACTAAAGAGTTTAGGAAGAGCAAACAGCTGTTTGGGTTGCCTTTGTGAAGCGGGGAAAAGGCTACAATGTCCAAATCAGGCGTAGCCAGATGGGTTGCCAGGTGGGTAGTCAAATGCATACAAACTTGCTATGTTAAAGCCAAATGCCCTTTACCTGTTTCTCTGAGAGCTCACTACTCAAAAAAGGGAGCTTCTCTGACCTTCCTTGAAAACACTCTCATGGCTGATATTTGTAAGGCAGCTACATGGTCTACACCACACACCTTCACAAAGTACTACTGTGTGGATGTTTTAGCACACTAACAAGCTAGTGTAGGTTGGGAAATTCTACATACACTTTTCCTGTCAGCTCCCACTGGCTAGCCACTGCTTTTATGGAGGGACTGCTTTTTTGTCTGTGCAGAGCATTTGTATCTACAGCCATACACGCCATTAAATGGATTGTGTTTTGCCACTTGAATCTCTTCTGGATTCACATGCTGTGCATTCTGCCATCTAGGGGTTTGGTCTGGAATTCTCCAATATTTCACAATTGTTTTTTAGTCCTATTCTTTCTGTTTTGTCGATGGAACCTCTATTTGGTGACTCTGGTTGTGACATCGTCCTACTTCCTTCAGATGTTTCCACCTTATAGGTAGCCATCATCAGATTCTTTTTTTCTTCTGCTTTTGGATCTGGATGGTTGCAGAGACATCTCCAACATGAGGGAAAACTGAAAAAATTGTGAGGAATTCAATGTTAACTTCTTCAAATTAAAAGGACATTGTCGGCAGGGAGCTGCTGAAGGATGAAGTTAGATTGATTTCAACTTTCAATTTGATGGATTGTTGAGAATGTTCGGAGTAATGGAAAACAAACACCATTCCACTTTTGAAGACATTGCCACCATAAGTATGCCCACATCTGGTGTGTAACCGCTGACTTCCAGTCGACAACTTCGGCAAAGGTTGCCACACTTGCTCTGTGCTGAGAAGGAGAAACTTTGGAGGGTGAGTGAGAGAACGATGTAGAGAAACCGGTCCAAAGAGCAGCCGAAAATCAGAAATAAGAGACTTCAACCTCCTCTTAAACACCAGAGACAAAAAAATTGGACTAGCGGGCACAAAAAGGAGCCTCTACATAGAAACATCATCCACATGCGTGCCCTATGGAAAGGAGTCTCACAGAGCCCTTGAGGGTGACTTCATTGGAGAGAACTAAAAAAAACAAAGACATTGAGAGAAAAAAAAATACAGGTTAGTCGAAGGACACATAGACATTGAAAACACAACATTCACAAGTCGAACATCGAAGCTCGGTGTTTGAGACGTCGAAAGAAACTTTGAACACTTGTCCTGACCCTGAAGAACGGACCACTTGAAATCAAGAAGAAAAGAAAGACTTTGAGCCGAAATGTCTGGACCTTTCAAAAGAAGAAAGACTTTGATGGTATGAAGGGATTCAGGATCCCACAGATGACTTTGACGACTAAAGAAACTTGAGGCAGAAGTTGAAGAAATTCAACCTCCACTCTCCCCTGACCCAAAGATGAGGGTGAAGAGCTCTTTTATGAGAAAGAAGGTGACCAACAAGCATTATATCAAGCTTTAGAGGAAGGTGAATATGTTGAAACTCAATTGGAAGACATGGAGGCAAATTTGCCCAAGGAGGGATTAAAGGCTTACCCATCCAAACCTTCACCTCCCAGACGATATTGGTATGTACAATCTGTGAATAGGAATGCAGCTGACAAGTTTAATGTTTAGCTAAAAGAGGATAACCCTTAGTCATGCTTGATATTAGAAACACTGCTGCCAGGTCAGGCATGAAGCCAATTTCTTCCTATGCTTCTAAGCATCCTCAATCAAGGCAGGGAAGCTTTTAAAGAACCAGCTACTTGTGGAGCAGTCATTCCAAGGGCTGAAAAGAAATAGAAGTATTCCTCCAAGGAGCCTGCTTACATTAAAGGCATTGTCCCGGCAGACTCCATAATCACTTTGAGGGCAAGAAAGAGGGTTAACATCCCCTCAACCTCTGGACCGCCTCCATTAAAGGAGAGTAAGAAAATGGAGCTTGTGGGATGCAGGATTGAGTGGAGTGTGGTAAAACAGTGGCATATTGCAAATTCTAATTTGTTACTTAATAGACATGGTCCTCCACACTGGAAGGAGTTGGGACAACTGATGAAACCCCTCCCTGAGCAATATAAGAAAAGGAAAGCACATCTTGCAAAAAGAACATAGCAAATACATTTAAAATCTGCTCTGGATGCGGCAGATACATCTAGTTACCAGATGACGGAGTCACTCCAAGGTGCCATGCTTGCTTGAGGATTTCAGGGTTCAAGCCTGAAATACAAGCTATCATCATAAACACTGTTTAACGGACCACAATTGTTTGGTAAACCTGTGGATGAAAGTCTGAACCAACTAAAAAGGACAATGAAGCACAATCTATCGGCACACTGCAGTTTTGTGGCGGGATACAAAGGGGGACATTCCATGTAAGGCCAGCTTCCATGGGTAGCTTTCAGAATGGGAATTCTCACCAAGGCTTCCAGAGCAACAACCAAACTGCTACAATACAGCAAAGCTGGCAGTACCAGCAGCAGCAACAAAACTCCTTTTGAGGGAGAGGTCAGCTAGGCATGGGAGGCTCAACCCCCTCAAATAAGTGTGAGAAAGTAGCCTCTTTCTAGCCTTGTTACCCCCACTTTTGGCCTGTTTGTGAGTGTATGTCAGGGTGTTTTCACTGTCTCACTGGGATCCTGCTAGCCAGGGCCCAGTGCTCATAGTGAAAACCCTATGTTTTCAGTATGTTTGTTATGTGTCACTGGGACCCTGTAGTCAGGACCCCAGTGCTCATAAGTTTGTGGCCTATATGTATGTGTTCCCTGTGTGGTGCCTAACTATCTCACTGAGGCTCTGCTAACCAGAACCTCAGTGGTTATGCTCTCTCATTTCTTTCAAATTGTCACTAACAAGCTAGTGACCAATTTTACCAATGTACATTGGCTTACTGGAACACCCTTATAATTCCCTAGTATATGGTACTGAGGTACCCAGGGTATTGGGGTTCCAGGAGATCCCTATGGGCTGCAGCATTTCTTTTGCCACCCATAGGGAGCTCTGACAATTCTTACACAGGCCTGCCACTGCAGCCTGAGTGAAATAACGTCCACGTTATTTCACAGCCATTTTACACTGCACTTAAGTAACTTATAAGTCACCTATATGTCTAACCTTTACCTGGTAAAGGTTAGGTGCAAAGTTACTTAGTGTGAGGGCACCCTGGCACTAGCCAAGGTGCCCCCACATTGTTCAGGGCCAATTCCCTGGACTTTGTGAGTGCGGGGACACCATTACACGCGTGCACTACATATAGGTCACTACCTATATGTAGCTTCACAATGGTAACTCCGAATATGGCCATGTAACATGTCTATGATCATGGAATTGCCCCCTCTATGCCATCCTGGCATGGTTGGCACAATCCCATGATCCCAGTGGTCTGTAGCACAGACCATGGTACTGCCAAACTGCCTTTCCCGGGGTTTCACTGCAGCTGCTGCTGCTGCCAACCCCTCAGACAGGCTTCTGCCCTCCTGGGGTCCAGCCAGGCCTGGCCCAGGATGGCAGAACAAAGGACTTCCTCTGAGAGAGGGTGTTACACCCTCTCCCTTTGGAAAATGGTGTGAAAGCAGGGGAGGAGTAGCCTCCCCCAGCCTCTGGAAATGCTTTCATGGGCACACATGGTGCCCATTTCTGCATAAGCCAGTCTACACCGGTTCAGGGACCCCTTAGCCCTGCTCTGGCGCGAAATTGGACAAAGGAAAGGGGAGTGACCACTCCCCTGACCTGTACCTCCCCTGGGAGGTGCCCAGAGCTCCTCCAGTGTGCTCCAGACCTCTGCCATCTTGGAAACATCAGGTGACGTCAGAGACTCCTTCTGATAGGCTCCTTCAGGTGTTGCTAGCCTATCCTCTCTCCTAGGTAGCCAAACCCTCTTTTCTGGCTATTTAGGGTCTCTGTCTCTTGGGATTCCTTAGATAACGAATGCAAGAGCTCATCTGAGTTCCTCTGCATCTCTCTCTTCACCTTCTGCCAAGGAATCGACTGCTGACCGTGCTGGAAGCCTGCAAAACTGCAACATAGTAGCAAAGACGACTACTGCAACTCTGTAACGCTGATCCAGCCGCCTTCTCGACTGCTTTCCTGGTGGTGCGTGCTGTGGGGGTAGTCTGCCTCCTCTCTGCACTAGAAGCTCCGAAGAAATCTCCCGTGGGTCGACGGAATCGTCCCCCTGCAACCGCAGGCACCAAAGAACTGCATCACCGGTCCCCTGGGTCTCCTCTCAGCACGACGAGCGAGGTCCCTTGAATCCAGCAACTCTGTCCAAGTGACTCCCACAGTCCAGTGACTCTTCAGTCCAAGTTTGGTGGAGGTAAGTCCTTGCCTCCCCACGCCAGACTGCATTGCTGGGAACCGCGACTTTTGCAGCTACTCTGGCCTCCGTGCACTTCCGGCGGAAATCCTTTGTGTACAGTCCAGCCTGGGTCCACGGCACTCAAACCTGCATTGCACGACCTCCTAAGTTGTTCTCTGGCGACGTGGGACTCCTTTGCGCGACTTCGGATGAGCACGGTTTCACGCATCCTCGTAGTGCCTGTTTCTGGCACTTCTGCGGGTGCTGCCTGCTGCTGAGAGGGCTCCTTGTCTTGCTCGACGCCCCCTCTGTCCCCAGACGCAATTGGCGACATCCTGGTCCCTCCTGGGCCACAGCAGCACCCAAAAACACTAACCGCACGATTTGCAGCTAGCAAGGCTTGTTGGCGGTCTTTCGGCGGGAAAACACTTCTGCACGACTCTCCACGGCGTGAGGGATCCGTCCTCCAAAGGGGAAGTCTCTAGCCCTTGTCGTTCTTGCAGAAACCTACGCTTCTACTGTCCAGTAGCAGCTCCTTTGCACCCACAGCTGGCATTTCCTGGGCATCTGCCCATCTCCGACTTGCTTGTGACTTTTGGACTTGGTCCCCTTGTTCCACAGGTACCCTCGACTGGAAATCCATTGTTGTTGCATTGTTGGTTTGTGTCTTTCCTGCAGAATTCCCCTATCACAACTTCTATGTCCTTTGGGGAACTTTAGTGCACTTTGCACTCACTTTTCAGGGTCTTGGGGTGGGCTATTTTTCTAACCCTTACTATTTTCTAATAGTCCCAGCGACCCTCTACAAGGTCACATAGGTTTGGGGTCCATTCGTGGTTCGCATTCCACTTTTGGAGTATATGGTTTGTGTTGCCCCTATCCCTATGTGTCTCCATTGCATCCTATTGTAACTATACATTGTTTGCACTGTTTTCTAATACTATTATTGCATATTTTGGTATTGTGTACATATATCTTGTGTATATTTGCTATCCTCATACTGAGGGTACTCACTGAGATACTTTTGGCATATTGTCATAAAAATAAAGTACCTTTATTTTTAGTATATCTGTGTATTGTGTTTTCTTATGATATTGTGCATATGACACTAAGTGGTACTGTAGGAGCTTCACTCGTCTCCTAGTTCAGCCTAAGCTGCTCTGCTACCATTATCTATCAGCCTATGCTGCTAGACACCCTATACACTAATAAGGGATAACTGGGCCTGGTGCAAGGTGCAAGTACCCCTAGGTACTCACTACAAGCCAGTCCAGCCTCCTACAATAAGTGACTGCACAACAGCTACAACACCTTCACAAATACAATTAGTGAAAGAAAAAAAAAACTGTCAAATTGCCATCACAGCACACCAGTTGGTGGAATATTTAAAAAGCTTTCTCCAGGATTGGAGGAAGATAACACCAAATGGATCCTAAACACAGGTCAATTTGATTATTGCAAGAAACTAAACAAGTTCCCGCCAACAAGAGGACCAAAGAAAGAGGAAATAGCTTGACTCCTCAAGCAGGTCAAGGACTTACTAGACAAACAATAGGACAGGTCCCAAAGTAAGAATTCAGCAAGGGAAATTACTCAACATATTTCCTACTTTTAGGGATAGACATTCATTGCATCTAATTCTAGACCTCAGGGTCATTAACAAGTTTATAAAAACTCAAATTCAAAATGACAAATTTACAGGAAGTCATTCCACAGTTGGAAACAGTAGATTACATGGCAACTATAGACTTTGAAAGATGCCTACTTTCACATTCCAATTAATGCAAAACAAAAGATACCGTAAGGTTTGTGGTAAACGGAGCATGCTATTAATTCACAGTAGTAGCATACGGAATAAAATCAGCACCAAAAGTGTTCACAAAGTGTCTTGCAGCACTAGCAGTGCACCTCAGAAGAATGGACATACATGTATATATGCATACCTTGATTATTGGTTAGTAAGCGTAAATTCATACCAAAAATGCAAACAGGATATTCAAATTGTGATGACACTATACACACTAGGGGCCAGATGTAGCAAGCAGTTTTGCCCATTCTGTGTCTATGGGAAAATGTGTTCGTACATATGGCCCTAGGTTTCTTGTTGAACATTTCACTGAAGAATAGAGAAAGATTTTCCTGGATAAACTTGATTCAAGGGAAAGCATTCCTCAACAAGAAAAGAACACAATCCTTTCTGGGAGAGACTCCGTTATTTCAAGGGGCAGGCGCTAACAGTGGGGAAACTGTTAGGAAGGATGGCATCATGCATTTCCTTTTTCATATGGGACCAATCCAAGAGTGGCCACAAAATCAATGGTCACAAGCAGTGGGGAGTTGGGAAGGTCTAGTGGCTGTTGCGCAGAAGGTACAGGAGGATATTGCATGGTGGAACAGAGAAAACACTCAAGGGAGATCATTTCTGCAACCAACTCCATCTGCGACAATAACCATAGATGCCTCACATGTGTTATGCCACATGTCAACATCTTAGAACAAAAAACAGTATTTCTAGCTCTGAAAGTATTCCAAAAGCAACTTCGGGGAAAGACAATATTGATTCAAACAGACAATACAAAGACAATGTTTTACATCAACAAACAGGGAGGGACTCCATGTTTGCCCTTATTAAGGCCAGCTCAGCAACTGTGGAAATGGGCAACACAGAGAAACATGATACATCTACCAGGGAAGGACAATGTCGAAACAGACAGACTGAACAGGCAGGCCTCATGCTCCCACGAATGGAAGCTCAACCAGAGAGCAGAAATAAAGATCTTTCAGAATTGGGAACACCAACGGTAGATTTGTTTTCAACTCCTCAGGACATGAAATGACAGCGCTTTGCCTCCAGACAGACATACCTTCGGTCACGGGGGAATGCCCTTTTGATAAACTGGTCAGGGGCTTTTGCAAACACTTTTACCCCAATTATTGCACAATGTGATCAACAAATGCAAGAGGAGTCGCATTACCTTAATTTTAATTCAGCCACAGTGGGCAAGGCAAGCCTGGTACTCAGAGGTAGTGTAATTAGCTAAAGGGACATTTCGAAGGCTATAAAGACAACAATCTGTTGTCATTGGAAAAGGCAAGGGTATTACAACCAGAACCATAATCTTTTAATCTAACGGCATGGCTCCTCTGAAGACTTAGAATTCGGACACATGAAGTTACCAAAAAAGTATGGCAGTATCTGATAGAGACTTCTAGTTGCAGATTCCTCACCTTTGAATTTCCCCAGGTGTCAGACTGGATCCGGAGATTTATTTTTTTCTTTTCTTCGAGCAGTTCCCCTCTGCATCATTAGGTGGCGTTGGTTGACTCCGCAGGCGTGGTTGGCATCGTGGTCACCGTGATGTTATCGTATACAGGCGCCAACCCGGCATGCTGACGTCAGTGCTTTTCTTTCCACGCCAGCCTACACGCAGATCCAGAGAAGAGCTACCCCAGGCATTTTTTTTAACTAACGGCAACATTTTGTCACATTCGTTTTTGGATGCTTTGAGGGATGTCCCCTAAAACTGGATTCCAGCCCTGCGTCTCCTGTCACTGCATGAAGTCAGTGACTGATACGCACCTCCTGTGCCTCTGATGTTTGGAGCATGACCACGACCCGAGGTCATGCTTAGAGTGTCGGGCCATGAACCCGAAAGCTTTGAGGGAGCAGTCCCTGAAGCTCATGATAGCCTGACACTCGACTCTTGTGTTGTTCCCAGTCTCGTTCGAGGGGAAGGTCAGAAGACCGGTCACGGAGTCACCACCATCCTTCGTCCAAGTCATCTGGACAATTGGGTAAGAAGTCGAAGAAAGCAAAACGTTCTTTGACTTCGCCACGTCGCTCGCGTGAAGTGGGAAGAGTGTTGATGCTCTAGGCCTCTGTCTTCGAAGCCTCAGTCTCTGGGTCTGTTCTGCGCTACCCTGAATTTCTGGGAGCCGGGGTTACCCCTGCCCAATTAAAGGAGTTCTATGAATCCATGCGCCTCATATTTGGGCAGCCTGACCCATCTTCTGCACTTTCAGGCCGAGGGGAGTCAGTGAGGGCCCCCTCGGGTTCAAAGTCTGCGACTTCGGTCCGGACCCTGGAGCGCACCTCAGGATCTGCTTCCGGATGCCGGTCGTACCAACTCAACCTTCCTCGGTGTTGGGTCAGACATTGATGCTCCTGTTGCCGATTGGGCCCACAATCAACAACAATCCTATACACATTCCTGACGACCTGAAGCCGGAACGATATTGCTTGACACCAATACAGTTTTCCATGGGCTCTGCTGTGCCCAGGGTTGATCATGAACTCTATTACTATGTGTATGGATATGGGGATAGTGTAGCGGGTCGCTGGACCCTTTAGAAGACCAATTTGAACCTGAACTGGACTAGGTACATGACTTGGGTGGCGCGAGTAGGTTGGACACCTCCCCTGACACTGGCATGTTTCCCCATACCGTAGCTACGGAGGAGGGAGTGTTTTATTGTATGGTGGGGAGAAGGACGGCTGAGGTTTTGAACCTCGAGCTTCCTTCTGTGGAGGTCAGGCCTAACCTCCTGACCGAAGTGCTTCAGCCAGGCGTCTCCAACTCGGAACCCCTTCTTCCCTTCAACGAAGCACTTACAGACATCCTACTGGGGACCTGATCCAAACCCAGCACGGGTGTGAATAGGGCGATTGTCTGCTGCCATCAGCCTGTACCAAATGACCCAAATTTCCTTACCCTACACCCTATGCCCTAGACGCTCATCATCCAGGCTTCTTCATCCTCTGGCGCATTCCCTACCTTCCCCGGACAGGGAATCAAAAAGACTGGACAACTTGGGGAAGAAGATGTTTTCTTCTGCCAGTCTAGCGCTGCGGTCCGTGAACATCGCATGCCTTTTTGGGCCGCTATTCCCATACTCTCTGGAATACGGTCGCGCAAGTGCTGCCCCAAGTTCCGTAAGAGGTCCGTAATGTTCTCTCCCAAGCCATGACAGATGGGAGAGACGCAGAAAGTTCATGATCCATTGTGGACTGTATATGACCGTGTCACTAGGCAGATCAGTGGCACTGAGATGCCACGCCTGGTTGAGGACGTCTGGCTTTTCAGGGGATGTCCAGCAATCTTTGGACATGCCCTTTGATGGCACTCGTCTCTTCGGAGACAAGGCGGACTCGCACTCGAGCGTATTAAGGATTCCCCGGCTACAGCTCGGTCCCTTGGCCTTGCAGCCGCTCCTCACCCCCCCCTCACTCCGTCCTCTCACTCCTTTCGTGGCTACGGCAGGCGCACCCAACCGTGCCCATTTCAACCTAGTCACCCACCTGTGCATGCTGCACAGTCCCTGCGCGGACACTGGGTCCTCAAACCTCGTGAATCAGGGAGTTCGTGACCGCCCAGTCTGCCCTCCCCTCTGCCTCAAAACCTTCCTAGTGCGTTGGGACATCCGGGACCAATTGGTGGCAGAATTCACCATCATCTGCCCAACTGAGAATCCTTTACCACGGACAGAGACTCCTCCTCCTGCCAAGCTGCCATCATTCGATTACCTGTCAGAGGATCATTTGGCACTTCTCCGAGAGGAAGTCAAGGCTCTCCTGGCCAAGGGAGCCATGGAGAGGGTCCCTGAGCCAGAAGTAGGTCGTGGTCGCTATTCCTGCTACTTTCTGGTGCCCAAAAAGGACAAGGGTCTTCGCCCTATTCTAGACCTCCGGTCCCTCAATCTCTTCCTCAAGAAGAAGTTCAAGATGTTAACCCTGGCTCAGGTCCTTTCTGCCCTGGAGACTGGATGGTTGCCCTGGACTTGCAGGACACCTATTTCCACATTCCCGTCCTGCCGGCCCACAGAGGTTACCTACGTTATCCAGTATTGGATCTTTCATAAATTCACATGCTTGAATCATCCTGGTCGTCGAAGTGGGAGTCCCACGGAATACTATAGGAGCAGTAAGTAAAAATCTCCATAGGCTATAATGCTAGCAAATTCACACATATAACCTATCCATGTCCTTTTGTAAAAAGAACCAAATTTGACTCATGGCCAATCAGGCTCCAGCACCCTCTAGAATATTCCCCAAAGCGGCTAATTCCCTCAGATTTTCTACCACATGTCGTGTAAAGGGAGTCTCCCTGACCTCTGCTCAGTTTTTTCCTCTCAAGAAAGATTTTTCTTCAGAAAAATGTCTGATTCTTCTAGAAAAGGCCTTTTCCGCCATAGTAAGACCTGTGGCAATAAAAGGCTACATGTGGATGACCCACATAAGGACTGCTTATATTACTTACATCCTGAGCATCAGGTAAAGGATTGTAAAATATCCTGCACCTTCTCTGCTAAGACCCTTTGAGACAGAAGGCAGACTGTTAAGCTGGTTGCAGGCTAAATCCTGAACTTCTGGTGAGGAGAGTGATTCAGGATGGCCTCATAAAAGGTCCAGGTCTGCGGACCTAGGGCAGGCTGAAAAATCAAGAAAATACCTCAAGAAGCACCATAAGGAGGCTGCCAAGGACATTCAAAGCTCAATTTTATCTGAGCCATCATCTCCTTATCACACAAAGGAGTCTCGTTACCATTCTCCTACATCAGAGCCCTCCACTTCTAGAAAGATAAACAAAATGGAAACTGCAGCAAGCTCCGAAGCAACGCACTATTCCCAAACAATACTAGATAGTAAATAACGTAAATGATGACACACAGCGTGCAACTACACCATAGTTCCTGCTGCAATCACAGAACTAGGCAGGGCTGGAAGGGCCCCATATATAAAGATAATCGACTAGGTGGTGCACCGCAATCAACACAAAAAGTATTGTATGATAAAACATACAATACTTTTTGTGTTGATTGCGATTCACTTCTAGAAAGATGTCTCTTAAATTCAAGTCAACAATGACACTACAGTCGACGATTTCCACAACTACTGTCTCCACAGTCTCGTTGACGAGACCATGTCGACGTCTGTGGTAAAGGCTCCCATTCTTTCTGTTAGAGTCGCAGATAAGTCGCATTAGTCGTTGGAGCCGTCGACGAAAGCGGCTCTAGAAAAGTCTTCGTTGTTGAAAGGTGCATCGACAAGGGCACCGTCGATGAGAGCATTGTCCTTGACGTCATTGCGGACAACACCATCATCTACGAAGCCAATTGCGAATACGGGACCATCGTCGACACCATCGATGATGCCACTTGTTACTATGACTCAGGGCAGCATAATCCCCATTTCCTCTGGATCTCCCGACCTTCACGCTACAGTGAAAATTACCACAATGTCTAAGTCTAATGTTTATCCGCCAGATACATCGAATAGTAAGGTAACAGCCTTACTCCATAGTCATCTGCTAGACTGGGAAGAATCAGATGAAGGACCCCTTGGTGATGCGCACAGCCCATCCCAGTTGCATCAAGTATCAGGAAGAGGAAGATGAGGATGACTACGAGCAACAGTACCAATCTTATTATTCTCATCAGAGAAGATATCATGAGCCTTTACAGCAGCCAGGAGACACTGTCCAAATGCCTGCTTCTCTGATTCAAGATTTGCAGTCTATATTGCAAGACTATAAGAGGAGGTTCCCAACTGCAGCTGAGATGCAGCCGCCTCTCCCTTCCTCTCCTGTTACACCAAGGAGTATACCTCCACCTCCAGCAACTCCCAGGCTTACACCACAGTCTACAATAGCCGCTCCTAAAGATTACATCTCCTCTTCAGAGGATGAAAGAGAAGGAGAGATTGCAACACTCCAGTATTTGAACAATAAATGGGATGATTATTTAGCTCCCACTCCATCGCCACCACCTCCTCGTCCATCAGATTCTCCACCGGAGGATATAGGAGGGTTTTATAAATTAATGGATAGGGCGGCCACAGGGTTTGATTTACCAATCTCCGTCTCACAGTCAGAATGCTTCCTCCATGACTTCAAGGAACAGGCAAGAAAGTCGGTGAGAGCAAGTTCAATCATAGACTTTAATTTGGAGTGAAGGCATTAAAATCATGGAGAATCCAGCTACTGTTCCACCTATTCCACAAAAGCTGGATAAAAAATACAAAGCGACACAGGACTCAACAGCGTGCTTAACAGGGCATCCTAAACCAGACTCTTCATTTCCCAAGCCGCCCAACGGCGTTCTGAGAATCATCTACGCCTATATCTACTTCTCCAGATAGAGGGCAGACACCTAGACAACGTGGGCAAGAGATTCTCAGCCATGTCGGCTATACCTGTCCGTGCCGCCAACTCTTTAGCGATTTTGGGTCGCTATGATAGCCAGATGTGGTCTGACATGAATACTTTCTTAGAGCTCATTCCTGAGAACAAGCAACCTGGGGCACGGAAAATTCTGCAGGAAGAAGAACATATCTCAGAAGAGATCATAGACTGTGCTCTAGACATAGCCTCCACAGGTTTCCGTCAGCTGGCCGGAGCAGCGGTTCTGGGCTCCCAGGGATGGTTGAAAGCAATATCTTTCAGGCCAGAAGTCCAGTCTAGGATATTAGATATGCCCTATGACGGAGATTCTCTCTTCGGCAAACGTATAGATGAGGCTGTACAGGCTATTAAAACTGATGCAGACACTGTTCGTTCTCTGGGGACCTTGCAGTATAGGAAACAGCCCTTTCGGGGAGCGAGAGGAGTTTCTCTACGTTTCGTGGTTCCTACCACAGACAGTACCAGCAGCCCCAATATAGACCAGCCTATCAGCAGACTTACAGGCAACCATCCACGGCCTCCTATGCCAGACAAGGTGGGAGAAGGAAACCGAGCTCTCAAACCCGGGATCAGCCCCGCAAACAATGATCATTGTCGGGCACCGGCTTCGCTTCCACAGTTTCCACAATTCCATCAGGTGGGAGCAAGCATCTCAAACTACCTTCAGAATTGGAAAGACATAACATCAAACAAATGGGTGCTGGGTATAGTGGCTCAAGGTCATACGCAAGAGTTTATGCAAAAACCTCCACACCATCCGCCAGGAAAATCGCATCCACTTCATCTTCACTTGCTGCAACAAGAGGTTTTCCTAATGCTCTCCAAAGGGGCGATAGAGGAGGTCCCTGTGAACCAAAGGGGACTAGGATTCTATTCCCGATTCTTTCTAATAACGAAAAAGTCAGGGGAATGGAGACCAATCATAGACCTCAGAAAATTGAACAAGTTTCTGAAGAAACAATCTTTTCGTATGATCACACTGTCGGATATCCTGCACTTGCTCAACACTGGAGATTACAGGACATTGTTAGATCTCCAGGATGCCTATTTCCAAATACCGATTCATGTAAAGCATTGCAAATATCTCCACTTCACTGTGGCCAGTGCCCATTACCAATTCAAGGTCCTTCCATTCGCCTTAAAGTCAGCACCAAGAATCTTCACAAAATGTCTCACTCCGATAGCAGCTTTTCTCAGCAACAGGGATTTTCAAGTCTTCCCATATCTGGACAACTGGCTGATAAAAGCTCCTACATTACAGCTGGCGTCCAAAGCTACCATGGCCTTCCTAAGACTATTTCACAATCTAGGTCTAACAGTGAACTTCCAAAAATCGTTCACTCTACTGACACGGATAGTCTTTTTAGGTGCAGAACTCAACACCATCAAGAGCAAGGCTTATCTCTCAAGGGCGCGACAACAAAACCTGGCCAACATGGCTATCAAGATTTCAATTCGGACGTTCAAATCACTCCTAGGCATGATTTCCTCATCGATCACCCTAGTCTACCTAGCAAGGTTGAAAATGAGACCGTTACAGGAGGAATTGCAGCTACCATGGACTCAATCACAAGGATCCTTCGAGGATGCAATCAATATTACACCAAGGATGGTCGAGACTCTGCGGTGGAGGTCCCAGTCCTAGACCGACCATCTCTCTCGGGGATTGACGTTTCTGACTCCAATGACAAATTTAATTATCACAACGGACGCTTCTTTGGAGGTCTGGGGAGGTCATCTGCAAGACATGTGCATTCAAGGGAAATGGTCGATTGTGCAGAGAAAACTGCATATAAATCTGCTAGAATTAAAAGCACTTTTTCTTACACTCAAAACGTTTCTTCCACGGATTGCAGGATCTTCTGTGTTGGTCCGCATGGACAACACTACAAGGATGTTCTACATCAACAAACAGGGAGGAAAAGATCTCTTTCCCTCTCCAGAAGCTCACTCTTTGTGGGAATGGCTCACACGTCACAAGATTCAACAGAGTAGAACACCTGCCAGGTGTCAACGCCCTAGTGGACTCTCTCAGCAGGACAGACGACAATTGCCATGAATAGGAACTCGATCAGAGGGAACTAGACAGCATCTTTCTGTGCTGGGGATGTCCAACCCTGGATCTGTTTGCCACCAATCAAAACACCAAATGCCAATTTTACGTCAGTCAGTACCCGCTCCCAGGGTCGTGGGGGAATGCCCTTTCGATGTGATGGTCCGGGATCTTTGCATACACTTTTCCCCCTTTCCCATTGATTCCCAAGCTTCTGAAGAAGATGAAATCAGAGGGTTGCAAGCTAATACTCATAGCCCCCAGGTAGCCAAGACAGTATTAGTATACAGAACTCCTTCTCCTATCAGTGGCCAATCCCTTACGTCTTCCCAGCAAGCACAACCTTCTAACGAAGAGTCAAGCTCAAATATTCCATCCAGATCCAGCATCTCTCCAATTGCACGCATGGCTCCTGAATTCCAATAATTTCTGGGCATGAGCATCGATGAAGAATGCAAAGTAATTTTGTCTAGGGCATGGGCTGACCATACAAACAGGACTTACAAGCTCAAATGGAAGAGGTTTTGTATCAAAACAATTTGCATCCGTTTAAAGTCTTGCTAGAGCAAATTATATCATACCTTCTCACTCTGTCAAAGGCCGGGCTTGGTCATGCATCTGTTAAAGTCCATTTAGCTGCTATATCATATAGACGCTCTGCTGATATGCCCTTCCTTGGTTCATCCAGACTAATCAAACAGTTTAGGAAGGGTCTGTTTCGCACTTTCCCTCCAGTGCGACCACCTCCACCCCAATGGCATTTAAACGTAGTTCTTTCACAATTAATGAAAGTGAGTTTGAACCTATTCACAGAGTTGAAATACATGACATGGAAGGTAGCAACTCTGCTGGCTCTTACGTCCACGAGAAGAGTCTGTGATATACAGGCTTTTACCATTTTACGAGCCCTATCTTTTGTTTTCAAACAACTTTTTCCTTCTTCGAACAAACCAGAGATACATCCCTAGGGTGCCTTCATTTTTTCATTTGAATGAACCAGTGATATTGAGAACATTCTTCCTGAATCCATCAACGGTGGCGGAAAGGACTCCACACACTGGATATCAAAAGATGCTTGAAGTTCTTCCTTCAGAGTAGTAAACAGCTTCGGAAGACAGACCAGCTCTTAGTCTCATATGCCCAAGGCTGTCAGGGTACAGGAGGCACTAAGGCTACGATAACTCGTTGAATTGCATCCACCATCCAGTTTTGCCAAGCAAAGACAGGAAAACCATTAACTAACTGCCAGAAAGCACATTCTACAAGGGCAATTTCCCCTTCGGCTGCTCTATTTCAACGGATCGCCTTGGACAAGATAGGTCAGGCTGCAACGTGGAAGACTATGCACTCTTTTGCGCAGCATTACTGCCTGGAATCAACGCAAAGAGCTGATTCTCTTGTTGGGCAGGCGGTCCTACGTCATGTCTATAATTGAGGTGAGTGTAAATGGGTTCGTTATCGGAATGATGTAAGATATTGGAAGAATGCGACTGGCACCACTATTTGAGGGAATAATAACTGTTTTATTTAAAGTTGGCCAATTCTCTCTTGTTTCTTTCCACAAGATTAGCCCTATTTTCTATTTCCCCAAAACCCTGCTTGGGTTTTACAGTCTCTGGTGGTGTCTTGGTTCCGTCTTGAGGCGGTCTGGTTTTTCCGTCCTCCGATCTCCCGTATTCCCAAAAGAAAAAGAAAAATAAAAGTAATCAGGTAAGTGAATAAAGTAGGGGTAAGACAAGGGTTCAAACAGGGTTAGTAGGGTGGTGTGGACTAGGTAGGGCTGGTGCTGGTGGTGGGTATCACTCTGTGGTTATTGTGCCCTTATTTCCTTTTTACTCCAAAAAAAACCCTTTCTCTTCCTTTTCTTAGGGTTTCTCGGGTGGTGTCCCTGTCCGTGGGTTAAAGCAGTTTAGGTCCCCCTCTCCTTTTCTGGTAAGTCCCCTTCTTTCACGAGGTCTTCCCGTCCTCCCTTTCTTCCCCCCCCCCTCCCTCTTTTCCCTGTCAGCCAGCCTGACAGAGTCTGCCAGGCAGGGTATAGACGTACCTGGGAGGGCCACGTCCCTCCCGGGGCGCGGCCGGCACGTGGGTGATCTCCCGATTTCTCTTCGTCTGGGCCGGGAGTTGCCCAGTGGTTCCTCCTTCCTTCGAGGCGTCCTGACTTCTGGGTCTCTTCCTCCGTCCCGGGCACTCGGATGGCGGTGCTTCCCCTCGCTGCAACCGACTCTCCGACCTCGACGGTGTCCTTCTCTTCCTCCGGCCCCCTGGTGATGGCGGTTTCCCTTTCCGTTGTCGGCTCTCCGGTCACGGCGGTCTCTTTCTCTTCTTCCGATGCTCCGATGGCGATCTCCTCACTCCGGCTTCCCCGCGTTCTCGGCTCCTCCTTCTTTTCTCCCGATCTCTCTCGTCCGTCTTCTCTTCTGATGTTTATGACGCCCTCAGCGTCATACGTCATGGCAGGGAGGTTTCCTCTCGTGCCCCCGGGCCATTGTGTTCCTCCCCCGACAGGTGTTTGGGAGCTGCGTTCGGCGGCACTCCCGTTACACATCCCCTCCCTTGGATGGGGCTGTTCGAGCCCCCCAGGTCCCGGAAATCGAGACAAATAGTCTGCTTGTCCCATAAGGTCTCCAGGGAGATGGCAAACCTGGAAGGAGAAAGGTTGTAGCTCCATAAACCATCTTAAAATGCGAACGTTGGTGTCCTTATACCTCGAGAGCCAGGTAAGAGGGGCGTGGTCGGTATATAAAAGGAAGGACCTCCCTAGGAGATAATATTGAAGGCTTTCAACAGCCCATTTAATGGCCAGGCACTCACGCTCTATTATGGGATAGTTCTGTTCCCGTGGAAATAGCTTACGACTAATGAAGACCACCGGATGGCTTATCTCATTTTCATCTTTTTGGAACAGTACTGCACCCAGGCCTACGTCCGAGGCATCCGTTTGGAGATGGAAGGGACGACTGAATTCAGGGCATTTTAATACGGGTTGCGTGGTTAGGCACCGTTGCAAGGTACGGTAGCTATGTGATTGTGGAATGGTTAGACTTGTGATGTTCTTGGGTTGCCCCTTCCTCAAGAGGTCAGTGAGGGGGGCGGCCACTGTAGAGTAGTGGGGTATGAATCTTCGATAATACCCCACTAGTCCGAGGAAGGATCGGATCTCTTTCTTTGTGGTGGGTGCGCTTATACGTAAAATGGCTTCTATTTTACTCATTTGGGGCCTGATATTCCCCTTCCCAATATGATAACCCAGATAGGGAATTTCATTGAAAGCCAGTCGGCTCTTGGAAGGATTGGCGGTCAATCCGGCCGCCGACAGTGCTTTAAAGATCTGTCCTACATGGTTTAAATGGTCTTCCCAGGTTTCGCTATGAATAACGATGTCATCCAGATAGGCGGCCGCGTATCTGGTATGTGGTCGTAATATAGTATCGATGAGTCTCTGAAAAGTGGCGGGGGCTCCATGCAGTCCAAAAGGGAGTACCTTAAAGTGATATAGACCGGAAGAGGTGGAGAACGCCGTTTTTTCTTTATCGGCTTTAGCTAAAGGAATCTGCCAGTATCCTTTTGTTAGGTCTAGGGTAGACATGTATTTGGCTTTACCGAGCCGTTCTATAAGTTCGTCTACCCTGGGAAGAGGATACGTATCAAATTGGGACACGGCATTGATTTGTCTAAAGTCGATACAAAAGCGTATGGATCCGTCCGGTTTTGGCACTAACACCACCGGGGAGCACCAGGGGCTTTGGGACGGCTCTATAATATCCAAATCTAACATCCTTTTTACCTCCTCTTCAACTATGACCTTCCTCGCTTCGGGAATGCGATAGGGACGTAACCGGATTATTTTACCCGGTTGGGTTATAATCTGGTGGTGGATTAGCTCTGTTTTACCTGGAACAGGGGAAAACACGTGGGGGTGCGCATTAAGGAGTTGGTTTAGTTGTTGGTTCTGTTGCACTGTTAACTCCGCATTTCGGAGGGGTATATCGTCCTTTGAGGGGGGGTCTGTGGGGCACCACCCTATTTCTAGCTCTTTTACTGTGTTAACTAAACAGTTTATATTTTGGTCTACTTGAGATTCCTCCCATCTTTTTAGTAAGTTAACATGAAAGATTTGAAATCGGTTGGGATTAGTCGCGAGTTGTAGTTTATAGGTAACCGGAGTTACTGCTTTTATTATTTTATATGGGCCTTGCCATTTTGCCAAAAGTTTATTGTCTGAACTGGGTAAAAGCACTAATACTTGGTCTCCCTCTACAAAAGATCTCATTTGAGTGTTCCTATCGTAATAACGCTTTTGTTTCTCCTGAGCTTTTTCCATGTGCCCTCTCACATCTTCCCATATCGTTTGTAGTCGGGACTTTAACTCACTGGTGTACTCTAGGAGAGGTTTTTCCCCGCTTTCGTCTTCCTCCCATAACTCGGCTGCCATGTCTAATAGGGTCCTAGGCTGTCGCCCAAACAGCAGTTCGAATGGACTATGTCCTGTAGATGCTTGTTCATGGGTTCTGACGGCATATAACACTAGGGGAAGTTTCTTGTCCCAATCTTTACCTGACTCGGAGATCGCTTTCCTCAGAAGGGTTTTCAGGGTGCGATTATACCTTTCTACTAGTCCGTCTGTCTGGGGATGATAAACCTCTGTCCTTATCTGTCGTATCCCTAATAATTGACAAATCTGAGCCATCAAGTTGGACATAAACTGGGTCCCTTGGTCCGTCAATATTTCTCGGGGAAACCCTATTCGTGAGAAGAAACCTATCATGGCGTTGGCGACACTTTTAGTGCTAATACTAGTTAGGGGGATAGCTTCCGGATACCTAGAGGCGTAATCGACCAATACTAGAATGTAACGGTATCCCTTGGAAGACGGTAGGAGGGGCCCGACTAGATCCATTCCTACTCTAGAGAACGGTACGTCAATAATGGGAAGAGGATGTAGGGGGGCTTTTTTCCTGGGTCCGGGATCTATCAACTGACATCTAGGACATTGCTGACAGAACTTTCTGATATGGGAAAAAACCCCAGGCCAGTAGAATTTCCTTAATAGGTATTCCTCTGTTTTTTCTCTCCCGTAATGACCCCCCCCCGGCTGATTATGGGCTAGATGCAACACCTGCTGCCTATAGGGTTCGGGAATCAGTAACTGTTTCTTTTCCCCTCTCTCGTTACTGGTGATTCGATATAACAGATTTTTATTGATCACAAAGGAGGGACCCTTATCATCTATGGTTCGAGGTTTGGCACTTCTCCAGGCGTGGATCAAACTGGGATCGTCCCTTTGACTACATCGGAAGGGCGGAAGACCAACGAGGGCGAATACCTGTGCGTTATCTCTGTCGTGGTTTGTATCCTCTCTTCTATAGGACTTCCTGGCTTCTCGTTTTTCTCTTTTAGTGGGTTTATAGCGGGTCACCGGGGCTGTTATGGGTAATTCAGAAAAAGGGGCGCTTCCCAACCAGGCATCCAGGTCTTTCTTGCTCTGTGTGCTGTCCAAAAGGATCGGAAAGTCTTTAAAGTCTGTTCCTATGATGGCCTCTTCCACCAACCGTTCAACTACCCCCAGCCGTATGGGGGTATTTGTTCCTTCCCAAAAAAGGGTAGTCCATATTAGGGGATATTCTCTTGTTTCCCCGTGAATACAACATATGGATACTGTGAAACCTGGGTCAAGTGTATGCTCGGCAATCAGATCCGCTCTGATTACGGACTGACTACATCCGGAGTCGATGAGCGCTAGTGTGTCCCTCCCATTAATGGACAGTATCTTTTTGTATTGGGTATCTTTCCCCCCGGTGTAGAAAACCCGGCCTCTCGTAACCCCTATTTCCATGGGTTCGGGTTTGCCGGACTTCAGCGGGCAAAATCGGGCAATGTGTCCCCATTCCCCACAACTAAAACACTGGGGCTGCTGTCCAGAGGGCTTCTCTATCCCTCGTAACCTTCCCGGTTCCTCTATCGGCCTTTTCCCCGAGGCTGTGGATTGTCCCGTGTTTTGCCTAACTGGTTGAGGTAACAACCGCGGAAGGGGTGTTTTGAATTCGAGGGAGCGGTGGAAAGCACAGGCCAGCTCAATGGTAGTATTCGTGTCGGGGTTCGGGTGTTGCTTGATCCAATGGCGAGTATTGGCGGGGAGGGCGTCTAGATATTGTTCTAGGAGAACGGCCTCAATAACATCTTCCCTATTCGTCCCTATGGGTCCAAGCCATTTGAGACCTAAATCTTTGACCCTAAAATATAAAGCTCGAGGGTTCTCAGAGGGGCCCCACCTGGCCTTCCTGAAGCGAACCCAATAGTGTTCTGTATCAAAGCCGACCCTTTCTAGGATGCTCTTCTTGATGTCCGGATAGGGTGTTGTCCCACCCGGGTTAACCGCTTGATATGCTGCTTGGAGGGTCCCGGTTAATAAGGGAGCGATATATTGACCCCATCTGTCCTGCGGCCAGGTGGCTGAAATGGCGACGCGTTCAAAGTTAGTAAAGAAGGCGTCGGGGTCTTCGCCTTCCTGATATCTCTGCAAAACGGAACTAGGTACATTTGGATGTACCCGAGTTGCTGCAATGGTATCCGTCAAAGTCTTTATCGCGTTGTCATGTACCAACTGATTGTTGGCCATGATAGTAGCCTGACTTTTAAGCGCGTTTTGCAGAGCCTCCCTTTCCACCTTGGCTGCCTTCTGTTGCTCCTCCCATACAATTTGCAGATGGCGTTGCCCCTCAGCTAATTGCTGCATCATATCCGCCATTGTGGGCACCCCCTCCATTTTCTAGGGTTCTCCTGTCGCCTGTTCCAATATCCCACTTCTGACACCACTGTAAATGGGTTCGTTATCGGAATGATGTAAGATATTGGAAGAATGCGACTGGCACCACTATTTGAGGGAATAATAACTGTTTTATTTAAAGTTGGCCAATTCTCTCTTGTTTCTTTCCACAAGATTAGCCCTATTTTCTATTTCCCCAAAACCCTGCTTGGGTTTTACAGTCTCTGGTGGTGTCTTGGTTCCGTCTTGAGGCGGTCTGGTTTTTCCGTCCTCCGATCTCCCGTATTCCCAAAATAAAAATAAAAGTAATCAGGTAAGTGAATAAAGTAGGGGTAAGACAAGGGTTCAAACAGGGTTAGTAGGGTGGTGTGGACTAGGTAGGGCTGGTGCTGGTGGTGGGTATCACTCTGTGGTTATTGTGCCCTTATTTCCTTTTTACTCCAAAAAAACCCCTTTCTCTTCCTTTTCTTAGGGTTTCTCGGGTGGTGTCCCTGTCCGTGGGTTAAAGCAGTTTAGGTCCCCCTCTCCTTTTCTGGTAAGTCCCCTTCTTTCACGAGGTCTTCCCGTCCTCCCTTTCTCCCCCCCCCCTCCCTCTTTTCCCTGTCAGCCAGCCTGACAGAGTCTGCCAGGCAGGGTATAGACGTACCTGGGAGGGCCACGTCCCTCCCGGGGCGCAGCCGGCACGTGGGTGATCTCCCGATTTCTCTTCGTCTGGGCCGGGAGTTGCCCAGTGGTTCCTCCTTCCTTCGAGGCGTCCTGACTTCTGGGTCTCTTCCTCCGTCCCGGGCACTCAGATGGCGGTGCTTCCCCTCGCTGCAACCGACTCTCCGACCTCGACGGTGTCCTTCTCTTCCTCCGGCCCCCTGGTGATGGCGGTTTCCCTTTCCGTTGTCGGCTCTCCGGTCACGGCGGTCTCTTTCTCTTCTTCCGATGCTCCGATGGCAATCTCCTCACTCCGGCTTCCCCGCGTTCTCGGCTCCTCCTTCTTTTCTCCCGATCTCTCTCGTCCGTCTTCTCTTCTGATGTTTATGACGCCCTCAGCGTCATACGTCATGGCAGGGAGGTTTCCTCTCGTGCCCCCGGGCCATTGTGTTCCTCCCCCGACAGGTGTTTGGGAGCTGCGTTCGGCGGCACTCCCGTTACAGTGAGATTTTCCTTGAATGAGTATACCTAATTCTATATACAATAAGTTTACAATTCCTATGTAATTATTGCTTGACATGTTTTACTTCTATATATATATATATTTATTTATATTTTTTTATATTGACATAGATATGTTAGATCTATATTTGGAAGGATTACAATGCTCGCACCCACCATCCACTGCGGGCATAACTGTTATGAGTACTACTGGCTATTCAGATTCAAGCATGTGAATTTATGAAAGATCTAATACTGGATAAGAAAACAACTGGATAAGTTACTTAGCTGTAACTAAAGTTATCCAATATTGGTATCTTTCATAAATTCACATCCGACCCACCCTCCTCCCCTTTTGAGGCTCACATTTCCTTTCCATAACATACTCTTCACTTTAGTGCTAGAAGATCTGAGGGGATGAGCCTCTTTGAGGAATATTCTAGACGGTGCTGGAGCCTGATTGGTCATGTCAATTTTTTTTTACAAAAGTACATGGATAGGCTATATGTGTGAATTTGCTAGCATCTGTCAGCGAGACCGGATCCTCGGGGTTTGTGCCTGTTCCCAATATGTCCACCTCTTGGCAGCTCCAAACTCTACTAGCTATCATAGCACAGAGTTAAAGCATGGCCAAGTGGGGGTTGGGGTTTTAGGTTGGGAACAGCGGGGAAGGAGACCTGTGGAAGCAAGAGTTAAGAACACAATAGCAAGGTTATTCACGTTAATCTTCATGAACCATACCCTCTGAACATTGATCTCTCTCAAGTTAGTCCTAGAATAGCAATTACGTCATAACAAGAATCAATGAGTACATTTGTTCCGAAAGAATTAACTGCTATAGGATTCATGAATGATACTGTAGAATAGGCAAACTGACTAAACTTGTTTTGTCTAGAAAGATCAGACTCTGTTTGATCTAAGTTTCAAGATTCAATTGCCCAGAAATTATTGCGCACCTTATTGCCAGACTGCGCATCAGGACTCAAATACCTTGAATGATCGCGCACTCTGCCGATCCGAACTGCAAGGGTTAATTGCCAAGAATGAATCGCGCACACTGTTGCCGATTCAACCATCAAGATTCAAATGCCTCGAAATGATCGCGCACTCTGCAGATCCGAACTGCAAGTGTTAATTGCCAAGAATGAATTGCGCACGCTGAAAATCAAGGCCAAAACTCAAATGTTTATTGAAACGGAGTTGAGGGCCTACCCCGACCTCCGCCTTACCGCCCTGCTTGAAGATCAGCAAAATAATGAGGACAGGGCCAGGTAAATGCCTAAGTAGGCCTCCGGAACAGGAGTTCAGGAAAATGCTGCTGCTCTGCACTGGGACCTCTGCACGTGGAGCTTGGCTAGGTCCCTTAATGAGGCCCAAGCCCCGCCCACATGCCACACCCAGCCAGGCTGCAGGAAAGGCTTGAAAATGAACAATACATTGCAAACGGCATTAATGACTGTAAGGAAATGGCTCCCTGTTGCAGTTACCCCCCCCCCCAACAATTTTTGCCTGATACTGATGCTGACTTGACTGAGAAGTGTGCTGGGACCCTGCTAACTAGGCCCCAGCACCAGTGTTTTTTCACCTAACATGTACCATTGTTTCCACAATTGGCACACCCCTGGCACACAGATAAGTCCCTTGTAAAAGGTACCAGTGGTACCAAGGGCCCTGTGACCAGGGAAGGTCCCTAAGGGCTGCAGCATATGTTGTGCCACCCTAAGGGACCCTCACCTAACACATGCACACTGCCATTGCAGATTGTGTGTGTTGGTGGGGGGAAAAAGGCAAAGTCGACATGGCATCCCCCTCAGGATGCCATGCACACAAAATGCTGCCTGTGGCATAAGTACGTCACCCCTCTAGCAGGCCTTACAGCCCTAAGGCAGGGTGCACTATGCCCCTCCAGTGTCTAAGTCTATTCTTAGACATTGTAAGTACAGTGTGGCCATATTAAGTAAATGATCTAGGAGGTTGTCAAAAACAAACTCCACAGCTCCATAATGGCTACACTGAATACTGGGAAGTTTGGTATCAAACTTCTCAGATTTATAAACCCACACTGATGCCAGTGTTGGATTTATTAAAAAATGCACACATAGGGCATCTTAGAGATGCCCCCTGTATTTTACCCAATTGTTCAGTGCAGGACTGACTGGTCTGTGCCAGCCTGCTGCTGAGAGACTAGTTTCTGACCCCATGTGGTGAGGGCCTTTGTGCTCTCTGAGGACAGAAACAAAAGCCTGCTCTGGGTGGAGGTGCTTCACACCTCCCCCCTGCAGGAACTGTAACGCCTATCAGTGAGCCTCAAAGGCTCAGGCTTCGTGTTACAATGCTCCAGGGCACTCCAGCTAGTGGAGATGCCCGCCCCCTGGACACAGCCCCCACTTTTGGGGGCAAGTCCAGGGGAGATAATAACAAGACAAGGAGGAGTCACTCCCCAGTCAGGACAGTCCCTAAGGTGTCCTGAGCTGAGGTGACTCTTACTTTTAGAATAGGATTAGGGATGTGCCCCCCTCCCCACAGGAAGGAGGCACAAAGAGGGTGTAGCCACCCTCAGGGCCAGTAGCCATTGGCTACTGCCCTCCCAGACCTAAACACACCCGTAAATTGAGTATTTAGGGGATGGCAGAACCTAGGAAACTAGATTCCTGCAACCTGAAGACGAAGAAGGACTGCTGACCTGAAGCCCTGCAGAGAAGACGGAGACACCAACTGCTTTTGCCCCAGCCCTACCGGCCTGTCTCCCCACTTCGAGAAAAACTGCAACAGCGACGCATCCCACAGGGTCCAGCGACCTCTGAAGCCTCAGAGGACTACCCTGCATCTAAAAGGACCAAGAAGCTCCCGAGAACAGCGACCCTGTTCAACAAACCTGCAACTTTGCAACAAAGAAGCAACTTTTAAAGACCACATGTTTCCCACCGGAAGCGTGAGACTTTCCACTCTGCACCCGACACCCCCCGGCGACTGCGAGCCCGTGAGTAGCCAGAGTTGACCCCCCTGAGCCCCACAGCGACGCCTGCAGAGGGAATCCAGAGGCTCCCCCTGACCGCGACTGCCTGCTTCAAGGAACCCGACGCCCGGAAACCACACTGCACCTGCAGCCCCCAGGACCTGAAGGAACCGAACTCCAGTGCAGGAGTGACCCCCAGGCGGCCCTCTTCCTAGCCCAGGTGGTGGCTACCCTGAGGAGCCCCCCCCCCCCCCTTGCCTGCCTGCATCGTTGAAGAGACCCCCGGGTCTCCCCATTGAATCCTATTGCAAACCTGACGCCTGTTTGCACTCTGCACCCGGCCGCTACTCTGCCGCTGAGGGTGTACTTTTTGTGCCTGCTTGTGTCCCCCCATGTGCCCTACAAACCCCCCCCCCCCCGGTCTGCCCTCTGAAGTCGCGGGTACCTACCTGCTGGCAGACTGGCACCGGAGCACCCCTATTTCCATTGAAGCCTATGTGTTTTGGGCATCACTTTGACCTCTGCACCTGATCGTCCCTGAGCTGCTGGTGTGGTAACTTTGGGGTTGCCTTGAACCCCCAACGGTGGGCTACCTTGGACCCAACTTTGAACCCTGTAAGTGTCTTACTTACCTGTGAACTTAACAATTACTTACCTCCCCCAGGAACTGTTGATGTTTGCAGTGTCCATTTTTAAAATAGCTTATTGCCATTTTTGCCAAAGCTGTACATGCTATTGTGATAATTCAAAGTTCTTACGATACCTGAGTGAAATACCTTTCATTTAAAGTATTGTTTGTAAATCTTGAACATGTGGTTCTTAAAATAAACTAAGAAAATATATTTTTCTATATAAAAACCTATTGGCCTGTAATTGTCTTTGAGTGTGTGTTCCTCATTTATTGCCTGTGTGTGTACAACAAATGCTTAACCCTGCCCTCTGATAAGCCTACTGCTCGACCATACTACCACAAAATAGAGCATTAGAATTATCTCTTTTTGACACTATCTTACCTCTAAGGGGAGCCCTTGGACTCTGTGCATGCTATTTCCTACTTTGAAATAGTACATACAGAACCAGCTTCCTACAATGACATTTCAAGATAAATACCTTGTAAGGAAATGCCTCCTTGGCATGGTTACCCCCTAACCTTTTGCCTTTGCTGCTGCCAAGTTCTGATTTGAAAGTGTGCCGGGACCCTGCTAACCAGGCCCCAGCACCAGTGTTCTTTCCCTAAACTGTACCTTTGTCTCCACAATTGGCACAACCCTGGCACTCAGGTAAGTCCCTTGTAACTGGTACCCCTGGTACCAAGGGCCCTGATGCCAGGGAAGGTCTCTAAGGGCTGCAGCATGTCTTATGCCACCCTGGGGACCCATCACTCAGCACATACACACTGCTTGCCAGCTTGTGTGTGCTGATGGGGAGAAAATTACTAAGTCGACATGGCACTCCCCTCAGAGTGCCATGCCAACCTCACACTGCCTGTGGCATAGGTAAGTCACCCCTCCAGCAGGCCTTACAGCCCTAAGGCAGGGTGCACTATACCACAGGTGAGGGCATAAGTGCAGGAGCACTATGCCCCTACAGTGTCTAAGCAAAACCTTAGACTTTGTAAGTGCAGGGTAGCCATAAGAGTATATGGTCTGGGAGTTTGTCAAACACGAACTCCACAGTTCCATATTGGCTACACTGAAAACTGGGAAGTTTGGTATCAAACTTCTCAGCACAATAAATGCACACTGATGCCAGTGTGCAATTTACTGTAACATACACCCAGAGGGCATCTTAGAGATGCCCCATGAAAACCTACCCGACTTCTAGTGTAGGCCGACCAGTTTCTGCCAGCCTGCCACACACCAGACATGTTGCTGGCCAAAATGGGAGAGTGCCTTTGTCACTCTGTGGCCAGGAACAAAGCCTGTACTTGGTGGAGGTGCTTCTCACCTCCCCCTACAGGAACTGTAACACCTGGCGGTGAGCCTCAAAGTCTCAACCCTTTTGTTACAGCGCCCCAGGGCATCCCAGCTAGTGGAGATGCCCGCCCCTCCTGCCACTGCCACCACTTTTGGCAGCAAGGCTGGAGGAGATAACGAGAAAAACAAGGAGGATTCACCCACCAGTCAGGACAGCCCTTAAGGTGTCCTGAGCTGAGGTGACCCCTGCCTTGAGAAATTCTCCATCTTTAGTTTAGGGGATTCCCCCAATAGGATTGGGGATGTGCCCCTCCTCCCCACAGGGATGAGGCACAAATAGGGTGTAGTCAACCTCAAGGACAGTAGCCATTGGCTACTGCCCTCCCAGACCTAAACACAGCCCTAAATTCAGTATTTAGGGGCTCCCCAGATCCCAGGAAATCAGATTCCTGCAACCTGAAGAAAGAAGGACTGCTGACCTACAAGCCTGCAGAGAAGGAGGAAGACGACAACTGATTTGGCCCCAGCCCTATCGGCCTGTCTCCAACTTCGAAAACCTGCTCCAGCAACGCATCTGACAGGGACCAGTGACCTCTGAAGCCTCAGAGGACTGCCCTGGACTACAGGACCAAGAAACTTCCGTGAACAGCGGCCCTGTTCAAAACCAGCTACTTTGCAACAAAGAAGCAACTTCCTGCCAGAAGCGTGAGACTCTACACTCTGCACCCGATGCCCCCGGCTCGACCTGCAGAAAACCAACACCTCAGGGAGGACTCCCTGGCGACTGCGAGCCCGTGAGTAACCAGAGACGCCCCCCCCCCCCCAAGCCCCCCAACGACACCTGCAGAGAGAATCCAGAGGCTCCCCCTGACCGCGACTGCCTGTAACAAGGGACCCGACGCCTGGAACCAACACTGCACCTGCAGCCCCCAGGACCTGAAGGAACCGAACTTCGATGCAGGAGTGACCCCCAGGTGACCCTCTGCCTTGCCCAGGTGGTGGCTGTCCTGAGAAGCCCCCCTGTGCCTGCCTGCACCGCTAGAGTGACCCCTGGGTCCCTCCATTGAAACCTATACAAGACCAGACACCTGCTTTGCACACTGAGCCAGGCCGCCCCTGTGCTGCTGAGGGTGTGTTTTGTGTGCCTATTTGTGTCCCCCCCCCCCCAGTGCTCTACAAAACCCCCCTGGTCTGCCTCCCTAGGACGCAGGTACTTACCTGCTGGCAGACTGGAACCGGAGCACCCCTGTTCTCCAGAGGCGCCTATGTGTTTTCGGCACCTCTTTGACCTCTACATATGACCGGCCCTGAGCTGCTGGTGTGGTAAATGTGGGGTTGCCTTGAATCCCCAATGGTGGGCTGCCTATGCCACAGAACTGAGACTTGTAAGTGTTTTACTTACCTCCTAACCTAACCTTTACTTACCTCCCCCAGGAACTGTTGATTTGTGCACTGTGTCCACTTTGAAAATAGCTTATTGCCATTTTTACAAAGACTGTACATGATATTGTTTTCATTCAAAGTTCCTAAAGTATCTAAGTGAAGTACCTCACATTTAAAGTATTAATTGTAAATCTTGAACCTGTGGATCTTACAATAAACTAAGAAAAGAGATTTTTCAATATAAAAACCTATTGGCCTGGAGTAAGTCTTTGAGTGTGTGTTCCTCATTTATTGTCTGTGTGTACAACAAATGCTTAATACTACCCTCTGATAAGCCTACTGCTCGACCACACTACCACAAAATAGAGCATTAGAATTATCTACTTTTGCCACTATCTTACCTCTAAGGGGCACCCTTGGACTCTGTGCACACTATTTCTTACTTTGAAATAGTATATACAGAGCCAACTTCCTACATACCTGCAATGTAAAACATTAATATACAATGTCAACACATAATGCATGAATTATTACATTGCATAAGGTTTGTCATTTTGTATTATGCTGCCCGTAGAGCGCACACTGTCCTGGTGTTGACAGCATTATAGCCTATGGCAATTTTTACTTACTGCTCTTATAATATACCGTGGAACTCCCACTTTGACTGGGATGATTCAAGCATGTGAATTTATGAAGGATCCCAATACTGGATAACTGTAGTTACAGGTAAGTAACTTGTTTTCATTTGTGGTAGGTCACAAACACTTTCAGTTCACCCTGCTCCCCTTTGGACTTACCAGTGCCCCGCAGGTGTTCTTGAAAGTGATGGTAGTCATTGCAGCTCATCTGTGCAGTTTAGGGGTCCCGTCTTCCCCTACCTTGACGATTGGGTGTTTTAAGGCGGACACGCTCCAGAAAGTAGTCTCCCACCTCCAGACTTCGGCGAACCTGCTGCATTCGCTGGGGTTCACTATCAACGTGCCAAAGTCACACCTGACTCCCTCTCAGACGCTCCCTTTCATCAGAGCTGTTCTGGACACTGCGCAGTTTCGGGCTTATTCTCCTGAAAAGCGAGTCCAGGATATTCGGCTATGATACTGATGTTTCAGCCTCTATCCTGGATTTGGGTGTGAATGACTCTGAGGCTGCTGGCCCTCATGGCCTCCTGCATCCTGCTGGTCCAACATGCCAGATGGCATAGGCGGGCTCTGCAGTGGGACCTGAAGTTCCAGTGGGTGCAGCATCAGGGCAATCTCTCCTACATGGTTCAGATCTCGGAGGGAACTGCGAAAGACCTGCAGTGGAGGTTGTTGAGTCGAGATTGGTTCAAGGGCAGATCCATCTCCCTTCCCCAACAAGATCTCACAGTAGTGACAGATGCATCACTCCTGGGACGGGGCAGCCACATGAGAGGCGCAGATCAGAGGCCTCTGGTCTCTGGTGGAGTCTGGACTCCACATCATTCTTTTGGAGCTCCGGGCGATCTGACTTGCATTGAAAGCATTCCTTCCCTCTCTCAAAGGGAAAGTGGTGCAGGTGTTCACCGGGCTGCAGAAGGCGGCTTGTGTTTTTTTTCCCCTGAAAATGGCATTAACAAAGGGTTTGCGGTGCTAAAATCACCATCTCCCCAGCTTTCAGGAACAGGCAAACTTGAATCAGAAAACCACATTTTTCAACACAATTTTGGCATTTTACTGGAGCATACCCCATTTTTACTATTTTTTTTTTAGCTTTCAGCCTCCTTCCAGTTAGTGACAGCAATGGGTGTGAATCCAATGCTGGATCCCAGATAACTAAACATTTTTGAAACGTAGACAAAATTCTGAATTTAGCAAGTGGTCATTTGTGTAGATCCTACAAGGTTTTTCTACAGAAAATAACAGCTGAAATAAAAATAATATTGAAATTGAGGTGAAAAAAACAGCCATTTTTCTCCACGTTTTACTCTGTAACTTTTACCTGGGATGTCAGATTTTTGAAAGCAATATATTGTTAGGTCTGCTGGACTCTTCTGGTTGTGGGGATTTATAGGGCTTGTAGGTTCATCAAGAACCTTAGGTACCCAGAGCCAATAAATGAGCTGCACCTTGCAATGGGTTTTCATTCTGTACCGGGTATACAGCCATTCATTTGCTGAAATATAAAGAGTGAAAAATAGGTATGAAGAAAACCTATATATCCAAAATGTGCACAAGATAAGGTGTTGAGAAGAAGTGGTTATTTGCACATCTGTTAATTCTGAGGTGCCCATGCTAGCATGTGAATTACAGGGCATTTCTCAAATAGATGTCTTTTTTTAAATTTATTTTTACACACTGTCTCACATTTCGAAGGAAAGAATGTAGAGAAAGACAAGGGGCAATAACATTTCTTCTGCTATTCTGCGTCCCCCCAAGTCTCCCGATAAAAATGGCACCTCACTTGCGTGGGTAGGCCTAATGCCTGCGACAGGAAACGCAACATGGACACATCACATTTTTACAATGAAAACTGACGTGTTTTTTGGAAAGTGCCTAGCTGTGCATTTTGATCTCTAGCTCAGCCGGCAACTAGGAAAACCTACCAAACCTGTACATTTTTGTAAACTAGACACCTAGAGGAATCCAGGATGGGGTGATTTGTGGGGCTATCACCATGTTCCCAGATTCCTTTGCAAACCTCAAAATATGTCGTTAAAAAAAAAAAAAAAAACTTTTTCCTCACATTTCGGTTACAGAAAGTTCTGGAATCTGAGAGGAGCCACAAATTTTCTTCCACCCAGTGTTCCACCAAGTCTCCCAATAAAAATGGTGTACCTCACTTGTGTGGGTAGGCCTAATGCCCGTGATAGGAAATGCCCCAAAACACAACGTGGACACACCGCATTTTCCCAAAGAAAACAGAGCTGGTTTTTTTGCAAAGTGACTAGCTGTGGATTTTGGCCCTAGGGAAACCTACCAAACCTGGACATTTCTAAAAACTAGACACCTAGGGAAATTCAGATTGGGGTGACTTGTGGGGCTGTCACCAGGTTCTGTTGCCCAGAATCCTTTGCAAACCTACAAATTTGGCAAACAAGCATTTTTTCCTCCCATTTCGGTGATGGAAAGTTCTGGAATCTAAGAAGAGCCACAAATTGCCTTCCACCTCCCCCCCCCAATCTCCCGATAAAAATGATACCAAACTTGTGTGGGTGGCCCAGGTGTCTGCAACAGAAATATGCCAAAAACCTGTAGAGATAGAGAGGATAGCACAGCGAGTTGATAAGCACATATTTTTCTTTTATACATCTTTGAGGCTGACTCTGCTTTGGGGACCCCACAAGTGTGGTATAATTTTAGTTGGGAGACTGAGGGGAACGCTGGGTGGTAAGAAATTTGTGCCGGAGTGGTGATCCTATAAAGAAAAGTGAGGAAAATATGCTTTTTTAAGCAAATTTTATGGTTTGCAGAGGAGTCTGGTTAAGAAAATGTTGGGGGCTCCAGGCAAGCCACATCTCCCTGGACTCCTTGGGTTTTCTAGTTTTAAATCATGTCTGGGTTTGGTAGGTTTCCCTAGATGAAGGCCGCACCCGGGACAAAAAACATAGGTGCCACCCCCCTCTCAAACACAGCTAGTTTTGTAATAGATCATTTTGTTGTGTCAATGTACTTATGTGATGTTCCAAACACTAAAATTGTGACAAGAAACGCCCTTAGGTCATGTTAAAAAAAAAATCCTCACCCACCAACCAAGTTGGTGGCATGCTTCATCATCGGGGTCCCACCCGAGACACCTAGCGTGTCATGGGTGTGCTGCGACGCCTGATTACAGCGGAGCAGGTTTTGTTATTTTTACCACACATACTGGTTGGATTTGGCATGAGGGTGAGTGATAGTTCAGTAGATCAAATTTTATTAACAAGAGATTTCACAAAAATGAAATATCCTGTTAATAACTGAAAGGCCAAAAAACTGAACCAATGACTCTCAGCTCCTGAGCTGTAAAGCCACGACAAGGCACCAACCGCTTTACAGTCCATTCACACACCTTTCATACATGACATGCACAAAACCATTCACGCCCCCCAGGCACAGGCCCAGCACATTACAACACTCACATCGACAGACAGCGCCACTCAAGGGCCCATCACTTACATACGTCCACATGCCTGATAACAGCAATCACACCAGCTGATTGGAGTGTGTGGACTGGCGTTTGGCCAAGCGCCACCCCATGCACACTGCCAGCCAAGCGCCACCCCATGCACACTGTCAGCCAAGCGCCACCCCATGCACACTGCCAGCCAAGCACCACCCCACACACACTGCCAGCCAAGCACCACCCCACACACACTGCCAGCCAAGCTCCAGTCCATGCACACCGCCATAACTTTTTGTTGTTGTTTATAAACAACAAAGAAACCACTAATGATGAGTACCAAACTACAAACACTCTAACTGAATATATGACAGTAATGCCAACAGTGAAACTGAACATATGAAAATATAAAACAGCAGTTTACGGTCACAGTATTTCCCAAAAATTCTTCTGTGTATGGTAGCTCCTGAAACAGCCACCCACACACAACCCAGGCTTTGAAGGACAATCAGGGCAGTACATCCTAGTCTCCTTTCTAATACCTCTTCGAGCACAGACTCTACATCTCTTGGCAGGAAAGTTTTTTTGGGCCGTGGGAGGAATGTGCTCAGCAAAGTGACGATCTTTCAATCTAGCCAGATCCTCCACCATTGCTTCTCTAGGAACTCTTGCCTGTTCCATCACACCAAGGCTCGCTATGATAGACTCCTGAAATTTCACAAATGTCATCCTTGACACTGGAGAACTATCCTTGAACACAACAAAAACATTAAAAGTTGCCAAGTGGAGTAGGTGAACCGCTAATTTCTTATAACAAGCATAAGCCTTATGAGCAGCAGTGTAAGGTTCCAACCTCTGATCTACTCTATCAACGCCAGCCATGTGCTTATTGTAGTCTACAATGCACACAGGTTTGTGCACTTCAGCAACTTGACCCCCAAACAGCCACAGGTGAAAAACTCCCATCATGGACGGTAGTTAGCATGTACACATGTTTCCTCTCTACAAATTTCAGAGCTAGCAGCTCATCATTCCGCAAGGCACTGCACTGTCCCTTCTCAAGTTTTTTTTTTTTTTTTTTTTAAACTACTGGCAAGCTCTCTTGGATAGCCTTTCTGATTAGAGCAGATTGTGCTACAAGCAACAGTGTCCACTCTGAACAACTGAACTCCAGTGTAGAAGTTATCTACATATAAATGGTGACCTTTGTTAAACAGTCGTCTACCAAGCTCCCACACAATTTTCTCACTAACTATAAAAGTGGGTGGACAACCATGTGGTCAATACTGGATTCCCTATCAGTGTAGATCTGGAAATTATAAACATATCCTGTACTACTTTCAGACAGCATATACAATTTAATTCCATACTGTGCCCTCTTGCTAAGAATGTACTGCCTAAAAACCAAACGACCTTTGAACAGGACCAAAGACTTATCTACAGATATGTCTTTGCCTGGAACATAGATCTCTGAAAACCGATCTACTGAATGATCAAGGACAGGTCTATTCTTAAAAAGATGGTCAGAATCAGGGTGATCTTGTGGCAAGGCTAAAGCATTATCTACAAAATGCAACATCCGAAGAAGAAGCTCATACCGGTTATGACTCATGATTGCAGGAAATATAGCAGTTGCCATCAAGGGACTAGTAGACCAATATGAAGACAGTGGCTTTATCAGCCCCATCAAAAAAGTTAAACCCACAAACTTATTCAACTCTTCCAGATTTGTGGGAATCCACCGGCTCGCTCTAGAGTGTGGCCTAAGTCTGGCAGTGTTGTCCCTCAAAGACTGCTCTGCATACAAATTAGTCTGCTCAGCAATCTCTTCCAAAAATATATTGTCCATAAACAACTCGAAGTTGGCAGGCAAAAAGTTTTCCGTATTAACTCGACACCCTGGGAAACCAGTAAACGCAGGCAACTGTGGCTGCTCCATGTTTGGTGCAACCCACGTGTCAGGTCTTCCAATGGGAAGCCTTTTAGCTGCTGGCTGCTGCACAATTGACACATCAGTGTCCTCCTCTAAAACAGGCACTTCATCAGCACTGAGAGTGGCTTCATCATCAAATGATTCCTCTCTGACAGAAAATTCACTTCCAGAATCTTGCACTTCCTCCTCTGCCTCTAATGGAGAGTCAGTCTCATAATCATGGTCAGAAGACGACTCAAAAAGCACACCAACAACCTGCTGAGCAGTCATCCTATGGCTAGCCATGATCTTTCCTACAAAAAGTAACTGGACAAATGCACCACCAACAACCAGCACTGTGTAAGATAAGTAGTAAACAAAAGTGTAGCTTCATCACTAAGAGTTATAAACTATATTGCTTACTTGCCTGAAAAAGCTTGACTCACCAGCAACCGCTCTGCACAGCCGTAGCAATATTCAATGATATGCCACTAAAAAGAAAAGAAAATTAGACATAAGACAACACAAATATCATTGTGCATAAATCTAAAGACAATTTCACACACAATCCTGCATTCAGTACACCACCTACAAACATGTCATTCATGCATGGCAACATTACTTCTTTGGAGTAAATTTATTTATTTACCTAAAACATGCAACTATGCAAACCGCAGGACAACCACTGCCAAAACCGCAACAAGCCACAGCAAAGGAAGCAAAAGCTTTGAACTAGAACAAAAAGGAGAAATAAACTGTTATAATCACAAATGCAAATACTTCGCCAGTTGACAAAGACCCTGCCACTAACCATTTATAAACTTTCCCTGGTGTCTAGTGTTCTCTGCTTGGGGGCAGATGGGCCTAAAAAAATAGGCAGATCTGCTGGGGCAGAAATGGCATAGAATATATTGCCCCCTTTTGGGGGGGGGGTTGGCTCTTGCCCAAGGGGCCACCCCCCCCCCCCACACAAAGCACACACTCCCACACACATGATCTTTGGCGCGAAGTTGATTCTGCCACCCTTTTGGGAAGATGGGCCTATCTGCCCAATAGTGTTTTGCTCCTTCGGGGTGACCCTTGCCCAAGGGGGCGCCCCCCCAACACAAAAAAAACAAAAGAAAGAAAAAAAATCCCTGGCGTCTTTGTGGTTTTTGCCCCCGTGGGGGCAGAAGGGCATAACAAAATAGGCCAATCTGCCCCAAGGGGGGCAGAAATGGCATAGATTTTATTATCCCCTTTGGGAGCAAGTGCATTCTATGTAGAAAGGCATGAATTGTGATTATTAGGACAATGAAACAAAACACTATTACGGTGACCGAAAAGTGAAACAGATAAAAAGTCCCAACATTCTGTTGTACTAATAAATCCAAAATCCCTACCTACACTACTAAAAATCTACATGAGAGCCATAACAGTGTTAGCCCTAATTTACCTGTACTGATCTCAGCAAGGAAGCCTCACCTCCATACCCGAGTAATAAACAGGGGGGCTGTTGGTCTGGTGTCAGTCCTCCTGAGTGGATGAAGATAAGACACAGAGTTCAACAAAGCTGCGAAGACATGGTATAGCATAAGATGGCTGGCTGAACTGTCCCTTCTAACTTACTTTCTGGCAGCGTGTTGTTTTATACTAAAACATGTTGTTCTGAGAACTGCCCTGATGTGATAATGCGTCTCTTCTGTGTAAGGTAGACATTGTACTCTATGGTAAATAATCATGTACAGGCTCGGGCCGAGCACAAGATGAAATGTGCAAAAGAATGAATAAATTCTGCATGTAAGGGCAGCTGGTAAGAATAATAAAAGATTTCCACTAAAATGAAGCCGCGCTAAAATAATAAAAGGGAATAAATAAAATGCAACTAGGTAGAAGGGCACAGGCCTAGAGATCAAATAAATGTTCCCTTGTAAAGCACTAAAATAACCCCACAACACCCTCCCCATTGTTGGTGCAAGAGTGCAGAGGTCTAGTCTAAAAACCTTATGCTAAAATCAGTATTCCCACACTACTATTTAAAACCAGGCTAAATTGTACATAAAGAGATAAAATGTGGATTCACCGTTGTATCCATTCCGGAGCTTGTGGCCAAACTGGCTCAGCTCTTGCAGCTTATGCTCCCTTATACTGGCTTCCGGGCCCCATTGTCCGATTCCAGCATCATTCGTTGCTCACTGTGTGTTCTCCAGTGATAGACAAGTTCCTCTCTTCATACCAGTCCAGAGGTACGCAGCCCTGTTTGTGCAAATAGTGCCACCTCTAATGCTGTCTACGCACCCTCATCGGACTCTGCTGATACTACTTCTAGCTCCTATAGATTCAGAGCCAGGGTACCATGGGAATAACTACAGATCTAGAAAATAGACCCAAATATTAATGGAAGAGGAGAAGTATTGCCGAGCAACTGCTTTCTTATGACCATGCTATCTAAGATCCTTTCTGATGGATGTGCTACATGCAGATTTCTCACCTGTGGAATAATCCCAGGCATCAGGCTGGATCCAGAAACTTAAAAGCTCTCATGTTGTTGGTAGGAGGTGATCGTTCCATATCAATGCCAGATGTGACAAATGATGTCACTGAAGCCATATAGTGCGCATTCTGGCTCAAAATCGTCGGTCCCATTTTTTTCTGTGCCTTTGCAGATCTGGAGCTTGCTTTCTTCTGAGTCGCAAGTTTTTCTTTGCTGACACATTTCTTCAGTGCATTCTCATGTTGCCTCCTAATTGTTCAGAATGTAGTTCATCTAAGGACTGTGAGGGACAGATGTCCATTACTGACCCATATTTAATCTATTTGTGGTGCTTGGAATTAGACCATAATTCCTGCTCCTGTCATGTCACTTTATTTCACATGCACTGCGCCTTTACTTGTAGCACCTACTTGCTGTTGTCTGATATGATAGTTGTAATATTTTCATTTATGCGATATAAAAATTATTTATTTAACCATTTGACTGTTACTTTGACACATTAATTGTGCTTGTCAGGGCAAACTAGCAAGATAACCCTTTAAGTAACAAAAATAGTTCTATTGACTGCGTCTTTTTGGAACAAGTTTTATTTTATGGCCTTTATTACCCTAGTTCCATTTGAATACAGTGTGTCTGTTTTCTTTTATGACCCTACATTTCTAACATCAGAACCATTACTGCCCTTCAATTCAGTTCCTTGATGGAGCCAGTCAAGGCAGCCTGGGAGAAACCTTCAGCAATAGGCTTGTAGCTAGGTGCTATTTCTTTGCTCCGGAAGATTCAACCTTTCTGTCAGCTCATCCTTCCCCCTGAGAGTCTGGCAATCCAAGCATCATGCTCTTGAGGCCAGTTCCAAAGAATATTCTTAACAGTCCCTTCAAACAGGAAGTCCAAATGCTTGGAGGTATAGGGGGAAGAAAGTCTCCTCGGTGGAAAGTTTTGCATTCAAATCATTAAGGGGGTCATTTTGACCCGGGCGGTCGGTGTAATAGTGGAGGTATTAGTGCAAACAGGCTGGCGGTACGTAACTCCACTATTATGACATTGACGGTTTGGCCAAAGCCAAACCGCCAAGTTAACACACTGACCGCAATGGCGGCAATGACGGCCGGGCTGGAGACTACAGTCTCCAGCCCGGCGGCTGTCAACAGGCCTCCCATGGCATTTTGACCCACCCACCGCCATGGTTTCTGTACTGCCACGGAAACCATGGCGGTAGGGACTTTCAGTGCCAGGGAATTTCTTCCCTGGCACTGATAGGGGTCTCTCCCCACATATACACACATACACATACACATACACACACACACACACACACACACACACACACACACATTCACCCACGCATGCATACATTCATACACACTCACAGCAACACTCATGAACATACATCCAGGCACACAAGCAATAACATGACACAACATGCACGTACACAAACACCCACTCATGCACACACGCATTACACACGCATGCACGCATTCAAACACAGTCACACCCCCACACACACACACAACACCCCCACCCCCTCTCCTGTTGGAGAACCCGCCTTACCTGCTTGAAGGGGGTCCTCCGGCAGAACACGGGATGCAGTGCTGCTGCCAGCAGCAGTGTCCGCCAGCAAAACACTGCCAGGCCTTCTCATGGAACATGATACGGTAGGTGTTGTTTTTCTGGTGTGGCGCTGCTGCTGGCAGCAGCGCCACCCTACCGCCATCCTCCACCATGACCGTAGCCGGAATTCCGCCAGCCTTCTGGCGGAATTCCACCTACGCTCATATTTGCATGGACGGTCGGTAGCCACGACAACGGTATGTTGGTGGTTGTCGCCTGGCGGTAGGCAGCATTTTCCGTCAATGTCATAATGAGGCCCTAAATGCCAATTGTCTACTAGTCTTTTACAAACACACTCTTTGGGATAGGCTCAGCTCATTGCCCCCATATACCAGAGGCATGCAGGCACACTTTCATAATATTCTCAGGGATGGACAGAATGCCTCCAGGCACATTATAAAGTTGGCCCAGGATACTGCTGACTCTGTGGCAAAAACAATGGGCACTTCGATCTCTGTCAGTCTCCATTCCTGGCTTGTGCCATCAAGATTCTCTAGTGATGTGCAGGCCAATCTCATGGACCTGTCTTGATTGAACGTGTCTGTTCACTGATGAAGTGGATACTGCCTTAGAGGGGTTCAAAGGCAGCAGGGCTATGGCCAGTGAGCCTCAACCCCACAGGGACATTTTCAATGATTTTGTAGTGGTGTTTTAGCAGCGGTAACCTTTGTGGCCACTATGTCAGCTACTACAAGGGGAAAGGCAGAGGAAAAGTCAGTTGATCACTCTAGCAACTGTCCTCCTGCACTGTTCCTCAAAAAAGCAGTCTTCGTTCACTCCCCCAAGCACACCTGGAGCTTGTGAGAGGGTAAGCTTCCTTCTTTCTGCTGACCTGGAAGGCCAATGCTTTGGGCCAGTGGGTCCTCCAAATAGTGGAAAGGGTGTATGCCGTTCCCTTCCTCCAGGCTCCACACCAGTCCCTCATTGTCTTTTCCTTCTCTGGATCACCTGGCCATCCTCCAACAAGAGGTAGCAACACTCCTGCAGAAAGGAGCTTTAAAGTTAATGCCGGAGCAGTAAGCGGGTCAAGGATGATACTTCTGTTATTCTTTGTGCCCAAGGGGGACATGGCTCTGCGTGTGATCCTGGACCTCACGGAGTTGAACTTCTTCCTCAAAAAGGAAAAGTTCAAGATGTTGACCGTAGCCCAGGCGTTACTTGCATTGGAGACTGGATAGTGTCTCTCAACCTGCAGAATGCATATTTTCACATCCGCGTCCTACCTTCACATTGGAAGTATTTGCTCCTTGGGTGTGTTTTGTGCACTACCAGTTTGCAGTACTCCCCTTTGGCTTAACATAAGCACCTCAAGTCTTCACCAAGATAATAACAGTGGTTGCAGCCCATCGCAGAAGCTGGACATCTCTATTTTCCTTACCTGGATGACTGGCTGAACAAAGATGGGTCACCAGCAATGGTGTCTCTAATCTGCAGTCAACAGTATCCGTGCTGTACGACCTGTGCTTTTCGATCAAGGGGCCTGTCTTATGCAGGTGACTGGTTGGCACCTGTTCGGTATAAGTCAATAAGGACGCTCAATGAAGGACCACACGCCAATTATGAATACAATTTAGCTTTACTAGAATTTCAGGTAAATGTAGGCATTTAGCACATTAAAAATAGAAGAATAAGAATTAGCAATGAAAAGCATCTATGTATATATAAGTACACTACAAAGAGCATCTAAGCATATATATATATATAAGCAAAGAGTTAATTGACAGATATAAGCTTTGATTAACTGTATACCAAAATGCATCGCACTACGATGTTAGGAGTTGAATATTTCAGATAAGCTTTGATTTACTGCACACCAAAATGCATGTTTCAATTACTGCAGCAGGCTCATACTACGATGTACAGAAAAGCAAAATATAAGCAAGCTGAATACTTCAGATAAGCTTTGATTTACTGCACACCAAAATGCATGTCTCAATTACTGCAGCAAGCTCACACTACGATGTTCAAAAAGCAAAATATAAACGAGGTGAATACTTCAGATTATAAACACAGTGCAAACATAAATAATCAATCATAATAATAGAGCAGAGAAACAAAGGCCTTTCATCCCTGTGTGGAACTTAACTTAGTCCACAAAATGCTGGGAAGCCCTCTACCGCCTGCTTGGACTTCTCTCCCCCTCAAGCATCACGGTCTCTGAACAGCAAAACAGGGAGGCAGCGCTGGGCCATGGCAGCTTGCACAACCCCATCTTCGAGCTTCAGATCCCTCACCCACACTTCAGTGCTTAAATAACTCAAAGCTTCGATTCTATCTCTTTCTGGCATTTTCTAGCTATGTTATCAGCACTTGGCTGCTCTGCCCTTCTCCAGCCTTTGTTTTCATTCCATCTTCTCCCTGTACTCTCGTTCTCAAGGTTGAGACAGAGTCTCCTACACAAACAAGCTTGAAAATAATATAATGAACTTTTCCACGTTGTTTGGGGGGGGTTTCAGCAGGCATCACACTCATCCACACTGCTCAAGCTAATTAACCCTTCGCGTCACAATGTCTTCCGCACCTTTCCCTATATTGATCAGGGCCCAATTCTCATCTGACTCTCCCAACAACTTCAGTACATATGATCAGTACTGGACGCCATCATTCTCTGTACATTTCCTACATCCCAGAGTATTGCTGACATCCAGGAAATAGTTCCATCCTTTCAACAAAGGTGCAAGAATCCCAGTCCTGAGGTTCCTGAGATTTCTAGGTCTACTAACTTCCTACATTCTTAGTCACAAACATGTGTTGTCACATGAGGACCCTGCAGTGGTGCTTACACAGGCAGTAGCTACAGTATGTGGGAGACCTGTCTGACCGTCATTTGCTCCTTGACCACTGCATTGGAAGTGGCTTGGTGGTGGAATGAGGTTAACCTCTGCTGCTGGATTACCTTTACTCTGCCTTCAGCCATAGCTATGGTAGTGACTGATGACTCCACCTTAGGAGATGGAGGCTACCTGGAGGATCTGGAATTTAGAAGCTTCTATTCTCTAGAAGAATAGGCTCTTCACATCAACCTGTTGGGACTGCTGGTAAACTGGCTAGTGCTTATGGCTTTCCGCTTCTCCATCCAAGGTTGCCCTGTCTAGATTTTGATGGACAACACTATGGTGGTGTAATACATCAACAAGCAATCAGGAGTAGGGTCTCTCCTCCTTTGGAGGCATTGAGACTGTGACCTTTGTCACACACCTATGGGGGCATGGGTCTCATCGTCCAAGCAAACAGCCTGAGCTGGCGTTATTTTGCCAATTGCGAGTGGCAACTTCTGCCGGATTTAGTCCAGGACATACTTATCCAGTGGGGCACTCCTCAGGTAGATCTTTTTGCCTCATCAGACAATGCTTAATGCCAGGTGTTCTGTGCCCTTCATTATCCATTGAAGGGAGCATTGTGGGGGAAGCTTGACTTTTCAGTTGAAATTGAATTTTCTGCTACACTACATATCTTATAGACTTCTTGCTGCAGATTTCTTACCTTTTTAACTTTTCACCAGGCATCAGACTGGGATCTGGATTCTTTTTTGTTGGGCAGTACCCCTGCGTGTGGGTAGGTGGTGTCATTTGGCTTCATGTTGCATCGCCCACACCGGAATTGAAGTATGTGGTACCTATATACGTGCCAGCCTGCTGACATCAGTTCTTTTCTTTCCATGCCAGTCAGCATGGATCCGGAGAGAGCTACCCCTAGCCACTGGACCCTGAAGAATATCACCCCCTAAATCCCCACATGGACTAGTGTGAGGACCTGGCGGATGCCAGCAGACTTGATACTTCTCCAGGTACTGGCATTGTCTTTCCTCCTACCATGGTTATGGAGGAGGGAGCCTCATTTCCAATAGTGGTGAGAAAGGCAGCTGAAGTCCTTGACCTTCAGTTACCAATAGTGGCAGTCAAGACTAACGTCTTCACACGTGCTTCAGCTGGGAGTGTCCCCTTCAGAACTGCTTCTCCCATTCAATGAAGTCCTCACAGGCGTCTTGTTAGAGTAGGGTGAGCAGATGTCCCAGATTTGCTTAGACAGTCCCTGGTTTTCAAGGACTTTCCGTGTGTCCGAACACTTAGTGTAAATCAATATAATCCCTTTTTTTAAATACAAAGAGCCAGATGAGCGTGCACATTAATTACATTTTACTGTGTTTTCCTAAGGACAAGATGAAATCTTTAAAGAATCTCCTGCAGTACTATCTTGTCTCATTGACCCAGCACAGCAGGGTTTGAATATGTGTGAATGATTGCCACATGAGCCCATCAGGCAAGGCCATGCATGCTCTGGGTCTCAGCATAGCATGGGCAAGTGAGTGTTTCTTACAGGTGTCAGAGGTTTGCATAAAATCTATGTATCATCTCGAATACATGAGCCTGGATGTATTTTTTTTTCCCAATGCAAATACTCATTGAGGTTTACACTTTCTTCCCATTTTTTTTGCCCTCTGTTACTTGTACCAATATATATACAGGACCACAAGCCATAGAATACAAAGCAAAGGAGGTTTATGCTTTTCATGTCATGTTAAACAACTTGAAATCTTTACTCTCCCTCTTAGGCTAGTCTAATCTTTATAAAATGGAAAGAAGCGCACAACAACTAAAACGCTGGTCTTTGGTATTTGTAGTCTCTCAATAGGTTTTTGGGTATGACTGTATAGTCCTTCTGTGTTGGTGGGTGCTGTATTGTACACTTCTGCTGTCCATGCTGTGTCAATAGTTAGTCCTACTTCTATGTCTGGCTATTTTGTTTCTTGTTTCAGAAAATATGGTACCCTATGCTAGGGTTGTGGTCCGAACCCTGCACAGGGGCTCCTGTGAACAGGACGATTGCCAATTTCCCTGGGGAACCCCAGTTTCCTCACCCAACTCCCTGCCTCAGAGCTTGGTGGTTCAATCCTCAACCTCCTGTGTCAATCCTGACCCATTTCCTATCACCCCACCAGGCAGGGAATCCAGGAGGTTGAACACCTTGGGAAATAAAATGTCTTCTTCCACCACCCTGGCACTGCTGTCTGTGAACAGTGTGTGCGTTTAGGGCAGTTACTCCCATGCTCTGTGGGATACGGTTGTGCAGGTGCTGTAAACAGCCCCAGATGAGGCCAGGGCTGTACTCTCCCAAGTTTTTGCTGACAAGAGAGTTGCAGCCAAGTTTGTGATCCAATGGGACTGGACACCACAGACTTACTGGTGTTGTATGTGGCTCACAGTGCCATGCATGGCTGAAGACAACTGGCTTTTCAGGGGATATTCAAGTATCGCTTGATGGCACATGTCTCTTTGAAGACAAGGTGGACTCAGTGCAGTTGTGCTTCAAGGATGACACTGACTGAGGTTGCTGTGCCTCATGGCCACCTGAATCCTAATTGTGACACATGCCGGCTGGCATATGTGGGCCCAGCAGTGGGACCTGAAGTTCTAGTGGGCGCAAAATCAGGGGAAGCTCTCTGTCATTGTCCAGATCTCAGGGGGAACTGCGAATGATCTGCAGTAGTAGTTAACGAACTGTGATTGGGTCATGTGCAGATCCCTGTCCCTACCCCAACCAGATCTGACATTGGTAATAGATGAGTCCCCCCTTGGAAGGGGTGGCTACCTGGACGAGGTGGACATCAGAGGACTCTAGTGCCTGGCAGAATCCGGACTCCACCTCAGCCTACTGAAGCTCTGGGTGATCCCACTAGAATTGAAAGCCTGACTACCCTTAATCAAGGGAAGGGTAGTGCAGGTTTTCATGGACAATACCACTGCCATGTGGTACTGAAACAGACAAGGCAGGGTGGGGTCCCTTTGTCATGAGGATCTGTGTCTCTGTATATGGCTGGAACGTATGGGCATATTCCTGGTGGTTCAATACCTGGCAGGCTCTCCTAATGCCAGAGCAGAGGAACTGGCAGATAACAAATGGCATCTCCATCCTAAGGTGGTGCAGGGTCTTTCAGCAGTGGGGAAAGCCTTAGTTAGATCTGGTCGCCACCACAGAGAGTGAACAATGTCAGCAGTTTTGTGCGCTAGAGTTCACAAGTTGGCTCTTGCTCGGAGACACTTTTTGTCAGAAGTGGAGCTCAGGCCTCCTGTATGCCTTTCCTCCTATACCACTCTTGCCCAGAGTTCTCAAGAACATCAGGAACAATTGGGCCCACATCATCCTTGTGGCTCTGGACTGGACTCTGAGAGTTTTGCATCCCCAGCTGTTGAGCATGGACATCTGTCCTCCAATAAGGCTGCATCTTCAGGAGGATCTTTTGTTACAGCAGCAGGGGAGGGTTCTCCACCTGAACTTGTCAATGCTCTGCCTTCATGTATGGAGATTGAGTGGCGACAGTTGATAGCTTTTGACCTTCCATCCAAAGTCTGCAATGTATCTTGGCAGCCAGGTGTCCCTCTACCAAGACTGTATACATCTGTAGTTAGAGCAAGTTTGTGGATTTGTGTGCAGAGAAACAGATTGACCCCCCTCTCTGCTTCTGTCTCTCAAGTCCTCTTTATTCTTGTTCTCTTTGAGTCTCTGCATTATTGTCCCTTCATGCTTCTTACCATCAAGACGGCCTTCCTGGTTGCAGTAACATCAGCCTGGAGGGTCAGTGAGCTCTAGGCCTTATCCAAGCTTCCATCTCTGATCATCTATCCAAACAAGCTAGTTCTCCATACTAAGGAGTTCTTTTCTGCCAATGGTTGTCACCCCTTTTTATGTAGGACATTTAAGCACCTTGCCACATCCTTCCAAGGAAGAGGAGCAACTTCACTGTTTCGACCCAAAAGAGCATTGCCATTCTACCTTGACCTCACAAAAGAATTACTGGTGGACGACCAAGTCTTCGTGAGATATATTGGAGCAAAGAAGGGAAAGCCTGTGGAGAAACCGGCCATCTGCCATTGGATTGTGCTCTGCATTAAGATCTGCTATGCACTAGCGATAAAGCAACCCCCTGAGGGTTTGTGTGTTCATTCCACCAGAACCAAAGCTGCGACCACCGCGTTAGGACGTGGAGTTCCAGTCTTGGACATCTGCCAGGCAGCAACCTAGGCTTTTCTGCACACGTTTACCCAACTCTACTGCCTGGACAGTCAGGTTTGTAGGGATGGGCACTTTGCCTTTTCGGTCCGGCAGGATTTTTTAGTCTACAGTCTGTCTCACAGACCCACCTCTGGGGCTCTATTGCTTGAGTATCTATTTGAAGGTACAGAATCTGCGGCTAGAAGTCTATCAGATGAGGAAGTTAATTAACTTCAGTAACATCTGATAAATTATCTAGCTGCAGATTCCTTACCGACACACCCATCCTTCCTGCTCTGCGAGTGGATTTTCTGGTGAGGGCCCTAGTTTTCAACCCCTGTGGTCAGTGTTCTTTATGGATCCACGCCCCTGGCATGGAAAGTTACTTATGTAGGCACTGCACATGTAACATCTGGTACAGACCATGCGGGCAACGCCGTGTGGAGCTGAATTGTCGTAACGTGGCCACTCACCTGAAAAGCAGGATGTCTGCAGGGGCAACGGTTTGCCCCGACCTCCTGGAACACCTCTCGGCACTGACTGGTGGACACAGAAGCCCCACCAGGTGTCCCAAAAGGAAAGGGGAAGTTGGAAGAGAAAGAGACAAAAAAGGTTTTGCCACCCGGTCCAGCCAGGCACCCTGTATCTTCGGGAGGGCAGGTCGTTGTTGACAGAACGATAGAGTTAGTGCACTCCACTTCCTTGAAACTAAATCTCTCTTCCTGATATGGGCACAGGAGTGGCAGAAAACCCCCGGGAATAACTGTTGGCACAATTACTAACTCTGCATTACCAAAAACCCAAACTGAGTACTATAACAATAAGTACTGCAACACTAGGGCTGGCTTCACCAATATTCACTGTTGCACACTACAATTAGAACTGTGGTTGCATTTTTATCAAGCAAAAAAAGACAAATAAGGGGATTAATTATATCACATATAACTTTCCTGCATGAATAGGGTTAAACTAAAAGGAACAGAAAAAATACAACTACAAATGTCCACTCTGGGTTCAAACAGTAAGGGTTGCACAGTTTGGTTTGGTTTCATTGTGTGTGAAAAACCCTTCAAAAAGCAAAGTCCCCAAAATTGAAACACAGGGATGAATGACACAATTTAAATCCAAGAGTTAAGCTATTAGAGAAAGAAAAGTCACGTAAATTGCACTGTCACATTTTGTAGTACTTGAGCTTAGGCACGATATTCCTGAAGCACATGTAGGCAAGTAACCCCAATACTAATGTAGAATGTTCAGAAATGCATTTGTCTCTTCAAGGTAAGGGCTCTGTCAAAATACAAGATCTAAAATACAATAGCTGTTCGAGGAAAGCGCAGCAGCGCTCAAAGAACAAGCTCCCTGGAGAATACTAGTCACTTAGCTGCAGTCTTTTCTGTTGTGCTGGAGGAATGCCTGGTGTCAGCTGAAACAGGAACGAAGAAAGAACTTGCCAGAAAGGTCTTGAATACGAGGATGACAGCAGGGGCTGGACTGCCAAGTCAGATGCTGAGATCAGGAAGCAAAACAAAGCCAAGCAGGGAGGCAGGCAAGCTTCACTCTGCTATTTATAGCCAATTGGGAAAGCAGTTGGGGTTCCATGTGTGAATGAAAATAAACTTCACCACGGCCAATCAGAAGCACTTGTCTACACCTACTCATTAGTAAGCCAGCATTGATAAAACTAATTGTGTAACACAGCACATTATGTTTACTTTGAAACATGAAGATCTAACAAAGAACAGAGATATGACTTAACCTTTATCCCTGGGGATGCTGACAGATAATGCAGGCGAGATCCTGGGGATTCCTCACACAAATGATGTCACATACTGGCACGCAGGGGTACTGCTCAAGAAAAATTTCCAAATGCAGTGTGACGCCTGGGAAAAATTCAAAGGTAAGGAATCTGCAACTAGATAGTCACTATCAGGTAAAATGTTACTGAAGGTAAGTAACTAGTTTGTTTACCACACAACCCTGTTTCCTGAGGTTCTCTGGAAGATATACCAAGACTGGGCCAAAGTAATTTTTAATTGTGGAGACTGGTTCGCCCGAGAACAAAAGGGCTGCGGTTTTTTACAGAGGTTTTCAAGAAGAACTAAAAGATGCGCTAGCCCAGATCGACCTACTGATGTGTCAAAATTAATTGATCTAGTCTTACAGATTGATCAGTGTCTGTTTGAAAGACAATCTGAATGAAGGAGAGAATTTTGTCCTATCCCACTGCGCTTCAACAGGAGTAAAGTGTAAAGTATCAAGACCTTCGAGACACACTCTTCGGAAGAGCCAATGCAAATTGGCAGTGTTAGAGGCTGCCTGTCTAAAGAGGAGAAGAACAAGTGAAGATCTAAGATTCTATGTCTCTATTGTGGGTTGTCTGGGCATTTTGTAAGAGAATGCCCAAAGAAGCTGTAAAGAAATGGCTCCCTGTTGCAGTTACCCCCCACTTTTTGCCTGATACTGATGCTGACTTGACTGAGAAATGTGCTGGGACCCTGCTAACCAGGCCCCAGCACCAGTGTTCTTTCACCTAAAATGTACCATTGTTTCCACAATTGGCACAACCCTGGCACCTAGGTAAGTCCCTTGTAACTGGTACCCCTGGTACCAAGGGCCCTGATGCCAGGGAAGGTCTCTAAGGGCTGCAGCATGTCTTATGCCACCCTAGGGACCCCTCACTCAGCACAGACACACTGCTTGCCAGCTTGTGTGTGCTGGTGGGAAGAAAATCACTAAGTCGACATGGCACTCCCCTCAGGGTGCCATGGCAACCTCACACTGCCTGTGGCATAACTAAGTCACCCCTCTAGTAGGCCTTACAGCCCTAAGGCAGGGTGCACTATACCACAGGTGAGGGCATATGTGCATGAGCACTATGCCCCTACAGTGTCTAAGCAAAACCTTAGACATTGTAAGTGCAGGGTAGCCATAAGAGTATATGGGCTGGGAGTCTGTCAAAAATGAACTCCACAGCTCCATAATGGCTACACTGAATACTGGGAAGTTTAGTATCAAACTTCTCAGAATAATAAACCCACACTGATGCCAGTGTTGGATTTATTAAAAAATGCACACAGAGGGCATCTTAGAGATACCCCCTGTATTTTACCCAATTGATCTGTGTAGGCTGACTGGTTCCAGCAGCCTGCCACACTAGAGACATGTTGCTGGCCCCATGGGGAGAGTGCCTTTGTCACTCTGAGGCCAGTAACAAAGCCTGCACTGGGTGGAGATGCTAACACCTCCCCCAGGCAGGAGCTGTCACACCTGGCGGTGAGCCTCAAAGGCTCACCCCTTTGTGCCAGCACCGCAGGACACTCCAGCTAGTGGAGTTGCCCGCCCCCTCCGGCCCCGGCCCCCACTTTTGGCGGCAAGGCCGGAGAAAATAATGAGAAAAACAAGGAGGAGTCACTGGCCAGTCAGGACAGCCCCTAAGGTGTCCTGAGCTGAAGTGACTCCAACTTTTAGAAATCCTCCATCTTGCAGATGGAGGATTCCCCCAATAGGATTAGGGATGTGACCCCCTCCCCTTGGGAGGAGGCACAAAGAGGGTGTACCCACCCTCAGGGCTAGTAGCCATTGGCTACTAACCCCCCAGACCTAAACACGCCCTTAAATTTAGTATTTAAGGGCTCTCCCTGAACCTAGAAATTAGATTCCTGCAACTACAAGAAGAAGAACTGCCGAGCTGACAAACCCCTGCAGAGGAAGAACAGAAGACACCAACTGCCTTGGCCCCAGACTTACCGGCCTGTCTTCTGCCTTCCAAAGAAACCTGCTCCAGCGACGCTTTCCAAGGGACCAGCGACCTCTGAATCCTCTGAGGACTGCCCTGCTTCGAAAAAGACAAGAAACTCCCGAGGACAGCGGCACTGCTCCAAAAGAACTGCAACTTTGTTACAAGGATCAGATTTAAAGACCCCTGCAACTCCCCGCAAGAAGCGTGAGACTTGCAACACTGCACCCGGCGACCCCGACTCGACTGGTGGAGAACAACCAACTCAGGGAGGACCCTCCGGCGACTCTACGACTGTGAGTAACCAAAGTTGTCCCCCCTGAGCCCCCACAGCGACGCCTGCAGAGGGAATCCCCAGGCTCCCCCTGACCGCGACTGTCTGAACTCCATTTCCCGACGGCTGGAAAAGACCCTGCACCCGCAGCCCCCAGCCCCTAAAGAAACGGAACTTCTGTGCAGGAGTGACCCCCAGGAGGCCCTCTCCCTTGCCCAGGTGATGGCTACCCCGAGGAGCCCCCCCCTTGCCTGCCTGCATCGCTGAAGAGACCCCTTGGTCTCCCATTGAAACCTGAAGGAAACCCGACGCGTGTTCGCACACTGCACCCGGCCGCCCCCGCGCTGCTGAGGGTGTACTTTCTGTGCTACTTTGTGTCCCCCCCGGTGCCCTACAAAACCCCCCTGGTCTGCCCTCCGAAGACGCGGGTACTTACCTGCTGGCAGACTGGAACCGGGGCACCCCCTTCTCTCCATTATAGCCTATGTGTTTTGGGCACCTCTTTGACCTTTGCACCTGACCGGCCCTGAGCTGCTGGTGTGATAACTTTGGGGTTGCTCTGAACCCCCAACGGTGGGCTGCCTTGGACCAAAAACTGAGACCTGTAAGTGCCTTACTTACCTGTTGAAACTAACAATAACTTACCTCCCCCAGGAACTGTGAAAATTGCACTGTGTCCACTTTTAAAACAGCTTATTGTGTTTTATGTAAAAAGTATACATGCTAAAGTAATGATTCAAAGTTCCTAGAGTACTTACCTGCAATACCTTTCAAAATAGCTATTACATGTAAAATTTGAACCTGTGGTTCTTAAAATAAACTAAGAAAATATATTTTTCTATAACAAAACCTATTGGCTGGATTTGTCTCTGAGTGTGTGTACCTCATTTATTGTCTATGTGTATGTACAACAAATGCTTAACACTACTCCTTGGATAAGCCTACTGCTCGACCACACTACCACAAAATGGAGCATTAGCATTATCTCTTTTTACCACTATTTTGCCTCTAAGGGGAACCCTTGGACTCTGTGCATGCTATCCCTTACTTTGAGATAGCACATACAGAGCCAACTTCCTACATTGGTGGATCAGCGGTGGGGTACAAGACTTTGCATTTGCTGGACTACTCAGCCAATACCTGATCACACGACAAATTCCAAATTTGTCATTAGAAATTGATTTTTGCAATTTGAAAAGTTTTCTAAATTCTTTAAAGTCCTGCTAGGGCCTTGTGTTAGTCCCTGTTAGCATTTCTTTTAGAGTTTAAAAGTTTGTAAAAGTTTGAATTAGATTCTAGAAATAGTTTTAGATTCTTAAAAAGCATTCCAACTTTTAGAAAAATAATGTCTAGTACAGATATGAATGTGGTGGAACTCGACACCACACCTTACCTCCATCTCCAGATGAAAGAGCTAAGGTCACTCTGTACAATAAGAAAAATAACAATGGGCTCCAGACCTTCCAAACTACAGCTCCAGGAGCTGTTGGCAGAGTATGATAGAGCCAACCCATCTGTAGGTGGCAACACAGATGAAGATGATAGTGACTTGGAGGTTGATTCCCCACCCCCAGTCCTATCTAGGGAGAACAGGGCCTCTCAAGCCCTGACTCCAACAATAATAGTCAGAGATGCTGGTTCCCTCACAGGAGAGACCAGCACCTCTGAAATCACTGAGGATAACTCCAGTGAAGAGGACATCCAGTTAGCCATGATGGCCAAAAGATTGGCTTTGGAAAGAAAAATCCTAGCCATAGAAAGGGAAAGACAAGAGATGGGCCTAGGACCCATCAATGGTGGCAGCAACATAACTAGGGTCAGAGATTCTCCTGACATGTTGAAAATCCCCAAAGGGATTGTAACTAAATATGAAGATGGTGATGACATCACCAAATGGTTCACAGCTTTTGAGAGGGCTTGTGAAACCAGAAAAGTGAACAAATCTCACTGGGGTGCTCTCCTTTGGGAAATGTTCACAGGAAAGTGTAGGGATAGACTCCTCACACTCTCTAAAAATAATGCAGAATCTTATGACCTCATGAAGGGTACCCTGATTGAGGGCTTTGGATTCTCCACTGAGGAGTATAGAATTAGATTCAGGGGGGCTCAAAAATCCTCGAGCCAGACCTGGGTTGATTATGTTGACTACTCAGTGAAAACACTGGATGGTTGGGTAACTGGAAATGAAGTGTATGACTATGTTGGGCTTTATAATTTGTTTATGAAAGAACACATTTTAAGTAACTGCTTCAATGAAAAGTTGCATCAGTATCTGGTAGACCTAGGTCCAATTTCTCCCCAAGAATTGGGAAAGAAGGCAGACCACTGGGTCAAGACTAGGGTAACCAAAACTTCCACTGGGGGTGACCAAAAGAAAGGGGTTACAAAGCCTCCCCAGGAGAAAGTGGGTGACACTAGAAACAAAGAAAAAGAGTCCCCTGTAGGCCCCCAAAAACCAGACCAGGTGGGTGGGCCCAGAGACACAACCCAAAACAAAGGTGGGTACCAGGGTAAGAGCTGGGATGCCACTAAGGCATGGTGCCATAACTGTAAACAGACAGGGCACCACACCAAGGACACTTCTTGCCCCAAAAACAAACCCCCTAGCAAAATCCCAGGGGTAACCAGTGTAGCCATTGGAGATGACTCCTCAGATGAAGAGGTCTTCATAGCCTTCAACTGGAAAAAGGGCCCAACAGGTGAGTTGGAGATTCCAGAGGGAAGTAGACACTTCCACCACCTACAGGTGAATGGAATCCCAGCCCCTGCCCTGAGAGACACTTGTGCCAGTCACACTATTGTGCATGACAGGCTGGTATTCTCAAACCAGTACATCCCAGGTGAGATGGCCAGAGTAAGAGTTAGCCCAGACAGGGTCACTGATAGGCCTGTGGCCTTTGTGCCCATAGAAGTGGGTGGGACTTTTAGCTGGAGAAGGGTGGTAGTCAGTACAGACCTCCCCCTTGATTGTCTCCTTGGAAATGACTACCCAGAGGTTAGTCAGAGCCCAAGAGAGGAACTGGTCCAGTGCCAGTCCTCTCCCAAGGATTCTGGAGTTCCTGCCTCTGCAGTAAATGCAAGTAGGCCCCAGAAGAAAAAGAAAAGAAAACAGTGCAGGAAGGGTGGACAACCTTTAGCCAAGGTTCCAGCAAGCCAAGGAGATTCTGCTCCAGTAGGGGAGAACTCCAAAAGTGGCACTGGTAAAGTCCAACCTGACCCACAAGAAGTCCTGGCTAGTCAGGCAACTGTCAAGTCTGAGTGGGTGGCCCCTCAGCTAACAGAAGAAAGAGTGGAAGAAGGGTGTTTACTACAAGATGTGATAACCCCCCACTCTAATACAGCAGACAGGCACCCTGAACCCAAAGAAGCCTGTAACTTAGCCCCTTCCCTTGTAGGTGAAGAGCTAAAGGTGTGGTTCTGGGCACTGACAGCTGTCAGTGGCCTCTGCTGGGTGTTAGCCTTTATGGCTGCACTATCCTTGGCATGGTGGTCAGACCCCATGCCAAATAGCAAGTTAGGCCCCCTGACCCTGTTGGTCATGGTGGGGTTACTCCAGCTCTGGGTAACCTCTTTGGGTAAGCTAGGGGTGACCCTGGCTAAGATAAGATTAGCAGAGGTGGATACCTCTAACCCCAAAATAGAGAGAATGGGTGAAGACATAAAAAGCACAGACAAGAGGCAGTTCAGACTAGGTCCTATCACTGTGGAAGTGGGTCAGTTCCCCAGAGGGAATGACCTGAACAGGAGGATGTAAGGCAGAGTAGGCCCTGCAACAAACCAGCCTATTTCCTCTACTCTTCCTCGCCTGACAGACTAGGAAGACTCTCCCAGCTTTGGCTGAGTCTCCTGGCCTGTGGGCTGGGGGGGGCTTGTGTAAAGAAATGGCTCCCTGTTGCAGTTACCCCCCACTTTTTGCCTGATACTGATGCTGACTTGACTGAGAAGTGTGCTGGGACCCTGCTAACCAGGCCCCAGCACCAGTGTTCTTTCACCTAAAATGTACCATTGTTTCCACAATTGGCACAACCCTGGCACCTAGGTAAGTCCCTTGTAACTGGTACCCCTGGTACCAAGGGCCCTGATGCCAGGGAAGGTCTCTAAGGGCTGCAGCATGTCTTATGCCACCCTAGGGACCCCTCACTCAGCACAGACACACTGCTTGCCAGCTTGTGTGTGCTGGTGGGAAGAAAATGACTAAGTCGACATGGCACTCCCCTCAGGGTGCCATGCCAACCTCACACTGCCTGTGGCATAACTAAGTCACCCCTCTAGTAGGCCTTACAGCCCTAAGGCAGGGTGCACTATACCACAGGTGAGGGCATATGTGCATGAGCACTATGCCCCTACAGTGTCTAAGCAAAACCTTAGACATTGTAAGTGCAGGGTAGCCATAAGAGTATATGGGCTGGGAGTCTGTCAAAAACGAACTCCACAGCTCCATAATGGCTACACTGAATACTGGGAAGTTTAGTATCAAACTTCTCAGAATAATAAACCCACACTGATGCCAGTGTTGGATTTATTAAAAAATGCACACAGAGGGCATCTTAGAGATACCCCCTGTATTTTACCCAATTGATCTGTGTAGGCTGACTGGTTCCAGCAGCCTGCCACACTAGAGACATGTTGCTGGCCCCATGGGGAGAGTGCCTTTGTCACTCTGAGGCCAGTAACAAAGCCTGCACTGGGTGGAGATGCTAACACCTCCCCCAGGCAGGAGCTGTCACACCTGGCGGTGAGCCTCAAAGGCTCACCCCTTTGTGCCAGCACCGCAGGACACTCCAGCTAGTGGAGTTGCCCGCCCCCTCCGGCCCCGGCCCCCACTTTTGGCGGCAAGGCCGGAGAAAATAATGAGAAAAACAAGGAGGAGTCACTGGCCAGTCAGGACAGCCCCTAAGGTGTCCTGAGCTGAAGTGACTCCAACTTTTAGAAATCCTCCATCTTGCAGATGGAGGATTCCCCCAATAGGATTAGGGATGTGACCCCCTCCCCTTGGGAGGAGGCAGAAAGAGGGTGTACCCACCCTCAGGGCTAGTAGCCATTGGCTACTAACCCCCCAGACCTAAACACGCCCTTAAATTTAGTATTTAAGGGCTCTCCCTGAACCTAGAAATTAGATTCCTGCAACTACAAGAAGAAGGACTGCCGAGCTGACAAACCCCTGCAGAGGAAGAACAGAAGACACCAACTGCCTTGGCCCCAGACTTACCGGCCTGTCTCCTGCCTTCCAAAGAAACCTGCTCCAGCGACGCTTTCCAAGGGACCAGCGACCTCTGAATCCTCTGAGGACTGCCCTGCTTCGAAAAAGACAAGAAACTCCCGAGGACAGCGGCACTGCTCCAAAAGAACTGCAACTTTGTTACAAGGATCAGATTTAAAGACCCCTGCAACTCCCCGCAAGAAGCGTGAGACTTGCAACACTGCACCCGGCGACCCCGACTCGACTGGTGGAGAACAACCAACTCAGGGAGGACCCTCCGGTGACTCTACGACTGTGAGTAACCAAAGTTGTCCCCCCTGAGCCCCCACAGCGACGCCTGCAGAGGGAATCCCCAGGCTCCCCCTGACCGCGACTGTCTGAACTCCATTTCCCGACGGCTGGAAAAGACCCTGCACCCGCAGCCCCCAGCCCCTAAAGAAACGGAACTTCTGTGCAGGAGTGACTCCCAGGAGGCCCTCTCCCTTGCCCAGGTGATGGCTACCCCGAGGAGCCCCCCCCTTGCCTGCCTGCATCGCTGAAGAGACCCCTTGGTCTCCCATTGAAACCTGAAGGAAACCCGACGCGTGTTCGCACACTGCACCCGGCCGCCCCCGCGCTGCTGAGGGTGTACTTTCTGTGCTACTTTGTGTCCCCCCCGGTGCCCTACAAAACCCCCCTGGTCTGCCCTCCGAAGACGCGGGTACTTACCTGCTGGCAGACTGGAACCGGGGCACCCCCTTCTCTCCATTATAGCCTATGTGTTTTGGGCACCTCTTTGACCTTTGCACCTGACCGGCCCTGAGCTGCTGGTGTGATAACTTTGGGGTTGCTCTGAACCCCCAACGGTGGGCTACCTTGGACCAAAAACTGAGACCTGTAAGTGCCTTACTTACCTGTTGAAACTAACAATAACTTACCTCCCCCAGGAACTGTGAAAATTGCACTGTGTCCACTTTTAAAACAGCTTATTGTGTTTTATGTAAAAAGTATACATGCTAAAGTAATGATTCAAAGTTCCTAGAGTACTTACCTGCAATACCTTTCAAAAGAGCTATTACATGTAAAATTTGAACCTGTGGTTCTTAAAATAAACTAAGAAAATATATTTTTCTATAACAAAACCTATTGGCTGGATTTGTCTCTGAGTGTGTGTAGCTCATTTATTGTCTGTGTATGTACAACAAATGCTTAACACTACTCCTTGGATAAGCCTACTGCTCGACCACACTACCACAAAATAGAGCATTAGTATTATCTCTTTTTACCAATATTTTGCCTCTAAGGGGAACCCTTGGACTCTGTGCATGCTATCCCTTACTTTGAGATAGCACATACAGAGCCAACTTCCTACAGAAGCCTAAACAAGATAATTCAGGAAAAGAGAAAACTCATTCTGCTAAGAGATTAACCCTGGTTGACTCACAACACCAACCAGTCCCTGAATCCCAATTAGCGGCAAACACCTTACAGTCTGCTTCCCCTCATCTAACCATCTCCTTTGACCTCATATTCAGAGAAAAGAAGCTGCAGGAGGTTTCGAAGATGATTGACTAAGGAGCTATGGGAAATGTGTGTGACATCCAGTATGCCACAAAAATGGGAATACAGTTTGTCAAAAAAAGAATTGCAGAGCCTGTTTGTGCGGTGGATGGAACAAACCTGTCTTCAGGTCCTATCACAGATGAAACTAAACCTATAGTTCTTGAAAGATCATCTAGGACACCAAGAAAGGATATCTTTCAATCTCATAGATGCTTCTCAATTTTAGCTGATCTTGGACTTGCCGTGGCGTACGGAACAACAATCCTGAAATTAATTGGTAAATGAGGACTGTCCAATTAAATTCAAGCTACTGTCGGAAACATTGTTATGGTCCTCAAGAGATAAGTAGTGCACCATCTCCCGCTCAAGTTTTAGCTACTAAATCCAATGTGGTTTGTGCTCTGGAAAAGGTTGTAATTCCTCAAGAATACAAAGAATTGTCTGCAGTGTTTGACCAAGCAGAGGCAGAGAAGCTACCGCCCCACAGATCTTATGACTCCAGGATTGTACTTGAGCCAGGTGCGAATCTACCTTGCAGTAGAATCTATGCCCTTACTGAAACAAGAACAAGTTCTTAAAAGAATATTTGGAAAAATATTTGGCAAACGGTTTTATTCGTCCCTCGCAATCCTCATTCTCTTCCGCCCTTTTATTCGTCCCAAAGGAGAAAAATGATTAGTTAAGAACTTGTATCAATTTTAGAGTGTTAAATCAAGTTACGGTGAAGAATCAATATCCCCTGCCCTTGATTTCAGTACTGCTAGATCAGGAAAAAAAGACACAAAAATCGACACCAAACTAGATCTTCGCAGAGCGTACCATTTAATTCGAGTTGCTAAGGGAGACGAATGGAAAATGGCCGTCCGCACTCGATTTGATCTATATGAGTACCAAGTGATGCCTTATGGACCATGTATCGCGCCTGCCACTTTCCAGCACTTTTTGAACGATGTTCTGAGAGAGTTTTTAGATCAATTTGTAGTAGTCTACATTGATGGTATTTTAATCTTCTCCCAGAATTCGTGAGACCATGTAGATCACGTGAGAGCAGTTTTATAGAAATTGTTGGAAAATAACCTATATGTAAAGTTGGAAAAGTGTGCCTTTCATGCGAAGGAAGTAGAATTTGTGGGATTCTTCTTATCCGGATAATGGATCCTGCTAAAATTCAAATAATCCTGGATTGGCCTTCTCCTAAAACAGTAAAGGAGGTGCAAAGTTTTATTGGCTTTGGCAATTTTTACCACAGGTTTATAAGAGTTTTCTAAAAAGGTGGTCCCCATTACAATACTTTTGAGAAAAGGAGTACCCTTCCATCCGTCAACTGATGCTGAAGAATCTTTTGAGTTCCTCAAAAGAACCTTTACGACAGCCCGATCCTTCTCCATCCTAACCGTGAGGAGCCTCCGACCAAGCAATTGGTGGTGTATTGTCTTAGAGGCACAAGGAAACTGGTCAACTTCACCCAGTGGCATTTCGATCCAGGAAATTAACTCCTCCTGAAATAAATTATCCAATTGCTGGCAAAGAGCTATTGGCAGTGAAGGATGCCTTTCAGGAATGGCAGCTTTATTTATTAGGGGCTCGTCATGTAGTCACTGTGTTCACCGATCATAAAAATCTTCAGTTTTTAAAGACTGCTTAGACACTAACTCCTTAGCAAATGCAGGGTTCAGGTAATCAGTAAAGTCTGAGCACACATCTGTTAGAGGGAGTTGGGTAAAAGGCATCTGCTCCCATGGAAGTTTGATTTAATGGGTAATCTCCTGACAGTCCTCATCCCTCCGGAATGGCCGCGAGAGTGGTGGTTTCCGGGCCATCTTCACCGGTCACTTCGTCCACATCTCAGGCTGCCATGCAGGCGAGACCTTCTGGTGAAATTCGCAGGTCAGGTGAGACATCCCAGCCTCTCGTCATTAAATTTGGCAGCATGGCTCCTGAGCTAGTGCAGTATGGTCATCTTAACCTACCACAAGACTGCACAGACATTCTAAGAGAGGCAAAGCGACCATCTACCAGATCAGCATATGCCTTAAAATCAAAAAGATTCTGCATTTGGTGTTTGGACAAGAACATAGATCCCCCAGCATGCACAGAAGATGCTATTTTTCCATGCATATTGCAGCCATCAAAATCTGGTTTGTAATTCTTGTCTATCGAAGTACACCTGGCAGCCCTCACTACATACAGGAAAAGTCCTTCACTAACCTCCTTCTTTAAAATTCCAGTCATTAAAGACTTCCTAGAAGGGTTAAAGAAGGTTTTTCCTCTTACTAGGTATCCATCTCTGCCATGGGAGCTTAATGTTCGTCTTTCATGTCTACTGCAGCATCCTTTTGAGCCCATACACAATATATCTCTCCAACACCTCACTTGGAAAACTGCCTACCCTGTAGCAATTACATAAGCTCGCAGGGTTATCAAGATCCAGGCCCTTTGTGCTCAGGAACCATACACGGTTTTCCATTCCTCCAAGGTTGTAATGCGAACACATCCCAATTTCCTACCCAAAGTTATCTCTGACTTTCATGTCAACCAGCCTATTTCTTTACCAACTTTCTTTCAAAACCCATCTACTCCTGCATAGAGACCACTTCACTCTCTAGATGTGAATAGGGTTTCAAAATTTTACTTAGACAAAACGAAATCTTTTCACAAGTCACAGCAACTGTTCATTAACTATGGTCCAGTTCGAACAGGCCTTGCCACCTCCCAACAATCTCTCTCCAGGTGGATAGTCTTGTGCATTTTGTTATGTTAAAAGCTAGCTAATAAGTCCCTTGCTGGCAGACCTAAAGCACACTCTACCAGGGGCAAAGCAGCCATGACTGCCTTGATGAGAAACATTCATTTAGCAGATATTTGCAAAGCTGCTAAATGGAGGTCTGTCCACACGTTCACTAAACACTACTGTCTTGATTTTGATGATCGGACAGATACTCAAGTAGGACAGGCTTCTCTTAGAAATCTTTCTGTATAAATAAATATCACTCTTTTTTCTGTCTAATTCACCTCTCTCAGGGGGATGGGCTTGCTACTCTATTCAGCGCTTATGACTATACATGGAAATCCCCTACGAGAGTAGGAATAGTTTCTTACCTGTAACTCCAGTTCTCTCGTAAGGTTATTTCCATGATAGTCATAAGCGACCCTCCCTCCTCCCCAGTGGAACAAACAAAATAATAATTCAAAGATATTTTTCTCAGCTAATAAAGCCTACAAAAAGGACTGAGGTAACTGCCTCTTGCTAAGCATGGTGGGATATTGGCGGACCAAATGCTCTTGAAAGCACTGTCTCATTTTCTTTCTGTATAATGGTAGCCTATGGGCTACACTGCCCTGCATTTCTTCATCGTTATGTAACATTACAAAAAGCTTTGTGAAAGATTTTTTTCCATGAAATCTTCAAAGTATTCTTGCATTTGAATGCATATCTACCTTGAGTGCCCCTTTTTCAACCAAACATGATGAAGAATTTGGGCCTCTGTAGCCTCTCCTTTAGGGTGCCTAATGACATTCTTAAGTGACCTTGCAGGCCTTCGTGAAGAAAGGCAAACATCAACACTTAAGAAGACATTTTGTGAAAAATGCTCTTGGGTCCCCACAGGCGGGTGGAACTATTCAGCGCTTATGACTATCATGGAAATATCCCTACGAGAGAACTGGAGTTACAGGTAAGAATCTATTTGTTCCTTTTTGCTGCTTAGAAGATGCTTAACATTCTTTCAGCACACCCTTCCAGAAAACTCGCTCACACTGGCAGATGGAGTAAGTTTGTTGCATGGTGCACGGACAGCAATGTAGACAATTTGCAGGCCAGGTTATCTCAGGTTGCACTTTCCTATGCCCAAGGGATTTGTGTGATCTAGTATTTAGCAGCATTTTCAGCGTTCTTCTGTCTGCCAGATCAGCCATCCCTCTTTAAATCCCATTGTGATTTGTTTTCTGAAGGGGTTAGCAAATCTGTCTTTCAACTTCATTTGTCATCCCCATTGGTACCTTAACGTACTCTTATCTTTTCTGTTGGACTTTGCTTGAGCCTTGCACAGTTGTCCCTTAAGAACGCTGACCAGGAAAGCAGTATTTTTTGTGATTACATGAGTCAGATGGGTGAGCGAGTTGCAGGCTTTTAGTTCCTGTCCACCCTTTACATCTTTTTGCTGTGACAAGTTGGTGTTGAGAACCAGGGCTGCTTTCCTGTCTAAGGTGGTGACTCCAATACGTGTAAGTCAGGTCAGCACCCTTACCTTCTATCCTCTGCTTTATCTCAAGAACAAGGGAGAGTGGTTTTATAGATTGGATCCTAGGAAGGCAGTCAACTAATACCTGGACCACATCAAGGACAAACAACATGATGGCCAGCTCTTCATAGGTTACTGTGCTGCCAAGAAAGGCAAAGCGGTGCAGCAAAGAACTCTCAAGGTGTATCATCCTCTTTCTTATGATCTGCTTTGCGCTTGACAAGGAAGAACAACCTGTAGGAACCAATGTCCATTCTACTGGGCCCAAGTCCAACACTTCTGCCCTTGCAAGACGAGTGCCAATTTCAGAGATATGTAAGACAGCCACGTGGGAGGTGTCTGCACACATTCGCAAAGCATTACTGCCTAGATTCCGAGGTGCATAGAGATGGTCATTTTGCTAGATATGTTTTGCAGGATTTCCTGGTGTAACCATCCATCAACCTTCCTCTTTAATGGGTATGTCTATGAAATCTATTCTACAGGTGACAAAGGACTCTGCAGGCTGATAAAAGTATCCATCAGAAACATAATTACCATAGGTGAGTAATGTTTTCTTTGGGTCCAGTTCAGATCCACTAGATCCTTATGGGGCTGGAGAAGAGTTGGACTAGGGTCTTCTTGACCAACTGCTCTGTTTGCTGGTCTCACTACGGCCATTGGGCGTAATACACTTCGCCTGTGATAGATATGCTGTTCCCTCTGGGAATTCCTCCTGAGGTTGCATCTTTACTTTGTATGGTGAAACAGGTTCTGAATTTACCTCGGTCCCCAAGCAGTCGAAACAATGTGCTTACTGAGGTTCATAAGTCTTATACCCCATCATCTTAACTGTTGCTCCTTTCAAATGAGGACTTGTTAGAATCAGTGGTAGCAGCATGGGTGAATTCCACTCCTTGGACTCCTCTTTCTCTATACGTCCTTCTCCAGAGAGCTTGGAAACTTAAGCATTTTGCTCTATAGGTCTGGTTTCAGGAACTTTTCCAAGCACTCTGTCATGCAGATAATCTTGGTTCCTGGAGACTTGGGGGCAAGAATGTTTTTTACCCTGGCAATACAGCAGTGGACTCCCACTTTGCTTGAGGAGTTGAAGATATTTCAAAATGGGGTTAATGCAGAAACCAACCTTGCAGTCCTACAGGTCTACTCAATGTTTGGGTAACCCCTATCTTCGCACCATACATCAACAGAGATCGTTTTTTTCTATTGCAGCTGCATTTCAATAATAAATCTGTTGCATTGTCAACGGACCATCCAGCTCATGACGGGTTGTTCAAAATTCGGCCTGTCCTGGAACATTTGACTGCCACGTTTCCAAAGATTTATACTCTTGGAAAGAATCTAGCCATTGACAAGTCCTTGATCCTGTATAAAGGGCAGCTGCTCTTCAGGCAGTACATTGTGAGCAAAGAGCTCACTATGGCATCAAGCAGTACATGCTGTGTAAGAGCTCTACTGGCTGTGTACAGCTTGAGAGTGTATACAGGGAAGGACTCCACTCTAAACCCTGTTGGCTGCCCTCCCACGCTAGGGCTCACAAGAAAGATTTTATGGGAGCTTGTCCAGCCACTTATAACCTTTGTGTGGACAATTTCTATACGGGAGTAGAGCTGTTCAGTGATCTGTACAAAGCTGGCACTGTGGCCTGCTGTACAGTTTGTTGGTACCGCAAAGGATTCCCACAGGAGCTTGTTTGTAAAAAGCTCCAGAAATCCCAGAGCACTGCACTGTGCTCCAATGAACTGCTCGCAGTCAAGTTCTCGGATAGGTAAGATGTATACGTGCTCACTACAATTCATGATGAGTGCATTTCGCCCGTCACGGTTTGGGGTCAGATGGAGGAAGTTCACAAACCCACTTGCATACTAAGTTACAACAAGTACATGGGCGGAGTGGATAAGAACAACCAGTTTCTTCTGCCCTACAATGTGAGTAGTAAAACTCACAATTGATACAATAAACTGTTTATCCACCTGAACTAGATGGCAACATACAATGCATAACCACAACCAGTCTCCATGTCAGAGGCAATAGTTTGAGCTGCATCTTGCTGATCACTAGTGGCATCTTCTACCTGAGGTAGTCCTGGAAATCTTCGCTGCATGGGGCACTCTTTAGGTGGACTTGTTTGCTCCCTTGGAAAATGCTCAGTGACGAAAGTTCTGCAACCTCCAGTATCTCTTCAAGGAAATCTTCAGTTACAGTGGACCTTACTATTTCACTGTGAATTTCCTTCTTCATACTCTTGATTCCTCAAGTGCTGGAGAAGATATCCAAGATGAGGAAAATTGCCATCACCCTTGATTGGCTGAAAAGGGTTTGGTACGCAGAACGTCTGCTCTTCTCTTTGTGTTCCCTGCTTCATCTTCCTTTCAGCGAATCTCCTCTTCTAGTTGGTATAGATGATTCTGCATCACACTCTACAAAGCCTCCACCTTCATGCATAGAGATTTAATGGGGATATATACGTTTCTTTCAGCTGTCACCAGAGGTGACAGACGTATCTTGACTTTTTGCTGGCCTGCCATGAAATCTTTTTGTTTCTTGGTACATAGACAACAGCATAGATCTCTTTCTGGCCTGTCAGAGGTCCTCCAATTTGCACACTGTAGGTCAGAGAAAGTTTCCAGTGGACACTATCAACAGTTATTTAGCAGTGGTGTTGGTGTTTGTCTCTGAGAACAATCTTTCCAGTTCAGGTCAATTATTATAATGCGATTCCTTAAAGAGTTGACCAGTTTGTACCCCCAACTCCTTTTGTTATGCCCCATTGGGACCTAAATCTTGTTTTTCCTTTCTTGATGGGGGGTCTCAGTTTGATCCCATTCACAGTTGCAACTTATTGTAGTTTACTATAACGACTATCTTCTTAGTTGCCATTAACTCAGCGAGACAGGCATGTGAGTTGCAGGCACTGAGTGCTACTCATGACCTTATATCTTGACAAGCTGGTATTATAAACCAGAGCTGCTTTCCTTTCAATGGTGGCTACTCCTTTGCATCTAGGTCAGTGAATCACCCTTCCATCTTTCTGTACTCTGCCCCTTCCCAAGAAGAAGAAGGAACGGCTGCATACTCTGGGTCCTATGCGGGTAGTTAGTTTCTATAGCTACCTCATTATTGATATCAGCTCAGACAGTCAGCTCTTAACAGAATTCAAAGTGGTTCAGACGCAAACCTCCCGCTGCATCATCCTCTGCATACAGATATGTTATGCCCTTCCCAAAAAGGAAGAACCTAAGGGAGTCTGGTCCATTCTACCAGTATCAAGTCATCGACTTCTGCTCTTGCAAGAGATGTTCCTGTTGCAGAGATTTGTAAGGCAGCGTTACCATTCTTCCAACATTTTAGTCCAAGACACCTTGAGGCCCTGAAGAAATGTTACTTTTCTTTGGTGCACCTTCAAAAAGTTCTGCTGTGATTTGGAAGATCTGACTATGATTCCTATTTGCCGTCACAAATAAACAATGCAATACTGCTCCAATGGCATGACTAGATCAAAAATGATTGCCTAAGTTTAGCTGTTAACAAACAACATTTCTAATAGATACTTTCAACTACAGATGCCTTATCTTTAGAATATCCAGAGGTACCAGACTAGATCTGAAAGATTTAAACAAAACTGTACCCCAGTGACTGTAGGCCATGCCGCTTCACATTGATTTTCGTTCTGCCCCATAAGTGAAGATGGAACCACATATCAGCTCCACCTGTGCGTCAACTTCAGGTTTTTCTACATATTTATGTGTAGACCCAAAGCTTGCTCACACCCTTTTTTTCTTCTATTTTTTTCCGGAGTGCACAAGAACTATACCCGCTCCTACGGCTACAGAGTTTAAGCCTTTTAGGAACTGTTGCAAAACAATTTATGTGACAGATACCCACAACTTATGCTTCTGGTGTTTGGGTCATGACTCTGAATCCCACAATGATTGCACCTTTTGAAATCAAAGGCGATCTGGCAAAACAAAGGGAAGTGTCATGCCACTGAACACTGAAAGAAGTCTCTGTAGTTCCACACCTAATCAAGGTCAAAGGTACTATCCTGTTCCTGCGACAGGTCCTTGTCATAGTCCAAGTCTTCCTGTAACTCGAAGAGAATCACAAGACAGCCAAGTGGGTTTCATCCCATTTTTGCCAATCTCGGCATGAGAAGTCACGAGGATGTTGGGGTGCGTCGCGGTGTTGCTCCCTGTCCATCACCGTGAAGCTGATCCAACAAATGATCCCAACATACCCTGAGTATACGCATACATTGGCATACATTGGCATCATTGCAACAGATTGATGTTTTCAGAGAGGCCATGTTGTGAATTGTTGCCACTCTTTTGACCCCCTCTGACCATCTAATAGAGACTTTTAGCCACATATTCCTTCCCTTAGAATAATCCCCAGGTGTCAGATTGCTGCTCAGTGCACCCCAAGGCCTTGAAAGAGTGGTCGCTCGTGCTCCTTGCTGCTGCTGCGAGACACAATATCTCGGTCGAGAGGAAGGTCCAGAGATAGGGCCATTGGGGAAATCAGGCAAGTACTATGGGCACAAAAAGAGCAAAAAGTCGAAGTGATCTTCAACGTTATTACGTCTGTCGAGTTCATCTGATAAGACGAGGGAGCGTCTGCATTTAAGGCCTAGCTCTGTGGTAGAGCCTGAGCATGGGCTGTCTCCGGGCCTCTGTTGCTGGAATGCCTTCAGGCCCCTCAGACTTCGGAGGTGCGCCAAACATTTGTCCACAGCAGGTTTGCTCTAGCAACAGTCTGGTCCCTTGAATCCATTAAAGGGTCCCGAGCGGCGCTGGTCGAGCCACCCTGATGTTCCCTTCCACTCCATTGCTGACGCCCCATGGCGGCGTCATCACCAGCCCCAACATGGAGCTGGATGGGCGTTGCCCGACGCCAGCTGCAGCACCAACAAGGGTCAGACTTCCTATGATGGAGCCACTGCCTTATTCACATGACATGCCTCGATAGGCAGGTTAATGGGTGGTGTCTACGGACCGTTGTGGGTACCAGTTAGAAGATCCTGAGGACAACAGGTAGGATCTGGTAGATGCTAGTGAACTGGACACCTCCCCAGACAGTGGCCTAGTCTCTCCCCCATGTCTTTTTGGAAGAGGGTGCCTCATTTGCAGTGGTGGTGCATAGGGCAGCGGGGGTCTTGGAACTTATGCTGCCCTCACTGGCAGTCAAGATGAATGGCTTTATGGAGGTGCTTCAGCCGGGAGTTGCTCTGACCGAACCATTACTCCCATTCAATGTAGCCCTAACTGGTGTCCTACAAGGGCCTGGTTGAAGCCCTGCAGAGAGGCTCCTGTGCATAGGACAATTGCCCTCCGCCTTCACCCAACCCAGGGACCCTAGTTTTCTCACCCAGCACCCCACCCCGGAGAGCTTGGTGGTCCAGGCCTCCACTTCCAAAGTTAACTACAGTGCATTCCACTCCTCTGGACAGGGAATCCAAAAAGCTGGATTCCTTCAGGAAGGGGATGGTTTCTTCTGCCAGCCTGGCATTGCTGTCGGTGAACACCATGCGGGTATTAGGATGACACTCCCATACCTTCTGGGACTCGGTTGTGCAGGTGCTGCCCATGGTCTCGGAGGAGGCCTGAGCCAAACTCTCAAGCAATTTTTGATGGGAGAGGCACAGCCAAGTTCATCATACAATGTGGGCTGGATACAACAGATGCGTTGGGAAGAGCAATTTCATTTTTGGTGGCCCTTAGGCACCACGCCTTGCTGAGAACCACTGACTTTTTGGGGATGTCCAGGCTTCACTTTTGGACATGCCCTTTGATGGCTCTCAGTTGTTTGGAGAGAAAATAGGCTCAGCGCTTGAGCACTTTAAGGACAGCGGGCCTTTACATTACCCATTGACAACCCCAGTCTGCCTCCTGCCCCTTTCGTAGACATGGGAGGGGCTTCCTACTATGTTGTTACAATCCCATGTGCAGCAAACTGCACAATCCTGAGGTTGAGCCAGTCCACCACCCCCGGCAGCCACAGCCTCTAAATCGCTTTAGTATGCCCTCCAACCACCATGGGCACCCAGTGGGGTGCAGGATATGCCATCACCTGCACCACTGGAGGTCAGTAGCATCCAACCATTGGGTTTTGCATCTAGTCCAAAGGGGTTACTCCTTTTGCTTGTGTAACCACCCCCTCCATGCTACCCACTTTCAATGGCTGATAGAGAACCACCTCTTCTTGCTCCATCAGGAAGTGTTGGCTGTCTTAGCCAAGGGAGCCATCGAGAGGATGCCCACATCAGAATTAGGTAATGGTTGCTACTTACTACTTACTAGTGCCTAAGAAGGATGGAGGCCTTTGGCCTATTTTAGACGTGCACCTTTGCAACCTCTCCAGAAAAATAGAAATTCAAAATGCTCATGTAAGCCCTGTCTACCCCGGACCCAGGAGACTGGATGGTACCACTGGACTTACAGGACACTTATTTTCACATCCCCATCTTGCCTGTCCACAAGCACTACCTGCGGTTCACGGTCAACCAAGTGCACTTACAGTTTGCCATGCTCCCCTTCAGCCTTAACAACGTTCCTCGGTGTTCACAAAAGTGCTGGCATTGGCTGCAGCTCATTTGCAGAGGTCAGGGATTCCAGTCTTTCCCTACCTCAACTATTGGCTGTTGAAGATGGGCTCACTCCATGCAGTCATTTCCCATCTTCAGACTACAGAAAACCTTCTGCACTCACTGAGGTTCACTATAAACATGCCGCAGTCACACCTGATGCCTTCTCAGATGCTCCCTTCCATCTGAGCTGTTCTGGACACAGTGCAGTTTCGTATCTGTCCTCCTGAGCGTAGAGGCATGATATTCATGCTATGAAATCGATGTTTCTGCCTCTATCATGGGTTTCAGTGAGATGGACTCTGAAGCTGTTCAGCCTCATAGCCTCCTTCCTGCCAGTTGGCATATGAGGACTATACAGTGGAGTTCCAGTGGGCAGAGCATCAGGGGAAATTTCTACTAAATGGGCCAGACCTCGGAAGCTATTGCAAGGACCTGCTGTAGTGGCTAACAAATTGTGAATCTGTCAGTGGCAGACCCTTCTCAGATGCTAGATGCTTCACTTCTGGGCTGTGGTGGTGATCTGGGATAGGTAGCGATCAGAGGACTCTGGTATCAGATGAACTCTGTACTCCACATCAACCTGTTGGAGCTCTGTGTAATTTAGATTGCACTGAAAGCCTTTCTTCCTTCAGTCAGGGGAAGGCAGGTGCAGGTGTTCATGGACAACACCACAGCCATGTGGTATTGCAACAAACGAGTGGGTGCACTGGTAATACTCTCTGTGCTTCTTGCCATTGCTGGAGTATCAGGGCATATCCGTGGTGGTTCAGCACCTTGGCGTGCTCTCTGAACGCCAGTGCAGATGCACTCTGCTATAAATGCCTAGCAGATCACAAATGGTGTCTCCATCAGGAGGTGGCACAAGATCTCTTCTAAGATTGAGCAGAGTCTTGGTTGGATCAGTTGCCCCTGTCGAGAATGTGAAATGTCAGCAGTTTTGCGTGTGGGAGTTTCCAAGGCAGCTCTAGCATGGAAACACTTTTAGTCTTGAGTGGAGCTTAGGCCTCCGGTATGCCTGTCCACTAATACTACTCCTGCCCAGAGTTCTCAAGAGCCTCAGGAATAAGCAGGCCCAAGTCATTCTTGTTGCTCTTGATTGGGCAATGGAGAGTCTGGGATCACAAGCTGTTGAACATGAGTACAGGTCCTGAAAACAGGCTGCCTCTTCTTGAGGATCTTCTGTTGCAGCATCAGGGCAGGGCTCTGCATCCAAATCTGAAAAAGCTTTGCCTTAATGTTTGAACATTTAGCGGCGACTGTTGACAGCTCTTGGCCTTCCACCGGAAGTCTGCAATGTTACCTTGGCAGCCAGGCATCCCTCCACCAAGAAGGTATGTGCCTGCCGTTGGAGCGAGTCGGTGGCATGGTGTACAGAAAAACAGGTTGACCCTCTATCTGCACCCCTTTCCCATGTTCTTGTGTTTATTCTTACCCTATGCCAGAGGGGCATTGGGCACATTGAAAGGTTATCTCTCTGCCATGTCTGCATTTCTGTGGTTCCCAAATCAGTGATCCCTTTTCAAGGAAAGTAGGGGTTCTTTGCTCCGGAAATGGAAGACGCCCAAACTTGATGATCTTTTGTAATATGTTTTATTTACTATATTCTGTCCATATAGGCCCTCATTACAACATTGGCGGTAAAAGCCGCTTACCGCCGTGCAGAAGACCGCCAACACACCGCTGCGGCCGCGGAATTCCGCCACAGCTATTATGACCCACAGTTCGGAATCCGCCAAAATTCTGACACCCACACAAGTCCGCCACACCAAAGGTCAGTGATAAACTGGTGAAAACAAATCCTCCACCGTCACGCCAACAGAAATACGCCCACACTATCACGACCCACGAATCCATGCAGCGGTCTTTCAACCGCGGTATTCCATTGGTGGTACACACCGCCGCGCTCAAAATACACACACATATACAAAACACTACCACATTGGACAATTCGAAATACACACACCTGATACACATACACACACCACTCCCACACACCCAATACAATATAAAACACACACCCACATCACCCACAAACCCCTACGACAACAATTACTGAGAGAAGGCCAGAGAGAGACACCACCATCAACAATACTAGCATCCACAGGCACACAACACCATCACCCACATAACTTCTACGCACCTCACACTACACACCACTACAGATCAGCACACTTATCACCCCACACATCACCTACACCACCCCATGGCACGGCAAAGACACCCCAGGTTCTCAGAGGAGGAGCTCAGGGTCATGGTGGAGGAAATCTTTCGGGTAGAGCCACAGCTATTCAGAGCACAGGTGCAGCACGCCTCCATAGCTAGGAAGATGGAGCTATGGTGAAGAATAGTGGACAGGGTCAACGCAGTGGGACAGCACCCAAGAAATCGGTAGGACATCAGGAAGAGGTGGAACGGCCTACGGGGGAAGGTGCGTTCCGTGGTCTCAAGACACCACCTGGCGGTTCAGCAGACTGGCGGCGGACCCCCACCTCCTCCCCCACAACTAACAACATGGGAGGAGCAGGTCTTGGCGATTCTGCATCCTGAGGGCCTCGCAGGAGTAGGTGGAGGAATGGACTCTGTTAAGTCAAATCTTAACTATTACATCCCCCACCCTACCTGCATGCAAGCACATACCCCCACCCTCACCCCCATCACTCTAACTCCTCACAAATGTCCCAACATCACAAACCACACATCCTAACACCAAGCCCTGCATGCAACAACAAAGCATGGACACCCATCACTAAAGCATGCCCACTGCACATACCCATACACCCCCCTAAACCACCATCACACAAGGTCCCACACAGGAATGCAAGCACTGCGGTACATGATCATCCACCAATTGCACACCATGGCACACACAGATGTAATAAACATCCTTTTATACCCCTGCAGGACCCCTATCCAACATCACCGGACAGGAGGGTCCACACATGTCCACACCACCAACAGAAGAGGCCCACAGTTATGACAGTACCTCTGTCCAACTGGATCTAGATGACCAGCCCGGCCCATCGGGGACCTCTGGACAGTCGGTTCCCCTCACCCAGTCACAGGCCACCACAGACCTTCCCCCCTCTGGAAACACCAGCACAGCACCCACCCAGCGGGCCCACACCTCCGTCCCCAGGACACGTCAATCAGCAGTGTGTCCACCACTACAGGGAACCCAGGATAACCCACCACCCCAACAACAACAGGGACCTGAGGGCAGTGGTAGTGGGGACACGGTCCAGGGGACGGAGGCCCAGGAACACAGGGGAACTGGGAGGGCTGCTGTGCGACAGGGGGCGGACAGGCCCAGGGAAGCCACTCTCCACGAGGCCCTCTCCAACATCATGGGAGCCTACCACCACTCCCAGGAGACGATGGCAACGGTACTGGCCAAGTTTCAGGAGACCCAGTGCCTGCAGGAGGAACACTATTCGGGGGTCAGGGAGGAACTCAGAGCCATAAATTCCAACCTGGGCACCATCGTAGGGGTGCTGAAGGAAGTACTCAACACTAGGAGGGACACTGTGGCACTACAAGGGGCCCCTGACACTAGCATGGACGATGAACTGCCCACCACCTCCACCGGCACTAGTGGACAGGAGGCACCGCCACAGGACCACCACACCAGCACCCCACCCCCTGCAGAGGGAGAACCACCACACAAACGGTCCCTGAGATCCAGGACAATGACAGAGAACGATGCCAAGACCCCCACCAAGAAATGAGACCACCCTGAATGTCATCCTACTGTCCCACCTTGTGACCCTGTCCATCCTTAAACTGCCCCAGCTCCACTTCCTATGCCCATTAGGGCAATGCACCTGTGAGACTAAGAGACTGGACTCTGCCATGGACATTCCTCCACCATCACCTCTCAACATTTGACAACCCCCTCCAATATTGAGCACTTAAATAAACACCCTTAAAGCACAAAACAATCTGGAGTCAGTCTGTGATTTCGGAATACTGTATTAGCAGTCACTGTGGCAAAAAGCTCTTTCATTTGTAATGTGAACATACCTATGTCACACAGCTGTAGTCCATGAGGAATCAAAGCAGATGTCACACTGTGGGACCCACATCTGTGAAACCGTAAGGGAAAGTGACAACTCAGTGACCATACACTGGGTGAAAACGACAGACAGTAGAGAGTAGTGTTTAAGTACATGTAGTAGGCAGGTTTGTATTCTTACCTATGTTTCACTGGCAATATTGCTGGATCACTGAGTCCCGGTTGTCCATGTCTTCTTCTTCTGCTTCCTCATCTTCATTGTCCACAGGCTCAACAGCTGCAACAACACCCCCATCCAGATCATCCTAATGCAGAAAAGGCACCTGTCGTTGCAAAGCCAAGTTGTGAAGCATACTGCAGGCCACGATGATCTGGCACACCTTCTTTGGTGAGTAGAATAGGGATCCACCTGTCATATGGAGGCACCTGAACCTGGCCTTCAGGAGGCCGAAGGTCCGCTCAATCACCCTCCTAGTTCGCCCATGGGCCTCATTGTAGCGTTCCTCTGCCCTTGTCCTGGGATTCCTCACTGGGGTCAGTAGCCATGACAGGTTGGGGTAACCAGAGTCACCTCCAAATGGCGAGGGACAACTGTTAGACACACACTAACCTGGAGGGATATCCCCAGACCCAGACAACCATTCCCACTGACTAGCTTCCAGATGCTCACCTAATAGCCACACACGTTGCCTCTGGAGTTGACCCATCACATAAGGGATGCTGCTATTCCGCAGGATGTAGGCGTCATGCACTGAGCCAGGGGACTTGGCATTCACATGGGAGATGTACTGGTCTGCCAAACATACCATCTGTACATTCATCGAATGATAACTCTTCCGGTTTCTGTACACCTGTTCACTCCTGTGGGAGGGGGGGGGTACTAAAGCCACATGTGTCCCATCAATGGCACCTATGATGTTGGGGATATGTCCCAGGGCATGGAAATCACCTTTCACTGTAGGCAAATCCTCCACCTGAGGGAAAACGATGTAGCTCCGCATGTGTTTCAGCAGGGCAGACAACACTCTGGACAACACGTTGGAAAACATAGGTTGGGACATCCCTGATGCTATGGCCACTGTTGTTTGAAATTACCCACTTGCAAGGAAATGGAGCACTGACAGCACCTGCACTTGAGGGGGGATTCCTGTGGGATGGCGGATAGCTGACATCAGGTCTGGCTCCAACTGGGTACCCAGTTCCGGATTGTGGCACGGTCAAGCCTTTATGTGATGATCACATGTCTTTCCTCCATTGTCGACAGGTCCACCAACGGTCAGTGCACCGGAGGATGCCGCCATCTCCTCACATGTCCCAGCGGACGGTGCCTATGAAGGACAACAGCGAGCACAGAGTCAAACAACTCAGAGGTACGTTCCCACAGCTTACACAGAACACCAATCATAATCTAAAATGTGGCCTGTATGTGTGTTGAGTCTAGGCCTAGGTATGTGTGACGCAGTTGAAAATGAAGCCATGTGGGCCCCTGAAATGGCGGCTGCCTGACCTGTAAAGTAGGACAATGGGATGTGAGGTAACTGCGCTGGCGTTGTACACCGTCGCAATAGGCCGGTCGAAGACCGCAGCGCGATGCTGCATTGGTTAACATTGGACCCTACGGGTCCCAGGAGCCAATGACGATGTACGCCGGCGGTGACGGTACGCACCGCCGCAGACGTGACTGTCATTTTCTATCACTTCAATCACTCGATACCTGATCTTCGACAGGAGAGGACCTACACTGCAAGTGCTGCTGAGACCTCGGTCTGGAAGAGACAATGGCTTTGGTGTCTGGGGAAAGGGCTTCTGCCTTCACATCGGAGGAGTTGGAGAAGCTCGTGGATGGGGTCCTCCCCCAGTACACGCTACTCTACGGTCCTCCAGACAAACAGGTAAGTACACTGGGAGCATGCTGTATGGGCTATGCCTGTGTGGAGAGTTGTGGATGTAAGAAGGAAGGGGGGAGAGTGCGGCGTGCATGAAGCGACGGTGAGTGCATGTGCCACATGGCAAGGGTAGGGATGGGGGCCAATGACTGTGACGGTGCAGTTGGTAATAAGTTTCTCTTCCCCCTGTACAAATCATGTAGGTCAGCGCCCACCAGAAAAAATATATTTGGCGTGCAATCGCCAAGGACGTCCGGACCCTGGGGGTCTACCACAGACGGAGCACCCACTGCCGGAAAAGATGGGAGGACATTCGCCGCTGGAGCAAGAAGACGGCGGAGGCTCAGCTGGGGATGACCTCCCAACGTGGGAGGGGTGCCAGTCGCACCCTGAACCCCCTGATGTTCAGGATCCTGGAGGTGGCGTACCCAGAGATGGATGGGCGCTTGAGGGCATCACAGCAACCACAAGGGGGTGAGTACACTCTCATTCTGCTGATTTTGCGTGCAGTGGAGGGGTCTGGGTGGGGGAGGTGGACTGTGGGTTTCCCCAGGCCAGGGCGAGTTCCGTAGGCAAGGTCCCTCTGTAAGGCAGGCCATGTGGCACCCCACCGCACCTCTGTAGAGTGCAAAGTACACCTAGTCATGCCCCTGTGTCATCCATCAAATCAAATCAAATCATTAACATTTATAAAGCGCGCTACTCACCCGTGCGGGTCTCAAGGCGCTAGGGGGAAGGGGTTACTGCTGCTCGAAGAGCCAGGTCTTGAGGAGTCTCCGGAATACGGAGTGGTCCTGGGTGGTCCCGAGGATGGTGGGGAGGGTGTTCCAAGTCTTGGCCGCCAGGTAGGAGAAGGACCTCCCACCCGCCGTGGAGCGGCGGATGCGAGGGACGGCGGCGAGAGCGAGGCTGGTGGAGCGGAGAAGACGGGTGGAAGCGTAGAAGCTGAGTCGGCGGTTGAGGTATTCTGGTCCCTTGTTGTGGAGGGCTTTGTGTGCGTGGGTTAGGAGTCGGAAGGTGATCCTTTTGCTGACAGGAAGCCAGTGCAGGTGTCTCAGGTGGGCGGAGATGTGGCTGTTGCAGGGTATGTCGAGGATGAGACGGGCGGAGGCGTTTTGAATTCATTGCAGACGTTTCTGGAGTTTTGCGGTGGTCCCAGCATAAAGGGTGTTGCCTAGTCCAAGCGGCTCGTGACGAGGGCGTGGGTCACGGTCTTCCTGGTGTCGGTGGGGATCCAGCGGAAGATCTTCCGGAGCATGCGGAGGGTGAGGAAGCAGGAGGAGGACACGGCGTTGACTTGTTTGGTCATGGTGAGAAGTGGGTCCAAGATGAAGCCGAGGTTGCGTGCGTGGTCTGCGGGGGTCGGTGTGGTGCCAAGGGTCGTGGGCTACCAGGAGTCATCCCAAGCGGTCGGGGTGTTACCGAGGATGAGGACTTCCGTTTTGTCTGAGTTCAGTATCAGACGGCTGAGTCTCATCCAATCTGCTACGTCCTTCATTCCATCTTGCAGGTAGGTCTTTGCGCTGGTGGGGTCCTTGGATCAGGGAGAGTATCAGTTGAGTGTCGTCGGCGTAGGAGGTGATGATGATGATGCTGTGCTTGCGTACGATGTCGGCGAGGGGGCTCATGTAGACATTGAAGAGTGTCGGGCTGAGTGAGGAGCCTTGTGGGACGCCGCAGATGATCTCGGTGGGGTCTGAGCGGAAAGGTGGGAGGTAGACTCTCTGCGAGCGGTTAGAGAGGAAGGAGGCGATCCATTCCAGGGCCTGGCCTTGGATCCTGGTGGAGCGGAGGCGGGTTATTAGGGTGCGGTGACAGACGGTGTCGAAGGCAGCCGAGAGGTCGAGGAGGATGAGGGCGACTGTTTCACCGTTGTCCATCAGGGTTCTGATGTCGTCTGTGACTGAGATGAGGGCGGTTTCAGTGCTGTGGTAGGCTCGGAATCCGGATTGAGAGGGGTCGAGAAGGTTGTTGTCTTCAAGGAAGCTGGTAAGCTGCTTGTTGACGGTCTTTTCTATGACTTTGGAAGGGAAGGGGAGGAGCAAGATGGGGCGGAAGTTCTTCAGGTCGCTTGGGTCAGCCGTAGGTTTTTTCAGTAGGGCGTTGACTTCAGCGTGTTTCCAGCTTTCGGGGAAGGTAGCTGACGAAAACGAGGAGTTGATGATGGTCTGGAGGTGCGGGGCGATGATGTCGTCGGCTTTATTGAAGATGAAGTGTGGGCAGGGGTTCGAGGGTGCACCGGAGTGGATTGAGTTCATGGTGGTTTTGGTCTCTTCTGTGTTGATGTGGGTCCACGTGGATCCATGTGTGCAGGTGTCGTCCGTAGCCTAGTAGGCCATTTCCCAGGAATTGAACAGTGGAGCCCAAGAGCGCGGCGTAGTGCAGGGGGCTTCTGTGTCTGTCGTGTCCGCCAAAGGTAGCTGTAATGCATGCACTCAACATGTCTTTCTTCTGTCGTCCCACCCCTTTTTGTGGTCTCCCTGTTCTTGTGTGCATTAGCATCAACATGCGGGGAGCAGTGGCACCGGAGCACGAGGGGGCTGCATCCCACATGGCCATGGAGGGCCACACTACGGAATCGGACTTCACCAGTGGGATGAAGGGCGAGGGGAGCTCCACGGTGGGGACAGGAGCTGAGACCAGTGACACGGACTCGTCCTCTGATGGGAGCTCCCTTGTGGTGGCGGCAACGTCTGTGCCCCCCCCATCTACAGGTACAGCCACCACCCCGCATTCCAGCACCGCCCTCCCAGCAGCCCCTCAGCCTTTGCCCCGTGCCCGCTCACCCGGGAGGGTGGGCATCACCTTCACCCCAGGCACCTTAGGCCCTGCCCCAGTTACCCCTGCTGCCCTCAGTGAGGAGGCCATTGACCTCCTCAGGTCCCTCACAGTTGAGCAGTCTACCATTTTGAATGCCATCCAGGGTGTAGAAAGGCAGTTGCAACAAACAAATGCATTCCTGGAGGGCATTCATTCTGGTCAGGCGGCCCTTCAGCGAGCTTTTCAGACTCTGGCCTCAGCACTGATGGCAGCCATTGTCCCTGTCTCTAGCCTCCCCCTCCAACTTCCTCCACCCAGACCCAATCCCCTGTACCCCAGCCTATCCCAAGCACACCTCTAGACCAGCATGCACACACGTCAACACACAAGGGAAGCTCAGGCAAACAGAAGCACCACACACCCCACAGGCACTCACGCAAGCATCACACACATGCAGACACACCAACATCCACTGCCTCCACTGTGTCCCCCTCCTCCTCGTCTCCCTCCTCCCTCCCAGTCTCGTCTACACTCACACCTGCATGCACTACCTCTACAGCCACAACTACCATCACCAGCACAACCACCACCACACCCCGCTCACATGCAGTCACCACCCCCACTACCATTCACACATCCCCTGTGTCCTCTCCCAGTGTGTCTGTGACGGCCACTCCCAAGATACACAAACGCAGGCACACACCCACCCAACAGCCATCCACCTCACGACAGCCTCCAGCGCATGCACCTTCACCCAAAGTCAGCAAACAAACACCTCCTACAACCACAACCTCTTCCTCCAATCCCAAACCCCCTCCAGCTACCCGTCCCAGTGTCTCCCAAAAACGTTTCCTGTCCAACCTTGACCTCTTTCCCACACCTCCCCCACCCCGTCCGTCTCCTAGGTCCCGAACTAGCACCTCAGCCACAACATCTCTGGGACCAATGGTGCCTGTAGTCACCGGAATCTGGAGTGCACCGGCCACCAGGGCAGCGAGTGTGGCACGGAGCCACAGCACAGACAGTCCCCCACCTGTCAAGCATCAGAAGTTGGCCAGTGCCCGGCGGGAGAGGGGGAAGACTCCAGCCACCAAAGCAGCTCCCCGGGGTACAGATGGGAGTGTGGAGTCAGCTGCGACACCTTCCAAGGTGGGTAAGGGGCACACGAATCTCAGCAAGTCTGGGAAGAGCAGTACGGCGGAGAAGACCGCCATCATCCCAGCTGCCCAGGAGGCCACCGCCAGCACCAGGCCAGCTGCCCAGGAGGCCACCGCCACCATCCCTGCTGCCCAGGAGACCACCGCCAGCACCAGCCCTGCTGCCCAGGAGGCCACCGCCACCAGCCCTGCTGCCCAGGAGGCCACCGCCACCAGCCCTGCTGCCCAGGAGGCCACCGCCAGCACCAGCCCAGCTGCCCAGGAGGCGACCGACATCATCCAGCTGCCCAGGAGGCCACAGCCGTCATCCCCGCTGGGACAGAGAGGACCGCCAGCACAAGCCCCTCTGGGCTAGAGAGGACCGCCAGCACAAGCCCCGCTGGGACAGAGAGGACCGCCAGCACAAGCCCCGCTGGGCTAGAGAGGACCGCCAGCACAAGCCCCGCTGGGCTAGAGAGGACCGCCAGCACAAGCCCCGCTGGGCTAGAGAGGACCGCCAGCACAAGCCCCGCTGGGCTAGAGAGGTCCTCCAGCACAAGCCCCGCTGGGCCATGAAGGACCGCCAGCAGCTGAGTCACTGCAAAGGAGCCCGCCTCTCCAAGCACCGCTGAACAGGGCACCGCCGTCTCAAGCACCGCTGAACAAGGCACCGCTGTCTCAAGCAGCGCTGAACAGGTGACCGCCGTCTCAAGCACCGCTGAACAGGGCACCGCCGTCTCAAGCACCTCTGAACAGGGCACCGCCGTATCAAGCACCGCTGAACAAGGCACTGCGGTCTCAAGCACCGCTGAACAGGGCACCGCTGTCTCAAGCAACGCTGGCCCATGAGCGCCAAGGGCACAGACGCTACTGAGTCCGTCACGTGCAGAATGAAGCACTCTGGGCACCATGCCACCTCCAGAATCAGTGGAGAGATCCATTCACTACCTCTGTCCTTAGCTGGATGAAGCACTGGGCACCATGCCCCCTCCAGAACCAGTGGAGAGATCCATCCACTACCTCTGTCCTTAACAGGAGGAAGAACTCTGGGCACAATGCTCCCTCCAGAACCAGTGGAGACTGTTATCCACTTGAGAGACAGTGGCTTTGCACTCCCCAGGATGGAACAGTGGGCCACCCACCCACTGTAGAGACTTGAGAGACTGTGGCTTTGCACTCCCCAGGATTGAACAGTGGGCAACCCACCCACTGTATAGACCTGAGAGACTATGGCTTTGCACTCCCCAGGATGGAACAATGGGCAACCCACCCACTGTAGAGACTTGAGAGACTGTGGCTTTGCACTCCCCAGGATGGAACAGTGGGCAACCCACCCACTGTAAAGATTTGAGAGACTGTGGCTTTACACTCCCCAGGATGGAACAGTGGGCAAACCACCCACTTGTGAGACTTGAGAGACTGTGGCTTTGCACTCCCCAGGATTGAACAGTGGGCAACCCACCCACTGTAGAGACTTGAGAGACTGTGGCTTTGCACTCCCCAGGAGTGAACAGTGGGAATGTGGCCCTCTCGTGGATTTGGCATCGTGCACTCATCCGGCTGAGGTGCCCCCCCTTTCCCTTCCCCCCAGGTACTATGCTTGGTGTATATTTTGTTAATGGTGTATATATATATTTTTGCCTACTTGATTTTAATATATTACAATAGTTACACTCATTTTCTTTTGTCTTTGCATTCTTCCAGGGGGGCTGGGGGGTGTAACAGTGATGTATCAATATGTATTAGTGTGTGTGTTGTCGTGGGTGGGGGTGGGGGTGTTGCGTGTGTGTGTCCCTTTTTTTTCCCTCCTCCCTCCCCTGTGTCGTAGGTGCAGTACTCACCGTGGTCTTCGCCGCCGGCGTTCGTGCTCCTGTTAGAGGAGCAGGAAGACTATCGCAGGGAGAATTTGGAGTTCCGGATCCATGGTGTCCTAGTTCCTCGTGGGGTGTGTAGAGGTGAGCATTTTCCCTTTGGAATCCAGTTTCCGCCGTGTTTTTATCCACGGTGAATCCGCCCCGGAAAAGGTGGCGGATTGGTAGGTTGTGATACTGTGGGCACTATTTTGTCCTCCGCTTGTCTGTTGGCGGTGACCGCCGCGCTGTTTGTTTGTACCGCCGTGGCGGTCAGAGTGTTAAAGTGGCTGTCTTTGTTGGCGGTTTCCGCCACGGTCGTAATTGCTAAAGTTTTACCGCCGGCCTGTTGGCGGTCTTACCGCCGCTTTAACACCGACTGCCAGGGTTGTAATGACCACCTTTATGCCACCCCTGCTCTAAGGCTCTTCTACATTTTTCAGCTAGACTGTAAAGCCAGAAGGGATTGTGGTGCGTATGTTTACAGTGATATAAAACATCTATGTGGAAAATGTTTCAAATATATGTGCCGTCTCTAGCCTCCCATTTTAACTCCACGCCTATTAGAGAGTGCTACAGTGCAATGAATTATTCTGCCTTGTCCCAATTATTTATCCAAGTGATTTCAATTATTTATGTCATTGGTCTCGGGCTCAGTGACCTTAGAGTTCAACATAGGCACTCCGTTGAGTGTCTCTGAAACCCCACATAAATAGTTCAATAAAAATAGCCACTGTCTTCCAAAATTCCTGAAACAGCACAAAGGAGGTAATTATTTTCCAAGCAAGGAAAAGGGCATTCATTTTAACAGGCCCTTCAATAAATGCAAGTATCCAAATGGGCCAACCCCAGCTGACATTTTTGTTGCCTCACCTGGTGACATGGAGGGAAGCTTCAAGACGGCGAGGCGGGACTCAGGGATGCTGACTAATTCAAATAAACACATGCACATGCAATGCGCAACACCTTGCTCTTTGCTTCACTGTCCCCACGAGTCTGCTTGCTGGCAGTAAATCTAAGGCATACCAGAGCTCAAAAGCCATCCAGCATGAACTGCAGCGTGGGAAGCAGCACCTCGAGTCTGCGCAATGTGTCTTCAAAAGTCCAGCTCACACACTGCGCACACTCGATTTCGTGGCTTCCTGCTTGTAGTCTCTACCCCATCCTTTACCAACTCGTCACAGGGTCTGGTACAACCCCACCCTGTGACGAGTTGGAAAAGGGTGTGGTGACAATGGTCTCCTCTCACTGATTGACGTGGAGGCCGAGAGCTGCAGGGCTTGAATCTGAAACGTCCAGGGCTAACTCTACCTTCACGTCATCTGGGGGTGGAGACTGAACCTTGATGCAGTGTCTTTGCCGAGTTGATGACCTCACAGGCCTCGGGCCGTGAGATTGATAGCCCAGCAAAATTCTCTAGACTTTGTCCCTGCCCAGGAAAGGGTCACTCCACTGTCATCACTGCAACGAGTATGGTCAGTTCGTAGTGTAGAGCAGCCCCAGAAAGATAATTCAACATGTGTACACTGTGTTCACAAGTTGTTTTAAGGAAGCAGTTTCAGCTTTGCTTCGATTCATTATTTTTCACAGAGAATGTAAAGGGCCCTGACGCCCTTGAAGAGAAACCGCTGCTGTTTCTGTCACTGAAATGAGAGGAAAAAGTGTTTTTTGGCCACATTTTGAGGTTTGCAAAGGATTCCCTTGGTGCCGGCTGAGCTAGAGGCCAAAATCTACAGCTAGGCACTTTGCAAAAAACATGTCAGATTTCAATGTAAAAATGTGATGTGTCCATGTTGTGTTTCCTGTCGCGAGCATTAGGCCTACCCACGCAAGTGAGGTACCATTTTTATCAGGAGACTTGGGGGAACACAGAGTAGCAAAACAAGTGTTATTGCCCCTTGTCTTTCTCTACATTGTTTCCTTCCAAATGTAAGACAGTCTGTAAAAAAGATGTCTGTTTGAGAAATGCCCTGTGATTCACATGCTAGTATGGGCAACCCGGAATTCAGAGATGTGCAAATAACCACTGCTTCTCAACACCTTATCTTGTGCCCATTTTGGAAATACAAAGGTTTGCTTGATACCTATTTTTCACTCTTTATATTTCAGCAAATGAATTGCTGCATACCCAGTATAGAATGAAAACCCATTGCAGGGTCCAGCTCATTTATTGGCTCTGGGTACCTAGGTTTCTTGATGAACCTACAAGCCCTATATATCCCCGCAACCAAAAGAGTCCAGCAGACATAACGGTATATTGCTTTAAAAAATCTGACATCGCAGGAAAAGGTTACAGAGTAAAACGTGGAGAAAAATGGCTGTTTTGTTTACCTCAATTTCGATATTCTTTTGTTTCAGCTGTTATTATATGTAGGAAACACTTGTAGGATCTACACAAATTACCCTTTACTGAATTCAGAATTTTGTCTACTTTTCAGAAATGTTTAGCTTTCTGGGATCCAGCACTGGTTTCACACCCATTCCTGTCACTAACTGGACGGAGGCTGAAAGCACAAAAAATACTAAAAATGGGATACGTTCCAGTAAAATGCCAAACTTGTGTTGAAAAATGTGGACTTCTGATTCAAGTCTGTCTGTTCCTGAATGCTGGGAAGATGGTGATTTTAGCACTGCAAACCCTTTGTAGACGCCATTGTCAGGGAGAAAACTACAAGCCTTCATATGCAGCCCCTTTTTTTTTTTAAGGACATTTTTGCTATATTTTGGCTAATTTTTTGGTCTCCTTCAGGGGAACCCACAAAGTCTGGGTACCTCTAGAATCCTATGATGTTGGAAAAAAAGGTCGCAAATTTGGCATGGGTAGCTTTTGTGGAGAAAAAGTTATGAGGGCCTAAGCGCCAACTGCCCCAAATACCCAAAAAATGGCTTGGCACAGGAGGGGAAAAGGCCTGGCAGTGAAGGGGTGAAAGATGCTCCATTGTGCAAAACAGGAAAAGTGCGCTCTTTCAGCTGTACCGGGCCCTGATCTTGACACACATATTGATGAGGACAAGATCGACACATGGTATATTGGCAGCAGATCTGGTTTAGTATGCTACAGCACAACGGAAGGGATGCATGGCAAGATAATAGGATGCACCCTCAAGATGATTGGTAAAATCGGCAGGTAAAAAAATTGTAAACCAGATGTACTTGTGTAAACAGAAGAAGTAGAGGTGCCCCAATTAAGGCACTGCTGCCACCAAGCAATGACCAAAAGCCCATCCCCCTGACCATCCAGCACCTGCCAGGATAAGACTGTCTGAAACACAACCAAAGACTACCACATGGTAAACCCTACACAAATCAAAAATATCCAAAGGCAAATCCCAAACTGAATGAAAGGAGAAACTGGAATATCCAGATCCATGTAACTCGTAAATATTCCTCCTTGTTTTCAATCCTTAGAATAGCAGAAATTATTCTTATTGAATTAAACACAAACCGTGATTGAATATTGGCTAGCCGACCATAACCAATTGCAGAAAACTCCGAACAAATTCAGCATGTGACGCTCTAGATCCAGGCCCATAGAGTTCAGACAGAGTACACGCACACACTGCTCCTTCTCCTTTTTTTTAGGTCAAGCAAAGGCAGTGTGTATGAGCTGTCTGCAAGACATGCTGAATTCAGTCTATGGGCTTTAACCACGCCCACTATTGCCATTCATTCTTTGTTGTGCTTGTTTTAAATGCCTCCTTTTTATTGGTGCATTTTTCTAAATGTCCCTCCTTTGTGTGCTTAGTTCCCTCCAAGGCGATTTCACTAAGAGAACATTTTTGCTGGCCATCACAGTATGTTCACGCTTCCTCCTGTTTCACCGTATGATGGCCCCTCCTCCTGTCTGGGCATTGCAGACTTGGTTGACCATAGCAATGTGTCCACGCCACACCAGTAAAAACACCGTGTTTAGAAAGACACCAAAGGTTTCAGGTTTTGTTTGTGATGGTGCTTTGTTCTTGGATATCTCTCTCTCTCTCTACCGCTGCCTCTCTTTAGCTCTCTCCCTCTCTCCGTCTCTATCACTCTCTCTCTTCCTCTACCCCTCTTTCTCTCTCTCTCACTACCCCCTCTCTCTCTCTATCTCTCTCTCTCTCCACCTCTCCATACCCCCTCCCTCTCTGCCTCCCTACCTCTACCTCTACACCTCCCTGTACCTCTACCTCTCTATTGCTACACCTCTACCTCCCTCTACCTCTCTACAGCTTTACTTCTCTACCTATACTTCTACCTCTACCCCTCTCTCTATCTCTACACCTCTCTACATCTCTACCTCTCTGCAACTCTACCTTTCTCTCTTCCTACCTCTCTACCTACCTCTACACCTCTTCTTCTACCCCTCTACCTCTCGCTACTTCTCTCTTTACACCTCTACCCCACCTTCATCTACCTCGCTCTATCTACCTCCCCTGTCTATTTTTACCTCTCTATACTTTTACCTCTCCTCACCTCTACATATACATCTACCTTTCTCTACCTCTTCCCCTCTCTCTACCACTTTTCCTACCCCTCTCTCTCTTCCTTAACCTCTGTCTACCTCTACCTCTCTCCACACTTCAACCCTCTTTCTCTACCCCTCTCTCTACCTCTGCCCCTCTACCTCTCTACACATCTACCCCTCTCGCTCTACCTCACTTCCTCTTTCTCAACCCCTCTAAATTTACACCCCTACCTCTACGCCTCTCTACGGTGTCACACACATATCTAGGGGTGTTTTTTCGCTTGCAGTGCAATGCGAGATGGTAAACAATAACACAATAGAAACGCCAAAATATTGCATTCACATCCAAAATGCAAAACCTATTGGCTATGCCAATGCTTGCATTGCTTGACGTCTGTTTTCCTACTTGGCCGATTCAGCACTCGATGGAATTTTTAGCAAATCATTTCATGCATCTCTTAGATTGTAAATTTATCAGGATGACACTACATCACCAGAAACTATCAAAGCTAGGAAAACAAATTTGGCGTTGGGTCATATGCCATCAAGTTCATGTTGCCATGGAATTTTGTGGATCTCCTAAGCAAAAGACAGCAACGTGTGAATGGGAGGTAAATTCACAACTGCAACACAGCTACTTCCTCTGAACATGCTCTCAATCAGTCTTTTCAGTACACAGGAGAACTCTAAGGGCCTGATTATGACCTTGTCGTTTGGGCTACTCTGTCACAAAAGTGATTGATATCCCGCCCATCATTTTAAAAGTTCCATAGGATATAATGGAACTTGTATTATGACGGATGGGATATTCATCACTTTAGAGACGGAGTAGCCCATCCGCCAAGGTTGTAATCAGGCCCTAAATGCCAAAGCTCTGCTTCCAGATACCTTCATCCTCAACTCCTTTGAATGAACTGATCAGGGATAATTGCATATGCTTCTCCCCACTACACTGCCCCTCACCCCCTGGGGATTCTCTGTATTATCTGGAAAAAGCGGCAGGCACCTATGACTCTCATATTTTATTTTTTATACTCTTGTATTATGTGTAATAATCATATATTGATTGAATACATATCTATCTACTAGTACTCATATTAATGGTGACAACCCTCGTTACTTCCTGCTTCTCAGTGTCTCTTTGCCTGCACAAGCAGTTGCAGCACACACACACTTTCTAATGCAGCCCAGAGAGCTGGTACTCAATCCAGATCCAAAGTCACTCAGCGTACTCCTGAGGTACTAGTTTTTGGTATTTGCAGCTCTCAAGGCACTGCATGAAAATACTAAAGCAGGCTGAAAAATCAATTCAGTCATGTTATGGAGCTATATTGAAACACTTTGTTCAATACTGTTCTAATGTGGGCTTTCAAACATTGTAAGCTAAGGACATTGGGCCTGATGTATGATGCATTTTTGTGGTCACAGAAGGCACAAATTGACTGCAAAATGGACAGGTACGATGTACCATCCCTATTTTGCGAGTTGGTACGCAATTATCGACTCGCAAAATAGGGATTGTGACTCGCAATTAGGAAGGGCCGTCTCAAGGGCGTCCCTTCCTAATTGCAAGTTGTAATGGTATGTATGATTGTTTTGTGACCGTGAATGTGGTCGCAAAACAATTGCAGTTAACACCAATTTCAAATTGGTGTTAACCCATTGGCAAACGTGAAGGGATCTCTACGGGACACCTTCACCTTTGTGAATGGTTGCGCAAATATTTTTTCAAAGCATGCAGTATTCCCATGGACCACAGACTACTCTGAAAAATCGAAATGAAAACTTTTCATTTTTCTTTTTGAAATGCATCCCATTTTCCTTTAAGCCTTTAAGGGCTTTATTGAAAAAGCAGTCACAGACATGTGGTCTGCTGTCCCCAGCAGGCCACCATCCCTATGAGTGCTGGCCATTCGTAATGGGTCGCAAATTGTGACTTACCTCATGAGTATTCATGAGGTAGGTCATTTGCGACCCTATAGAGAATCGCTAAATGTGTCTGAGACACATTAGTACATTTAATTTTGAGTCTTTAATTGCGAGTCGCAAAAAATTGCAATGAGACACTCACAAAATGAAATGGCCGTACATCTGCTCCATTGAATGCTTTCTGTTACACATACAGAAGTTATGAGTAAATTTCAACTTTTCCTTTTCATCACTTCTACTTTAACAAGTATAATAGTTGCAGCTCTTTTTCTACCAGGTTCTTCGGAGTGGCACTTACTGGCTTTGAATGAAAGATCGTTGGTAACTTGTACCACTAAGGCCCATGTAGAATCTTCATTCAGTTAAAAGAAAATTACAAAGCTTATGTTGGTGAATAGCCAAAATAAGTATTGTCTGTAACACCAATTGTGTAGCCTCTTCGTTTTTGGGCAGAACCGAACTATATGACCACAGTGAAAACACTGAGGCCCACAAGCCACAATGGAACATACTAGAGATCCTGCCTGGATAATATCTGACTTTTGTATGGGTAATATCTAAAGGAAAAGGAAGATGAGACATGGCAGGTGCCCTATTTCTTTAGAAAGACAGGTTGTTATACAGAAAATAGAATAAGGAGGCTCGAGTCCTGTTGCTTCGTCCTGAATCATTTAAAACACAAATTTAGTTCCAGTCTTATATACATTGAACTGGCAGTCATTTTGGGAAAGAAAAAACCGTGTAAAAATGTTTTACATCTGTTTTATTGGCTGGGCATCTTTTCCCAAGTACACCAATTATGTTAAACTATGCACAATATTTCTGATGGACACTGCCTGCATACCCCTCACCTTTTGAATACCCCAGGTGCTAGTCTGGATCAGGAAACTCTTCAATAGCTCTCCCACTCCTGTAGGGTCGATGGCTCCACCTCGATGGCGCACATTATGCTGTGTGACATCAGTGGAGCCATGAAGCGCCCTTGTTGGCATGATGACGTCAACTCCCTTTTTTCATGCATTGATGTGTTCCAGAGCTCTTCATATCTTCTCCGTAGTGTCAATGCTGTTGACTATTTTTCTTTATAAATTCCAATTAGGTGCAGTTTTCCTTCAAAATGTCACTCCCAAAGGGATTACAATTCAAACCTTGTTGGGACTGTGATGAAGAGATATCTATTAAGGACCCTCACATCATCTGTCTGTGGTGTCTAGATACCGTGATATTGGCCCCTGTACACTGTAGCAAAAAGGTCCACCCCCAAAGCTCTAAAGGAAATGGAGGCCAAGATGACGTCGTTTTAGAAATACAGTTTGAGTTTTCATATTACATGAAATCAAAGTACACAACAGTTGCTTTGTAACCCTTGACATTACTACATGTAGCATTAGATTCACGTGTACAGACAATCATTGATATTACAGGTGTTCACACGCGCAGTTGTTTTCACATTTAGAATCTCGGATGTTCAGTTTAGACCAGGGAGGGCAAGCAATGTTTTGAAGGAATAAACCAAAGATCAACAACAAGTACAACCATAAACCAGCTCCTGCCCCATATGTGGCAGATCATCTAGTATGTGTGCCCAAGCATCTGCTCAGCCTCCAGGTCAGGGGGGCAGGAGGAAATCAAAGTTAGTGTGAGTGGATATACAGCAGGTGGGTGTGAGAAAGTAGCCTCTTTCTAGCCTTGTTACCCCCACTTTTGGCCTGTTTGTGAGTGTATGCCAGGGTGTTTTCACTGTCTCACTGGGACCCTGCTAGCCAGGGCCCAGTGCTCATAGTGAAAACCCTATGTTTTCAGTATGTTTGTTATGTGTCACTGGGACCCTGATAGTCAGGACCCCAGTGCTCATAAGTTTGTGGCCTATATGTGTGTGTTCCCTGTGTAGTGCCTAACTGTCTCACTGAGGCTCTGCTAACCAGAACCTCAGTGGTTATGCTCTCTCATTTCTTTCCAAATTGTCACTAACAGGCTAGTGACCATTTTTTACCAATTTACATTGGCTTACTGGAACACCCTTATAATTCCCTAGTATATGGTACTGAGGTACCCAGGGTATTGGGGTTCCAGGAGATCCCTATGGGCTGCAGCATTTCTTTTGCCACCCATAGGGAGCTCTGACAATTCTTACACAGGCCTGCCACTGCAGCCTGAGTGAAATAACGTCCACGTTATTTCACAGCCATTTTACACTGCACTTAAGTAACTTATAAGTCACCTATATGTCTAACCTTTACCTGGTAACGGTTAGGTGCAAAGTTACTTAGTGTGAGGGCACCCTGGCACTAGCCAAGGTGCCCCCACATTGTTCAGGGCCAATTTCCCTGACTTTGTAAGTGCGGGGACACCATTACACGTGTGCACTACATATAGGTCACTACCTATATGTAGCTTCACAATGGTAACTCCGAATATGGCCATGTAACATGTCTATGATCATGGAATTGCCCCCTCTATGCCATCCTGGCATAGTTGGCACAATCCCATGATCCCAGTGGTCTGTAGCACAGACCCTGGTACTGCCAAACTGCCCTTCCTGGGGTTTCACTGCAGCTGCTGCTGCTGCCAACCCCTCAGACAGGCATCTGCCCTCCTGGGGTCCAGCCAGGCCTGGCCCAGGATGGCAGAACAAAGAACTTCCTCTGAGAGAGGGTGTGACACCCTCTCCCTTTGGAAAATGGTGTGAAGGCAGGGGAGGAGTAGCCTCCCCCAGCCTCTGGAAATGCTTTCTTGGGCACAGATGTGCCCAATTCTGCATAAGCCAGTCTACACCGGTTCAGGGGACCCCTTAGCCCTGCTCTGGCGCGAAACTGGACAAAGGAAAGGGGAGTGACCACTCCCCTGACCTGCACCTCCCCTGGGAGGTGTCCAGAGCTCCTCCAGTGTGCTCCAGACCTCTGCCATCTTGGAAACAGAGGTGCTGCTGGCACACTGGACTGCTCTGAGTGGCCAGTGCCACCAGGTGACGTCAGAGACTCCTTGTGATAGGCTCCTTCAGGTGTTGCTAGCCTATCCTCTCTCCTAAGTAGCCAAACCCTCTTTTCTGGCTATTTAGGGTCTCTGTCTCTGGGGAAACTTTAGATAACGAATGCAAGAGCTCATCCGAGTTCCTCTGCATCTCTCTCTTCACCTTCTGCCAAGGAATCGACTTGACCGCGCTGGAAGCCTGCAAACCTGCAACATAGTAGCAAAGACGACTACTGCAACTCTGTAACGCTGATCCTGCCGCCTTCTCGACTGTTTTCCTGGTGGTGCATGCTGTGGGGGTAGTCTGCCTCCTCTCTGCACTAGAAGCTCCGAAGAAATCTCCCGTGGGTCGACGGAATCTTCCCCCTGCAACCGCAGGCACCAAAAAGCTGCATTACCGGTCCCTTGGGTCTCCTCTCAGCACGACGAGCGAGGTCCCTCGAATCCAGCAACTCTGTCCAAGTGACCCCCACAGTCCAGTGACTCTTCAGTCCAAGTTTGGTAGAGGTAAGTCCTTGCCTCACCTCGCTAGACTGCATTGCTGGGAACCGTGACTTTTGCAGCTACTCCGGCCTCCGTGCACTTCCGGCGGAAATCCTTTGTGCACAGTCCAGCCTGGGTCCACGGCACTCTAACCTGCATTGCACGACCTCCTAAGTTGTTCTCCGGCGACGTGGGACTTCTTTGTGCGACTTCGGGTGAGCACCATTTCACGCATCCTTGTAGTGCCTGTTTCTGGCACTTCTCTGGGTGCTACCTGCTGCTAAGAGGGCTTCTTGTCTTGCTCGACGTCCCCTCTTCCTCCTGGTCCAATTTGCGACCTCCTGGTCCCTCCTGGGCCACAGCAGCATCCAAAAACGCTAACTGCATGATTTGCAGCTAGCAAGGCTTGTTGGCGTTCTTTCGGCAGGAAAACACTTCTGCAGGACTCTACAAGGCGAGAGGGATCCGTCCTCTAAAGGGGAAGTCTCTAGCCCTTTGCGTTCCTTCAGAAACCGCAGCTTCTTCTGTCCAGTAGAAGCTTCTTTGCACCCGCAGCTGGCATTTCCTGGGCATCTGCCCATCTCTGACTTGCTTGTGACTTTTGGACTTGGTCCCCTTGTTCCACAGGTACCCCAGATTGGAAATCCAGCGTTGTTGCATTGTTGGTTTGTGTCTTTCCTGCATTATTCCTCTAACACAACTTCTTTGTCCTTAGGGGAACTTTAGTGCACTTTGCACTCACTTTTCAGGGTCTTGGGGAGGGTTATTTTTCTAACTCTCACTATTTTCTAATAGTCCCAGCGACCCTCTACAAGGTCACATAGGTTTGGGGTCCATTTGTGGTTCGCATTCCACTTTTGGAGTATATGGTTTGTGTTGCCCCTATCCCTATGTTTCCCCATTGCATCCTATTGTAACTATACATTGTTTGCACTGTTTTCTAAGACTATACTGCATATTTTTGCTATTGTGTATATATATCTTGTGTATATTTACTATCCTCTCACTGAGGGTACACTCTAAGATACTTTGGCATATTGTCATAAAAATAAAGTACCTTTATTTTTAGTATAACTGTGTATTGTGTTTTCTTATGATATTGTGCATATGACACTAAGTGGTACTGTAGTAGCTTCACCCGTCTCCTAGTTCAGCCTAAGCTGCTCTGCTAAGCTACCATTATCTATCAGCCTAAGCTGCTAGACACCCTATACACTAATAAGGGATAACTGGGCCTGGTGCAAGGTGCAAGTACCCCTAGGTACTCACTACAAGCCAGTCCAGCCTTCTACAGTGGGGAGGTAGGGGCATCTCGTGTTAAGCAGGGCCTAGTGATCAGATCTCCTCTGGTCTGGTGTGACATGGTGTAAAGGGAGTGGGCATCAACAACATATCACTGCTAGTCAAGTGTGTAGAATGCCTAGCCTGAGTGTTCAACAATGCATCAAACTAGATCTGCATCATGTCCCATATGTGGCAGATCACCTAGTATGTGTGCCCAAGCTTCTGCCCAGCGTCCAGGTAAGGAAGGGTTGGTTCAAAGTTAGTGTGACTGGATATACAACACATGGGGGGGGGTAGGGGCATCTCGGGTTAAGCAGGGCCTAGTGATTAGATCTCCTCTGGTCTGGTGTGACATGGTAAGGGGGGTGGGCATCAACAACATATCACTGCTAGTCAAGTGTGTAGAATGCCTAGCCGAAGTGTTCAACAATGCATCAAATTAAATCTCCATCCTGTCCCATATGTGGCAGATCACCTTTTATGTGTGCCCAAGCTTCTGTCCAGCATCCAGGTCGCACACTCCCTGTTTGCCTCTCTTTTCATTGCTGCGCCTTTGCATGCGTCCCATTTACGGAGCTCCAATTACCAACCCCAGACGGTAGGGCCCTGTGGGGTTTTCCAGGCCAGGATTAGTGCTAGGTCTGCAGATCTGGTTGTTACTGCCCCCTCTTGTGTTTGGGGAAACCAGCCCAATAGGCAGGCTGCGGGAGTTGTGGGCAACAGGCGCCCCGTGGCCATTGTCAGAGCTTCTAGTACTGATTTCCAGAATGGGCCTAGCGTAAGGCACCCCCAGACCATGTAGATAAATACAGCATCAGGCTCTCCGCATCTGGGGCAGCACAAATTCACAATTGAGGACATAAGGATCAGCTGTTTGAGTGTGAGGTCCTGTGAAGAAAGTAAAATTGAACCAACTCAAACTGTGCGTTGCGGGAGAGCTTAGAGATGTGCTCTAGTAATTTATTCCAGTCTGCCTCTCTAATGTGAATGCCCAGATCTGACTCCCACTTATTGTACAAGGGCCGAATATCTACTCTTGCTTGTCCGAACATATATGGGTGAGATTGCATGTCCCCTGCTATTAATTTCACAGATGCATTGAAGGGGAGGCCAAGATGTTTATGGCAAGAGAGAGAGATGACAGATATGGACGCTGCAAGTCTCTACCACGGTTGAAGTCACCGGAGCCATCTCCTTTGTCAAAACCCTCTCAAAAGAAGCCCAATAAAAAGAGGAAGCACTAGTCTCGCCATCATATGTCAAGAAATAAGTCGCCACGACCTTCAGCTTCACTTCACCTGCCATCGGATCAAGAACCCAGGGAAGACCAAACAGGATTTGGTGCTTGTGGCTCTATCTGACCCGACACTGGTTCCAAACACTCGACTGCCTGCAGCACTTTCTCCAAGACCTCAACTGTAAAAGCTGTACCTAGAGTTTCCAATTACGTGGCTGTAGAAGGCTGGCCTGGTGTGTGGTGGGTATCTATGGTACTTACACCTTATACCAGGTCCAGGTATCCCTTATTAGTGTAGAATAGTCAGTGTCTAGAAGCCAGGTTCTCTAGAGGTACTTGTGGATGAGCAGCCAAGGCTTATCTAGGAGACATGCAAAGTTCATGCAATACCACAGTAGTCACACTTAAAGTACTTACACCTGAAAAAAAACACTCAGTGTTACAGAAATAAAGGTACTTTATTTTGGTGACACACATACCAAAAATACCATAGAAGTTATACTCCCTTAGGAGGTAAGTAATACACACATTATGTACACTAGTAGTATGTATTAATAGGCATAAAAACAGTTAGAAAACAGTGCAATTAGTGAAAATCACAATAGTGAGAAATGGGTATGGGGGAGCACAAACCATATACTAAGAAAGAGAATGCGAAAGTTGGTCTCCCACCTATGTAAGTGTAGTGTGTAGCGGGGAGCTGGGAGTACTAGGAAAGCCCAAAGATAAGTACCACAACCCACCCCAGCGACCAGGAAATCAAGAGTAAATCACAGTAAGTTTCCCAGAACACACACAGAGAAGTAAAGAAGAATATTGTAAAACCCAGAAGAGACTGCAAGACTCCTGGACAAGAAGACCTATGGAAGAAGAGGACCAAGTCTAAGAAGCCCAGCAGAGTCCAGGAAGGGCAAGAGCCCCTACCCACCAGGACAAAGGTGCAAGAAGTGAACCACCGGTGAAGAAGAAGTGTCAGTCGGGCACCCAAGAAGACAAAGTTGGTTTCCTGGAGGGTGCAGGTAATGTCCCACGCCAAAATGAGGTTTGCATTTGGGTTTGGTCATCGGAGTCTGCCAACAAGCCTTGGCACATGCAAAGCTCGCAGTTAGCAGAAAATGGCACTGCCGGGGACCAGGAAGGACCAGGTGGACTCTACCCAGGAGGAGCAGTCAAAGGGGCCCTCACCAACACAGAGAGACCACAGAAGACCAGGCAGTGACCACAGGAGTCCCACAGGACAGGGACACAAAAATTGCAGAAGAGGCCCACACATCACTACAAAAAAGGCTCTCACACTGCCTAGGGAACCACTCAGTGTGCTGTACATCACAGGATAGAGTGCTGGGGCTGGAGCTTCAGGATGCCTGAAGATCTCGAGGAAAGGATGCCAGCAAGCCTTGGCAGCTGCAAGGGATGTGGTGCACGGCGGTACTGTCTTGCGTGGGCAGGCAAGCTCTTACCTTCACCAAAGTTAGACAGTGGAAGAGAGGACCGTCAGGACCACTTCAGTCTACCACCTGTGATGCAGGATCCACGCAGCTCAGCAAGAGAGGGGATCCACGCAACCAGTCGTCGTCGCAGTTGGTGCATGCAGAAGCAGGGGAGTGACTCATTCAGTCCAAGGGAGATTTCTTCTTTCTTCTGATGCAGGCTGAAGACGGGCTGTCCTCAGAGGATGCACGACAGGGAAAATGTTGCAGTTGCTGGAAGGAGCCAATAACAATGTTGCAGAAGGCATCTTGCTTCTTTGTTGCAGCTTGTGGGGTCCTGAAGAGTCCAGATGCAGTTTCTTTGGTCAGAGGTCGAAGTGGAGGGGGCAGAGGATTCCTGCTGGAGTCTTGAAATCTGAATCTGAGGAATCACCCAAAGGAGAGACCCTAAATAGCCCTAAAAGGGGGATTGGTCACTTAGCTGGGTGACCACCTATCAGGAGGGAGCTCTGGCATCACCTGCTGGCACTGGCCACTCAGCTGTTGCCAGAGTTCCCAGCCAACCTTGAATCCAAGATGGCAAAACCCAGGGACCCTCTGGAGGAGCTCTGACCACCACCCCTGGGGTGGTGAAGGATAGGGGAGTGGTCACTTCCCTTTCCTGTGTCCACTTTTGCACCAGAGCAGGGACTGGGGTCCATGAACCGGTGTAGACTGGTTTATGCAAGGAGGGTACCAAATGTGCCTGTCAAAGCATTTCCAGTGGCTTTGGGAGGCTACCCCTCCCAAGCCTGTAACACCTATTTCCAAAGGGAGAGGGTGTAACACCCCTTTCCCAAAGGAAATCCTTTGTTCTGCCTTTCTGGGCTCGAGCTTTTCAACCAAAAAAAGGACAGAAACCTGACTGGGAGGTGGCAGCAGCTTGGGCTGCCTGGAAACCCTCAGAAGGCTGTAATGGCAATACTGGGGGTCCTCTAAGGAGCCCCAGAGTGCATAGAATCATACAGCCAATGCTTGAAAAAACCTTAGGGTATGATTCCAACATGTTTGATACCAAACATGCTTATGTTCAGAGTTACCATTATGTAGCTCGACACAGGTTTTGACACATGTTCAGTGCATGTGTAAAATGGCGTCCCACACTCATGAAGTCTGGGAAAATGGGCCTGGAGTTTATGGGGGCACCTCTGCTAGTGCAGGGCTACCCTCAGACATAGGTACTTGGCACCCTGCCCTCTGGCTAGGAGGCCTGCCATAGGGGTGACTTATAAGTGACCTGGTGTAGTGAAAAGTGGCAGTGAAAGGGTGCTTTCACTCTTTTACACAGGCTGCAATGACAGTCCTGCAGAACCCTTTGCTTGGGCTCCCCAGGGGTGGCAAAATATATGCAGCAGCCCATAGGAAACCCCTGGAACCTCAATGCCCTGGGTACCTAGTTACCATATACTACGGACTTATAATGGGGCACCAGTGTGCGAATTATGGGTGAAATACAGAGTAATAACAGTTGCGAATAACTACATTTAAGGGAGAGAGCATAACTACTGGGGTCCTGGTTAGCAGGATCCCAGTAGACACAGTCAAACACACTGACAAATAGGCCAAAAGTAGGGGTAACCAAGCTAGAAAGAGGCCACTTTCCTACACTGGCCATCTGCCTTTCTAAACATGATGTTCTGAATTTTCAGTAGAGCTATGATCCCATCTGAAGCGTGGTTTGGCCACATGTGTTTGATGGCCTACTCCTTAGGAGGTTTCCTGATGTCCTACCATTCTGAAACCCTGCAAACCTTTCCTGTTGTTTCCTCCTGCATCATGGATGAATCCACACCCAGCTCAAACTATCCCAGCAGGGATGCTGACAAGAGCAACGCCACCTGCTTAGGTCATCTAGTGTTCTATGTGCTGAGCCAGAAACCAAGATACTCCTGGCACTACATCTGATGGTGCCTATCCCCCAAACAAAATTACTGGCACCCCACACAATGCTACTGACAACAAGCATGACACACTTGTGCAGCAGGTGACACCCACACAGCCACTAACTCTAGCTCTGTTGGCACTACATCGACCAGAGTGTCTGCCACTGATTCCATACTACTCCAGAAGAGAGGCTCAATGGCTTTTAGAAGAAGGCAGGTATTGCTTTGGGGAAACAGATCTACAGGAACACCCCAGTTCAGATGATGAAGGGACGATCATTGGACCTTTAATTTGAACAAAACGAAGTTGTAATTGTATTTTGTTTATAACTAGATAAAAGATGATGCCACCAGGTATTCTGAGGCCATCACCCTGAGACAAAAAAAAACACTCAGGTCGCTAATACAATGATTGGGGTCTTTTTAAGAATGGGATTTCCCTAGGAGATTCTGACCAATCAGGGTCCATAATGTATGTTCAAAGTAGGGTCCAAAGTTTCAAGCAGTTGGGGATAAAAAAGTTACAAACCTTAGCCTATCATCCTTCCTATTGGTGGCTTAATAAGGAAATGTCATGCCACCCTAAAATTGACTCTAAAGAAACATATTTATCCAAAAGGAAAATAATAGTGCCATATGCTTCTCCTTGCATTGATTGCAATAAGGTGCCAACGCAAGGCAAGCATGGGGTTCTCAGCCTTTGAACTTTTGCTTGGAAGCAAACACCACACCTTGCTAAGCATAGCTCAGGACATTTGGAAGGAACAACCCAATACAGGAAAACTGCTTCTAGATTATGTTTCACAATTAAAAGATCACCTGAACAAGGTAAGCAAAATTGTGAAGGAAAGTCTTGGGAAAGCTAAACAACATAAGTACCACAACAGAGGAGCCAAAAGCAGAGAATTCCAATCTAGGTTCGGGTATTTTTCTTATTACTCTGAAGTGAAACCAAGATGCTGATCCAGTGGCATGGTCATTTTAAAGTGTTGAAAAGAATAATTGAAGTAAAATATGAAATAGAATTGATTGAAAACAAAAAGTTAGATATTTCCTGTAGTATCATTAGTAGGAAGTACGTCCACTATAGGTGAAGAGTTAAATATTGTCATCACCTCAGAGATTAAACAGAGAGAAGATATTGTTCGGTTAATTGACTCATTTCCAGAACCTTTTTCAGCATAACTAGAGATAACTAATTTGACACAAAATCCCATAGTCACAGAAACAGGGAAAGCAATTCAACATAGATCCTAAAGGATACACATGGTATGTAGGTTGACCATAAAGGAAGGCATTAAAAATGCTTCAGTTAGGTGTATAGAGCCTTTCAGAAGCAGTGGAACTCTCTGATACCTAAACCTGACTAAATCAAATTTCAATATTAGAAATCTATCCTTTACCAAAAATAGGTGAGAAAGCTAAACAATTAGGGGACAGCCAATTTATAACAATTTTAGACTTGACAAAAGGATATTGGAAATCCTAATAAACCCTCATGCAAGGAATGCTGACCTTCTCTACACCTAATGGGCCTCTACCAATTTACTGACCTTCCTTTCAGACTGCATGGAGCTGCCTTCCAGAGCCTTTATTATCTTATAAATGGTGTACATATAAACAACCTCTTACTGTGTAGCAATTTATCGAAAAACATCATGAACATTTAAAAGCAATTTTGAACAGCTTAATGGAAGCATAATGAAGTCTAAATGCGGAAAAAGTAGATTGTCAGCTAGACCAGTTAGAGATACTTTGAGGGACAAGGAAACATTGATCCAAAAGAAGATCATGTAGCAGTCATCAAGGGCTTGAGAGCATTCTTAGGTCTGGTAGGATACTGCAGAAGGTTTATGCCAAATGTTTTTCACATGGAGGCACCATTCAGAAAACGGTGAAAAAAACGAATAAAAAATATAAATACCAAGGAAAAAAAGAGAGAACAGGGGCATTGACCAACTAAGAGTTTATCTGCTGTGATCCGGTATTACAATCTCTGGATTTCTCAAAAGATTTCTTATTGCAGACATTCTTCTGGTACTGATTTGGGAGCAGTTTTGTCCCAAATGATAAGCAAGAATGAGAAAGACCCATTCTGTATATTAGCTGTAAGTTATTAAGTTATTTCTAAGCGAAAGGTATTATTCTAAAATACAGACATAGGGCCTCATTCCAACCCTGGCGGTCTATGACCGCCAGGGTGGAGGTCGCCGGAAGCACCGCCAACAGGCTGGCGGTGCTTCCTTTGGCATTCCGACCGTGGCTGTAAAGCCGCGGTCGCCCAGCCGGGTGCGGCGGTTTCCCGCCGGATTACCCCCGGCTGGGAGAATCCTCCATGGCGGCGCTGCAAGCAGCGCCGCCATGGGGATTCCGACCCCCTCCCGCCAGCCTGTTTCTGGCGGTTTTCACCGCCAGAAACAGGATGGCGGGAACGGGTGTCGTGGGGCCCCTGGGGGCCCCTGCACTGCCCATGCCACTGGCATGGGCAGTGCAGGGCCCCCCTAACAGGGCCCCAGCATGATTTTCACTGTCTGAATAGCAGACAGTGAAAATCGCGACGGGTGCAACTGCACCCGTCGCACCCCTGCAACACCGCCGGCTCCATTCGGAGCCGGCTTCTGTGTTGCAGGGCCTTTCCCGCTGGGCCGGCGGGTGCTCCCTTGGCAGGCGCCCGCCGGCCCAGCGGGAAAGTCTGAATGGCCTCCGCGGTCTTTTGACCGCGGAGCGGCCAATTGGCGGTTTCCGCTTGGCGGGCGGTGGAATGACCCCCATAATCCCTTGCTATAAAATGGGCAATTGAGCCCTTGAGATACTACTTATAAGGATGGAAGTGCAAACTATTTACAGACCATGATTCCTTAACATGGCTTTCACAAAATAAGAGAAATAATGCTCAGGTTCTGAGATGGTTCTTAGCATTTAAACCATTTGAATTTCAAGTCAAATACGGGGCTGGAAAATTCCCAGAATAAAGCTGATTTCCAGTCAAGGTTCCCAGCAAAGTTTCTTCGTGATCAGAAGAATTTAAGCCAAAAGGAGAGTTGTGGGTTACCTCATCAGGGATCTTGACATCTTAGTACCAGAGTAGACTGGAGATCCTAATGTGTTCTTGGCACAGCAGACTCTAGAAAGCCCAACAAAAACAGTTAAAAGCAAAGAAGGGGGTGAGGCAATAGCAGTGTGGGCACACAGGCCCCTTGGAAATGTTCCTTACAGTGGTGCACCTAATCATTAGATAGGGTTTACCTCAAAGTCTATGAGGCAATGTGTCCCTAGAGGCAACGTTCAAAGCAGCATTTTCAAACACAGTCAATATGAGGGGACTGACTCAAAAATGGAGATTGAGATTTGAAATTAGAAAACCACGAAGATTGATTACAAAACGTAAAGCTACAATTCAGAAAATAGTAAATGGCAGCGGTAGCAGTAACCTCACTGTACGACAAAAGACATTTGCTATGAAAGCTATCACTAGGAATAATACACAACTAACGGCAAAAGTTTTTTTAACTCGCAAATCAGTTGCAAATTGGTCTGCGACTGTTTAAAGGTAAGTTTGGTATATATCAAAGTGGGTTTAATTTCCATTTCCAAAAATGTAATGCAAAATGAATCTTTCGGACTCACAATTTTTGCGTCTTGGATTTGTCATTACTTATTTATAATTTCTAAATTGCAATTCCTTATATTGTATGTCCTATAGTCTAGCAAAAGCATGATTTTGCATGTGCAAGTTAGCATCTTGTTGGAGTAGGTGGTATGAGGTGCAAACTATAAAATGGGTAGAGATATTTTTTTTTTCCACAATGGCTGCTCTGTATGCTATGGCGAAGAGGATGAGGCTGTTTGCTCCACACCACCACAGAAGAAAGCAAAGACAGGAGTGCATTTCCAGAACGATGGTGACAGTTTCAGCAGACTGTCAGGTTTAGGGTCAGCAGCACTGTTATTTAAGTGCTGGGTTAGTCCCTGTGTTGTGTAGGGGCACACACAGGAGTGTAGCTACATCAACCAACATTCAGATTCTTTGCGGCCTACACCTTTTTGACCCAGGAAGCCATCAAGTTGTTGCTACAGTGGGAGGGACTTCACAAAGTGCCTTTTTTTTTTTTTGCATTTGTGTAGATGCAATGCTATTAAACATTAATCACCATATATTTTTCAAACTCATAACAAGAATTGTTGCATACAAAATTAGATTTTCTCCTTGTGGCACATTTCCCCTAAGTCATAGACTCTGTTTATGAGACACATGTCTTAAACAGCCCTCTTAGTGACACATAATATTTCTAAAGAAATCGGAATAGCCAGTACTATTTACTGACACAGTGGCTACATTTCCAGCTGCCACTCATGACACCTACATCGTTTGCCACTGCGCCCTATACACCTTTTGTGCAAGAGGAGAATTTAGTAATTTTCATTTTATATGCTATAATTACACTCAAATTTGGAGTGTTGTTAATTCTATTTTTCACTTTTGTTAGGTGGCAGGGATTATGCACTATGTACGTGGATTATGCACTATGCACGTGAACCCCATACCTCAATGCAAGCACAAGGAGTGAACAGTGTTGCAACATTGTTCACAAGTGGACAAAGGCAACCACTGAGCGTATGTTTGGGCTGCTGAAGGCAAGATTTCACTGCCTTCATAAGAGTGGGAGAGCCCTTCAGTATTCATCTCCACTGGCATGCAAATCGTCTCAATGAATGCTATGCTTCATAATATAGCAACACGTTGTTGAACCACCAAAAACACCCCAGGTTGCTGGAACCGCAGTAGATGGAAGGGAGAGACGCAGTTTCATTGCTAACAATTTTGTCTAAGGTAAGTGTATTTTAATAAAACTATGTAATGTATAATGTATAACGAGGTAATTGCACTCAGAATGCACAAATGTAATATACATGTTTTACAGGGTAAAAGAAAAATCAGAATGACATTTTTTCACAAATTATTTAAAATAATGATTTCTGTGAAAAAAAAACATCTATTTGTTCACAAAACATAAATTATATGTTTTTTTTTTGCTGACAGTGGTCCTCTCGTGGTCACTTGTCAACATATCCACTTCTAAAGCTGCTGCTTGACTGTGTTTACATCTGATCTTAAGGCATGAAAACAGAGAAACTACCGCAGCTTGAAGCCTCCTCACTCTCAATTGCAGTGGTAGCAATATCACTAGAACGTGTTTGAGTAGTTTGCAAATATTCTAAACAAGATGTTATCGGCATAACTTGTAGCTACATCTTTGCAACAGTGACGACTGAGTGTTCCTGTTGAAGTTGATAATTTTCAATACTTTTACTTAAAGTTTGTATTTTGAATACAATGTCAAACTCTTCTATTTTGTTGCTGCGCCTCTTGAACAATTGCATGTTAGTGACTTCATTGTTGCATTTACATTTTCTATAATATTTATCGTAGCTGATATGCCTTCATTCATGTTCCTTTTAAGCATCTCCATTATTTTAAATTGTTTGGTTTATATGTCTAACATTGCTTTTGCAATTTTGACGAATTCAGCTCTAGATGGAGTTGAACCACTATTACCATTTCTGTTTTGAAATCGCTGGAGTTGTAAGTATCTTTGCTTCAAAGACTCTTTAAAAAAAGGTGTGCTCTACGTTGTGTAATTGTACTAAGATTTCTCCTAAATCTAAGTGTGTCTCTACTTGTAGGAGAAGCTGGTTCAGTCATTATTGGTGTTGGGGTGATGTCCATTTCTTCAACCATGTCATGGTTGTTGGTCTGATGATCAGCTGCGTCTCATTGTGTGCCTCATGTTTTCCTGTTATCTTCTATTGCTGCATATAAAATGTTAAAGTTGTGGAGGTGTCTGCCAGTGAGGTGTGTGTTCTGCTTGGTGTGGTGATGATGCTAGTAATGGATATTGATGTAGTGCATGCAGGTGTGAGTTTAGACGCAACTGGGTGGGAGGTGGAGGAGGAAGAGGAGGGGGAAACAGTGGAGATAGTGGATGTTGTCGTGTCTGCAACTGAATGGTGTTTGTGTGAGTACCTGTGGGATGAAGTGTGGTGCTTGTGTTTGCCTGTGACACTTTTGGGTGTTGTCTTGTGTGCATGCTAGTCTGGCTGTGTGCTTGGGATGGGTTGGGGTTGAGGAGAATGGGACTGGGAAGTGGAGGTTGGAGGGGGGACAGTTGAAGCAGGGACAATGGCTGCCATCAGAGAGGAGGCCAGAGCCTGAATCGATCTCTATTGGGCTGACAATCCACCATGAATGCCCTCCAGGAACGCATTTGATTGCTGCATCTGGGCTGCCAGCACATGGATGGCATTCACAATGGTTGTTTGTCCTACAGAGATGGATCTCAGGAGGTCAATAGCCCCCTCACTCAGGGCAGCAGGGCTCACTGGGGCAGGGTCTGAGGTGCCTGGGGCGAATGAAATGCCCACCTTCCTGGGTGAGCGGGCACGGGCGACTCGCTGAGGGGCTACTGGGAGGGCGGTGCTGGTACAGGGGTGGCGGCTGTACCTGTAGCTGGGGTGGTCACAGAGGTGTCCGCCACCACCAAGGAGCTCCTATCGGAGGAGGTATCAGAGTCTGTATTGTCTCCTCCAGTCTTTGCCGTGGTGCTCCCCTCGCCCTCCATCCCATTGGTGCCCTCTGCCTCCAGGGTCCTGTAGGATGCAGCTCCCTCTGTCGCTGGTGCCTCTGCTCCCCCACCAGATGATGCTAATGCACATAAGGACATGATGACAAAACAAGAAAGGGGGAGAGAGACAAAGGATTCACTGGGTCAATGACTGCTCCAACACCACCTTTGGTGTACACAGCACCAACACACACAGGGAACAGGCCTACGCACTATGCATGGCACTACCAGTGAAATGGCTAGTCACCAAGGAATGAGGAGGGGCACACACCGCCAACTACAGCACTCCTGGGACCCACGCAGCCCTGCCCAGGAGTGAATACTAAGAAGCTAGGTAAGCAATATTTCACATTCAAACCCTTAGCCACCAGAGGACATACGCTGCTATGTCTGGCCTGGCCTAGGGGCACCCACTGAGACACAACCACCACCCGATACAACCCCACCAGCCATAAGTTGTAATGATAGCCACTGACTTACCCTGTTGTGGCTGCTGTGATGCCATCAAGCGCCCATCCAACACAGGGTAGGCCCCACCAGTATGCGGGCCATCAGGAGGGTCAGGGTCCGAAGGGCACCCCTTCCTCGTTGGAGGCCATCCCCAGCTGGGCCTCCACGGTCTTCCATGCCCGTCATCTCAGGTCCTCCCACTGTTTCCGACAGTGGGTCCTCCGCCTGCCATAGACCCCCAGGGTCCGCACCTTCTTGGAGATAGCATGCCATATTCCCTTCTTTTGATGGAAGCTGACCTGCAGAGGCAAAACTGACAGGAGAACACCATTAGACAAACAGTCCAGCCTGTCACACAAATGGCCCACCATTCCCATTTGCATTACCATTGGCACACAAATAGCCCAGGCCACAACATGTACACTGCCAAGAGGACACCCACCCACCCCCTTACATGAGGCCTTCACACACAACTCCAAGCATTCATGCCACATGCATCGTGCACAAGCTGTACTCACCTGTTGGTCTGGAGGCCCATACAGCAGTCCATACTGTAGTAGAATCCCATCCACCAGTCGCTCCAACTCCTCAGAAGTGAAGGCTGGGGCCCTTTCCCCTGTCACACAGGCCATGGTAGGTTCCAGACACAAGTCACAGCAGCACATGTAGTGTAGGTCCTCTCCTATTGAAGGACAGGAAACAAGTGAGGAATCTGATAGAAAATAGCAGTCACGTCCGCAGCGGTGCATACCGTCAGCGCCGGCATAGATCACCATTGGCCACTGTACCCCATAGGGCCCAATATTAACCAATGAGGAATTGCACGGCGGTTCACGACCGCTCACCGCCACGGCGCACAACGTCACTGGGATTACCTCACTTCCACCTGTCAATACACACAGGACAGGCGTACGCCATTTCAGGGGGGGTTAAAAGTCCTATCGATTATTGTTGCATCACAGGATCAATAGGCTCATACTTCACAAATTACACTGTCCCATAACATGTTTGCACATTGTGGCTTGCTGTTGTGGCCCATTGTTCAATTTGTGACATTCTACTCACTCTTGTGTCCCTTAGATACCTACTGCTGTGGATGAATAGGAGATGGAGACATACCCCGTGTACAGACCCCTGGTGGACTTGGCTACACTGGAGGACAGGCACATAATACTCACCTACAGACTGGACAGGACAACAATCACAGAGCTGTTTGCCCAATTGGACCCTGACCTGATATCTGCTATCTGTCATCCCACTGGGATCTCCCCTCTTGTGCAAGTGCTATCAGTTCTCCAGTTGCTGGCAACTGGTTCTTTCCAAGTAACAGTGGGCTTGGCAGCATGAATGTCACAGCCACTGTTCTCAAACGTGCTAACAAGAGTGTTGTCTGCCCTGATAAAACACATGTGCAGCTAATTGCATTCCCCCAGGTTGAGGATTTGGCCACTTTAAAGGCTGGATTCTATGCAATGGGGCAATCCCCAATATAACTGGGGCGATTGACGGAACACATATTGCATTTGTGCCTCCCGCCAGAATGAACAGGTGTTCAGGAATCGTAAGAGTTTTCACTCCATGAATGTGCAGATGGTGTGCTTGGTGGACCAGTACATCTCCCACGTCAGTGCTAAGTATCCAGGGTCGGTGCATGATGCCTTTGTCCTGAGGAATAGAAGCATCCCAAATGTGATGTCCCAACTACAGAGGCACAGGGTGTGGTTAATAGGTGAGCCCTGGTTCCCACCCAGTAGATGCTGGTGTATGCCTATGGTGTTTACCATATAGGATAGTGTGTGGCTAAATGTTGTCCATCAATATTTGCAGGTGACTCTAGTTACCCAAACCTATCATGGCTGCTGACCCCTGTGAGGAATGCCAGAACAAGGGCAGAAGAACGTTATAATGAGGCACATGGGCGAACCAGAAGGATCATTGAAAGGACCTTTGCCCTCCTGAAGGCCAGGTTCAGGTGCCTCCATCTAACAGGTGGATCCCTGTGCTACTCACCCAAGAAGGTCTGTCAGATAGTAGTGGCATGCTGCATGTTGCTCAACCTGTCTCTCAGACGCCATGTAACGTTTCTGCAGGAGGATGAGACTGGAGATGCCCCTGTGGCAGCAGTGGACCCTAAGGACTCTGAGGATGAGGAGGCAGAGGATGAGGATGTGGACATGAAAACATCTGTGATACGTCAGTACTTCCTTTGACACACAGCTGAGACAGTGCAACTTTACATTTCTATGACTATTGTTGTATTCTGTGTGGCATTGCCATTCTGGCATTACACACTTCTTTGCCCACTAACTGTTACCTCTGGATATTAATTTTGCAGATGTTGGTGATATGACACATTCTCCTGCTGTTATCACAACGGCCAGCTACAGGTCAATCATTCTATGCTCATTGTATGTACAGTTCATTTGCAATGGATGTAGCTGTTTCAATGAATACAAATTTGAAATACATGATATACTGGTAGTCGATTTTTATCCAAGGGCGTTTATTGTTGTGCTAAAATATAGAGGAGAAAGTGCAATGGAATGGGGTGATGATGGAGGAAAGTCCAGGGTATTGTTCCAGTCTGTTTGTAGCACTGGTGCATTATCCATGGGGACATAGGAAGGGGAGCAATGGCAGTTCAAGGTGGACAAGGTGACTGAGTGGGACACAAGGGGGACAATAAGGAGAGTATAATTTCCTGGCGGTGGTCTTGGTAAGTGTCTCTGAGTTCTGTCTGGTTCGCAGAAAACGTTTGCAGGGTGGTTCACCTTCTGCAGGGGGAGGGGTGCTGGTGACCTGTTGGTCCTGTGGCGGGCCTCCTGGCCACTAGTGGCAGCGGAAGTGGAGGGCTGTTCAGATGACTGGCTAGTGGTAGGGGCCCGCTGGTGTGCTGTTGCCTCCCTCATAATGTTGGCTATGTCTCCCAGCACCCCTGCTATGGAGATCAGGGTGTTGTTGATGGCCTGCAAGTCCTCCATGATCCCCTGATACTGTCCCTCCTGCAGCTGCCTGTTCTACTGCATGGTGTCTAGGATCTGGCCCATCGTGTCCTGGGAATGTTGGTAGGCTCCCAGGATCTCAGACAGTGCCTCCTGGAGAGTCGGTTCCCTGGTCCTGTCCTCCCCCTGGCGCATAGCAGTCCTCCCAGTGTCCCTGTTGACCTGTGCCTCTGTCCCCTGAACCGTGTGCCCACTGCCACTGACCCCAGGTCCCTGGTTGTCTTGGGTGTGAGGTGTGGACTGGGGTCCCTGTACAGGTGGGCACCCTTCTGTTTGATGTGTCCTGCGGACAGAGGTGTGGGTACGCTCGATGGGTGCTGTGGTGTTGGTTTCCGATGGGGGAGGCTCTGTGGTGGTCTGTGACTGGGCTTGGGTGACCGACTCTCCAGTGGTTCCTGATGGGCCAGGTAGATCGTCCAGATCCAGAAGTCCAGAGTTGCTGTCATCACTGTGGGCCTCTTCTGTTGGGGGACTGGATAGTGGTGGCACCTCCTCTCCAGTGACATTGGCTGGGGTATCTGTGGGGATGTAAATGATGTATTATGCTTCAGGTGTCTGACATTTGTACTTCTGTAGCTTCCCCTCTATTGTTGTTGTTCCCCTGCCAGCTTTTGCTTGTGTATGTTGTTGTATTGTGGTTATGTTAGTTACCCTATTCTGTGAATGCTTTGGTGATGAGTGTCCATGCAGGGCTGAGCGGGGTGTCCATGCATTGGTACAGCATGCAGTCCTTGGCATTGGGATTAGTGTGATGTGATGGTGGAGTGTTTGGGATGGAGTGGAGTGATGGGAGTGAGGGTGTGTGATGGCATGCAGGTATGGGGGTGATAATTGTTAACAGTTGACTTACCAGTGTCCAGTCCTCTCCCAACTCCGGCCAGGCCCTCAGGATGCAGTATTGCCAGTACCTGCTCCTCCCATGCTGTGAGTTGTGGGGGAGGAGGTGGGGGTCCACCGCCAGTCTCATGTATGGTGAGCTGGTGTCTTGCTGCAATGGAACGTACCTTCCCCCGTAGGTCATTCCACCTCTTCCTGATGTCGTCCCTTGTTCTTGGGTGCTGTCCCACGGCGTTCCACGATTCTCCGGCATAGCTCCATCTTCCTTGCTATTGATATCTGCTGCACCTGTGCTCTAAAGAGCTGTGGCTCTACCTTGATGATTTCCTCCACCATGACCCTTAACTCCTCCTCAGTAAAACGGGGGGGCCTTTGTGGTGTCATGGGTGTTATGTGATGTGTGTTAGTGAGGGTGTGTTGGGTAGTGTGATGGGGTTTGTGATGTGGAGTCCGTGAGGGGTGTATGCGTGTGAGCGGTGTGTGTGTCTAGTTGTCTCTGTGCTCTTCTTCTCAGTCTTGTGGTGGCAATTGTTGTTGGTAAAGGGTTGTGGGTAATGTGGGTGTGTGCTTTATGGTGGTGTGGGTGTGGTGTGTGTGTATGAGTGTCAGGTGTGTGTTGTTTGAATTGTCCAGTGTGGTGTTGTTTTGTATGTGGGTATCCATTGTGAGCGTGACGGTACGTACCACCAATGGTTTACCTCTGTTGAATGTCCGCCGTGGTGATTCGTGGGTCATAATGTGATGGGTGTTGTTCTGTTGGCGTAACGGTGTGGGTTTTGGGACCGCCACTTTATCACTAACCTTTGGTCTAGCGGATTTGTGTATGTGGCTGTATTCTGTTGGATTGGTGTGTGTGTCATAATATGGTGAACAGATGTTCCCCAGCGCGGTGGTAAGTTGGCGGTCATCAGCACTGCGGTAAGCAGCATTTACTGCCAATCTCATAATGAGGGCCTTAATCTCCTTTGCTAACAATAAAATACATCTGGCATTGTATAATGTAATCTCATGCTCATGTAATGCCCTTAGCCAGTCTTCCCGCTACATAGGGCTATATATATATTGTTGCCTCATTTTTAATGCTTTTTCCTTCCTGCCACCCGTTTTAATCTGTATGTCTCCCCACCCTTATAACCGATTTCCCATTTTCTGGTTCTCCAGCGCCACAAGTTCATATGAATGGCAATAGCGCTATGTAAATTTCAGCACTCCACTGCATAAAATGTTTTTAAAAACAATACCATTTTCAATGCCAATGCCTCTAACTTTCACGAATGCGAGACCTAATGCATTGCAAATGCTTGTTCTGCTTTGTCCTGCTCTCCCAACATTTTTCTTAGTGCTTTCTCCTGCTTTTTGCCTCAATTTTACTGCTTTCTCGTTCCTTCTCCCATTTTTCTGAGTGCTTTCTCTTTTTTTTTGCCTTGTGTTTTACTGCTTTCTCCTTCTCTCCCCTTTTTTTCTGTGTGCTTTCTCCTGCTATTTGCCTTGTTTTTTAGTGTTTATCCTTTTTTCCCCCAATTGCTGCTCCCGCCTACAGCCCATTTTCCCGTCTCCCACATAGCGCTGCCCACCGCCCCCCGGGCCCCTCCCTCCTCCCAGAACCTACTCAATGGAGGCCGCAACTCTACCCCATTAAGCAGGTCCTAGACCCGGCGCTCCCGTGCTTCTTCATCGCTCTCTCCTGCTTTCTGCCTCATTGTACAGCTTTCTCCTCCTCTCCCCCTGTTTTTCTGAGTGCTTTATCCTGCTCCTTTGCCTTGTTTTTACTGCTTTCTCCTTCCTTTCTGCTCATTTTTTCTGAGAGCTTTCTCCTTTTTGGCTCAGTTTTACTGCTTCCTTCTTCTCATCCCCGTTATTCTGAGTGCTTTCTCCTTTTTTGCCTAACTTTTACTGCTTTCTCCTTCTCTCCCCTGTTTTTTTCTGAGTGCTTTCTCCTGCTTTTTGCCTTGATTTTTTCACTGTTTTTCCTTTTTTTCCCAATTGCCGCTCCTGCCTGCTGCCTGTTTACCCGCCTCCGGCCTAGCCCCACCACCACCTCCCACCACCCATCCCTCCTCCCAGAACCTACTTAATGGTGCCAAAGGTAAGCCCAACTGCTCCCGACCACACCTGGACCACACCCAGTGCCAAGACCACTGGCTCTTCCACCCATGAAGATACACTGCTGCTGACCACCAAGCCCTGGGCTCTGGGCCCACCAACAACCACTGCTGCTGCACATCCCCGTATATCATCAGAGGGCCATTCTCCTGCTGGCACTGCCGCCTCACATTCAGCACGGAATCAGCCAATGAAATCAGCAACACCACAAACGCGGCTGCACTCGCCACATCAACTGAGTCCACCTTGACACAACTCCAGTGCATCTACTCAATGCACATTCACTCAGTGAACATGCCACCGAGGTCTGGGACATGATCTCCGCCCTCACTCCAGATGTCATCTTCCTCACAGAAACCTGGCTAAACCCCATCTCCGCACCAGCCATCAACACCGCCATTACAAGATGACACACTGGGACCGAACTAACAAGCATAGAGGTGGAATCACCATAATCTACAGGGACACCATCTACTGCATGATATCCCCTGACGGCCTGACAGCCTGACGGCCCGACACTGGTAATGGAATGCTTTATCTTTCAACTCCACATAGATGGAAAAAGCACCACCAGAGGCACCCTTACCTATTGACCACCGGGACCATACCCCAGCTTCTGCAACGCCATCCCACTACTCATCGCCTTGCATGCAATCGACTCTGAGCACTACATATTCCTAGGGGACTTCAACTTCCACCTCAATGATCCCAGCAATGTCAATTCCACCAACCTCCTGGAAAGCATGAGCAACATCAGCCTCAAGCAGCTCGTCACCGACCCTACCCACATAGCAGGATAGATGCTCAACCCCATCTTAGCTTCCAGGGACAGTCAGGTACATCCACACCACTCACCTGGTCCAACCACCACAGTGTACACTTCACCATCTCGGGACCCACCTACCCCAGCTCCGTGCCCCCATGATCCACCGAAGAAACTGGAAAGAGTTATCAGAAGACCAGCGGAACAACACGCTCTGCTCCAACCTCCCAGACCCTACACACAACCTCTCCCAATAAATCATAGAATGTGCCGATGCCATTGTACCCGCCAAGACACCCAAAGTCAAAGAACAAGGCAAAAGAGCAAGCTAGTTCACTGAGGAACTGCACTCTAACAAATGTAACTGCTGACATCTTCAAAGGACGTGGCACATCAGCAAAATAATAGAAAACCGTACTGCCTTCAGGTTTGCTCTCAACCAGTACCACTGCCTCCTGAAAGAAACCAAGAAGAACGCTCTAGCAGACCGCATCACAGCCAGCACAAACCACAGCAAAGAACACTTTGCCATCGTGAAGGAGTTTACCAATCTCGCAGCTACCAAGAATGACATCACTTCCTTCCAGGAACTGTGTGAGAACCTTGCAGACTTCTTCCACGACAGGATCTTGGCCATCTATGAAAACTGTGAATGCCAACCCTCTGGTGCAGAAAGCATCAACTAGCTCACACCCACAATCACAAACCTCATACACCTTCTCACCCACTGGGAACTCACCACACAAGACACCAAATCCATCATGAGCTCTGTGCACTCGGAAGCACCCATGGACCCTTCCTCCCCCACATCTTCAACCTCGGTTGCAAAAAAATCAGCAACAGCTCAGGAGGATCCTGAATACCTCCATCACTGCGGCCTTCTTTCTTAAGGACATGCTGAAGTGAGGCCCCTCCTGAAAAAAACATCCGTCGACCCAGCCGAATTGGAGAACTACCTGCCAATCTCTGTGCTCCCCTATCCAGCAAAAGTCCTGGATAAATCGATCAACCAGCAACCCACACAACGCCTAGACGATCACAACCTCCTGGACCCCTCCCAATCCTGATAACTACAGCACAGAGACAGCCTTGATCACAGCCACAGATGACATCAGAGCCCTCCTGGACAACAGGGAAACAGCAGCCCTCATCCTCCTGGACCTGTCGGGCATTGGACACCGTCTCCCACCACATCCTGATCAACAGATTCCACCTCATTGGGATTCAAGGAAACACCCTCAAATGGATCGCCTTGTACCTCACCGGCAGAACCTAAAGGATCTATATCTCACCGTTCACCTCAGAGCCCAAGAAGATCATCTGTGGAGTCTCCCAAGAATTGTCCCTTAACCTGACCCTCTTCAACACCAACATGACCCCCTGGCCATCACCCAGATCACACAGACTCAACATCATCTCCTATGCCGACGACACACAGCTCATCTTCTCAACGTCTGAAGATCCCTCCACTTCCACAGATGCATGATGAACACAGTCAGCTGGATGAAGTACAACTGTCCCAAACTCAACACTGAAAAAACAGAAGTTGTCATCTTTGGGAACAACACCTCTACATGGACCAACACATGGTGGCCCAAGGAGCTCAGCACCTCTCCCTCCCCCCCCCCCAGCAGACTACACCCGCAACCTCAGCATCATCATGGATAGCAAGCTGTCCATGAAGAAACTTGACGCAGTCTCATCAACCTGCTTCCACGCCCTTCGCATGATCCACAGGATCTTCAGGTGGCTCCCAGCAAGCACCAGAAGGACCATCATGCAGCCCTTCATCACCAGCAGACTGGACTACGGGAAAATGCTCTACATATGAATCACTGCACGCCTCCTAAAAAAAACTCCAAACAATGCAGAAATCAGTGGCAAGACTCATCCTCCACCTCCCCAGAAGGACCCACATCACGCCCAATCTCAAAAAACTATACTAGCTCCCGATTCAGAAAAGAGATGCCAGTTCAAGATGCTGACCCACACCTTCAAGGCCCTGCACAACGAAGGACCATTATATATCAACAAATGCCTGACCTTTCATTAATCGGACAGACACCTACCATCAGCTTCTTTCTCCTTCGCAAACATCCCAACGGATCGATTGAGCCAACAGTGTAGGACGCTTCTTCTCACACCTTGCAGCCAAGGCTTGGAGCAACCTCCTCCGCATCTCAGAACACACCGTCACTCCAGTGATTCATTAGAGAACTAAAGACCTGGATATTCAAAAAAGCATTCCATCACGTGGCAGTGTACAGCTCCAGCACCTCAAGGCCCTCACAGGTGAATTGCTGTGCTTTCTAAATGTTTGATTGATTGATATGGCATCCATTTTGAACAAGATTTCGTTGAGGCCTAACTGAGGCTTTGTTAGCCTAATCCAAAAAAGCACAGTTTGAACACATCATAATGATTACGTTTCCATTGCAGTAGCCCAGTGTCAGTATGTATACATGAAATAAGGTGCAGAATGACTAATACCAATGCACATTTTGGTTTGAACGCACAAAGGCTCACTCAGCAGCAATGAGGATGGATTTATCTCCTGAGAGCTCCCCATTTGGGCCTTCTGTAATGGGACAAATCCAAGACCAACACCATTGTAGTAACAAAACCCTTGAAATCCACAGCACAGAGAGAAAATTGTACGGGCTAGAGCTAAGGGGTGGCAGAGTTGTATCAGTGGGCCGGCAACAAAAGCATAGCTCTTCAAGATGTAGTGGGCCGTACAAGCCCACTTCCAGAATTACATCAGTGCTGGTACGGGCAGGACGCCAAGTTTATTACTGCTTGATGCCTCCTGCCCGTGCACTGAACCCCATCTGTGTGCCTCTCTAGAACAGTTATGTACGCTGCGGCCTGGGCTGCTTCAAACAACAATGACCTACTAGGGAAAAGCCACTTTAAAATTTTTAGAAAACAGAAGAATTAACAAAAAATCCAGTAGTTTATAAATGGGCTCATAATTTTATTTTTCTCCTAGCTTCCAGCTTCCAATTTCCCACCTAAATGTTGATGTTTCATCTTGAAATTGCCACTTTGTTGATTTACATTGAGAATCATTCTGTCTTCATACCTCATTCCAACCTAATTCGATGCTGCCAAATTGTGGAATACAGGAGAGTGTGGTGCAGAAAAGAAGGAATAAGTGAACTTAGTGCAATGCACCAGCACTGAATGTGAAAAACAAACTTTGCATAGCTAAGCCAAAGACTCAGTTTACACAACATTAGTTTCTGCGTTGGACGGCAATGTTGCTTATACTTAGTTTTTGGCTCTACAAGGTTTGTTTTCACCCCCTTGGGTGACACTAGTGAACTTAATCCAGTACACGAGCACTGAATGTGAAAAACAGATTATGGTGGACCCGCAGAACCCCACCCAATACATAAATGAGGTGGTGTCAATGCTTTTGGGTTACTAACAGGGAGCAGTGGTAATCCAAACGATCACTCGTTAATGATTCACACACTCAAGATCACTAGAAACAGAATATGTATGTCAACATATTTGTTTTAAAATAGTAATTTCAGAATGCCGAGCTCTAGTGTACATAATATCGGTAACATCACAGAAATTAATAAAAATCAACTAAGCTTTTCAATAACAGGGAAAACAGGGAAAATCGCAACATCACAAAGTTATAGCCCTTACACCCTCAATGTGCTATCTCTAAACGCTATGCCTGTTCTAGTCGGTGAATAAGCTTCCGTTTTGGAGGTGATGCTCATACCTGGACAGCACAGCAGGGTTTGTTGACTCTTTGGAATAGCTTGTGAGCTATTTCAAGCACAAGGCCAAGAGCTAGGAGAGTGCATCTGTAAGAGAACACAATACTGCCACCAGTTTGAAAAAAAGCAGAATGGAATGCTTTGTAAAGCCTTGGATAGCTTTGCTTGAGGCTTATGTCAAGATGGAATATGGAACTGTGCTCATCTGGATCTGCATTTGTGACCAAGTGGTCAAGTGATAGTCCTTGTATCTTATCTGAGATAGGAATTGTAATGTCACCTTTGGAATGTTTTGACAAGAGGGAATACATTAGTGGATGCATTAATGGGATAAAAATATGTCAATATAGACCTTCATTGTTTGGGTTATGGTTGTTATTCAACCTTGAAAGAGGCATCTGCCCCCGATTGATGCCCCGCTGGGGGTTTTCGTGATGTCTATATCTGAATGACTTGACACTTTCAAATCCTTGGAACGATGGGCACACAACATCTGTGTCAAAGGCACACATGTTGTTGATTCTGCAGCATTACCTAAAATTGAGAAGATGATGACTTCCCTTACCTTAGATGGATCTGGGGCCTACTTAAAAATGAAGTCAGACCTTAAGGCTTTAAGTCATAACGACATGCAGTGTCTGGGCAAAAGATACACCAGGTAGAAATGCAGACTCTGGCTGTAATGGAATTTGCTCTCTATGTGTTTAAGAAGCTAAAACTAAAAGACAGAAGCCTAAATGCAAGTGATTAAAAATAGATAACTAAAAGAATTATGCAGGGAACAGTCATAGGATTTATGACACTCCTGGAATAATTTCTTAGCTAAATAGTCACTAAATCATCACTGAATGTGTTTTTGATTGATTTTGCTTAGCAGACATTTTCATTATGCATGTTTAGACTAAAAGCACATGCCAGAAATGTGCATTTGATGAAGTAGCAATTTATCACTTGTTCAATAACACGCCATCAATTTGATAAGAAAAAGAATCTCTGGGCTGGAAAATATGATCCTTTCAACTCTACAGATGGAAATTATAAGAGGTACATAGACATTTCCCCTTAGCATATCCTAGGGGCACGTGGTCCCGTGGACTGGATTGAAATTGATAGAATGAAGTATTGTATTAACCACAGTTGAGATTTGAGCACTGCCAATGTGAATTAATCCCAGCTATACCATGCAGTCAGTTAGCAGCATGGTGACAGATGTCGTCATGCATGGTTTTAAAGGACCAGATGTAGGAACCGTTTTGCATGTCGCAAACTGCTAAAATCGCAGTTTGCGCCATGCAAAACGGCCATCGAGATGCTCATTCACATTTTGCGAGTCGGTACCGACTCATAGATTGTGAATCCGACTCGCAAATAGGAAGGGGTGTGCCCTTCCTATTTGCGACTCGCACCGCGATGCAGAATTGCTTTGTGACCGCGAAAGCGGTCGCAAAGCAATTCGCAGTTAACACCCACTTGAAGTGGGTGATAACTCATTCGCAAAAGGGAAGGGGTCCCTGTGGGACCCCTTCTCCTTTGTGAATGTCGCTAAAAATATTTTTTCAGAGCAGGCAGTGGTCCAATGGATAATAATATTAATGAGGTCGGTCTTTGCGACCCCATAGCGAGTCGCAGACGGTGTCTGAGACACCATTCTGCATCCGAGGTTGCGACACGGAAATTGCGAGTCGCACCGACTCGCAATTTCCGAGTCCCAATCCCAGACCTTGCTACATCTGGCCCAAAGTTCCTTGTTGCTTATCATGTCAGCCCTGTGGAATACACATTGGTTATGTTGACATATGTACTTAGAGGGTGTTTTGTATCCAACAGTCTTCTTAATAGGTGGAGTGTCACAAGGATGTTTTCAGCCATGTGCTGGTAGGATTTAGCATAGGCTAGTTGATATGACAATGGATCTATGCTACTTTCTTCCTTTACACATTGAATTGTTTTAAACACCAGTGGCCATGTCCTGCTTTCTTTTTCCTACTTTTAATTTGGGGGTGGTTGATTAGCGGTCGAGTGTATTAAGACACTACCTTGATCTTAATGGGAACGTCTGTTCATGACTTTTCTCATCAGTGATTGCAGGTACGTTTCTATCCCTTCAAACAAGGAGTGATTCCAGATCTTTTGTGAATTGGCCTACTAATGTGGATTATCGTAATGAACATGGTTGTAAGTCATAAACTTATTTTTTAGATGGATTCTCACATCTAAAAGTGGAATGGGTGAGTGGGTGTTGGTGGCCCTTTTTGGATACGCATGCTTCCCATCCTCTTTTTAAGGGTGGTTTGGTGTACAGTGTGACCCCTTGTGGGTTTCAAGTGGTGAAAATGATGTTAGTCCAAGCAGCGGCGGCTCCTCTGCTGTGGCGGAAGAGCGTCAAATCCCCCCGCCAGCAGCAGCATCTGCAAAACTTGAAAAATAAAATGATAATAAACCATGTTTATTACCGTTTTATTTCTCAAGGGGGCGGGTCCATGGAGGATGACAGACAGGGAGGCGGAGTGGTGTGCACTCCCCTCAGTGAGCATGTGGGTTTGGCCGGCCGTCTCAGGATGGCCAAACCCACATGCGCACTGAGCTCTCTCCGATGCGAGCTGTGTTGCCTGGTTGGCGGCAGCAGGCACAGACTCCCAGTCTGCCTGGGAGCGCAAAGCCAGAGTGCTTAGGCCAATCTTGATGCTGCTCTCATGCTGCCAGCAGCATGAGAACAGCTTTAGGATTGGCTGCAGGCCAGGCAGGGAGCCTTCTGCCTGCAGTGAGTGGAGCCAGAAGAGGCGAAGTTGCGGCGGCGGGCATCAGGTACGTTTTTTTTTTTGGGGTGTTTTTTTTATTTCTATTTTTCTTGTCTTTTTGTTTTGTGCCCCTGACCTGCCACTTTACTCTGACAAATGCCGCTCCTGAGTCCAAGCACTGTTATTTTATTTGCATCATGATTGAGACCATTGTTATCCACCTAGTGGTACATGGGTGTTGGGGTATCTGATAAATGGACTATGTACGCCTAAGAATTTTGGGAAGCAAATAGAAAAAATGCCCTGTACTTATTCATGCATAATCCTATAAGATGTGGATGTGATGCTAAACTACTTGATACATGACTGAGTTACATATATTGGAATTACTCAAGCGATATTGTTAGAAGTGAGTCCAAAGGACAATTGTTGAAATCAGTGTTAAATGTAGGACATTTTGTATAAAAACATTTGGAAGTGCCAGAGTGCTGGTTCCTAACAATGTTATGCTGCGGTGCAAAGTCCAGGTCTGGAGCCAATTGCTTTAAGGCTGCACACTGGTGTCTGGCTTTGTTGCTTGGTATGCATGGCTCTCGGCCTGTTTGGTGGGGCTGTCACCGCCGTGCCAGCATGTCCATAGTGCATGGATTGGAATTCCTGGTAGGCGCTGCTGGAGCATTTGTGAGTTGTTGGACTTCTGTGGCCCAGCGGACTATGGGCAGCTAATGAGTCTGGTCAGTGCTGGGAGCGGCTGTGTTGTGGAAGGAGAGCCTCAGACAGGTTCGTGCAAGTGAGGAAGCGGCATCCTGAATGAGGAGAGGTGGGTGAACCAGAGATAACTTCTGCCTCCTGGATGTGCCCGAGTCTACCATTATAGGCCAGCTTGAATCTTCGATGGGAGCTCTGGCATGTTCCATCATCACCAGTGTCTTTAACTTTAGAGACAGAGACACAAACAAACCTACCTTAAAATGGCTGCTCAATTTTCCTTTTTCCGACTTTACCATTGTGGTTCAGGACGCACGTCAGGGATATCTGCCACTTGCTTGCAATGGGTTGGCATTGAGTTTGCCGTGCTTTACTCCACTCATTTGAAGATGCTCCACACTAATCTCACTATGTGCATCTACATTAATAGCACACTCTCTGAACCTCTAACTCTAACTTGTGGCAGCAAGCAGGAATTCCTGCTACCTCCAGTCCTAGCATAGCTACTTGAATGTAGGCTACGGCAACACCACTCAAACTGTGGACATAATTTAATCCACCCAGAAGTTCTTGATATCCTTATCCGAGGATGAGATAATGGTTTTCCAATGGATCCTAAGGCCAATCTTCTTCCCACCATATAATAAGGAAGAATTTAAAGTTTGGGTATTTGTCGCGCTTAATATAAACTAGTTTAAATCCTTTGTTTTACCCATCACTTTTGTTGCCCAGAAGTCCCCCTTGACTACGCTATTGACTGGTGCACTGATTCAGCTAAATATCTTGGTATCTGCATCAACGAGGACCCAAATGCTGTCATTAGAGTAAACTTTGGGGTGACATTTAGCAATCTTGACAATCAGGTGAAGCATTGGGTGGCTCTGCCTCTGTTCCTTGCATACATAATAGCAGTGATGAAAACAATTGTACTACTGAAGTTCTGCTATCTCTTTAACAATATTCTCATACCACTGGTGAAACAATTCTTCATCACTTAGATCCTTGCTGATTACACTTGTCTGGGCTGGCAGACAGCCATGGCCCAAGAGGGAAGAACTTAAACTGCCATTTGAACAGGGGTGGAAGGTTCGAAGTCCCGGACATTGAACTTTATTACCTCTGTGTCCTTGCGCAATGTGCACATTTTTGGCATTATCCAGCACCTTTCCAACCATAGTTGGTAGTTGAGATAAAGAACAACCCTAAGCCCACTCAAAGCTACACTACACTAACATACTGTCTAGGAGACCTAAAACTGACAGGTGGAAGAAGCTACCCAAGAACTCAATTTGTGCTTTACTAATCACCTGAGCTGCCACTTTTACAGCATCCATGGATATCCCTTTTACCCGATGGGTTCCTCGACTATTTACAAGGTACAAGAGCCAAACAGACTCCATTGATAAAATTTCTGTAATACAGTTAGAGAGGGTCCTGCTAGGCTGTTTCACTACATATCTGCTAGAACTCCCTCCATTTTGAACATTAACACTCCTGCTGAGGTTCTAAATGGTCAAAGGCCTAATTTCACAATAATTCAGCTCAGTAGAGTCAGAGAACCCTATTTATGTACTAGCTTTGCAAACTTCGCATTAGACAGCACTATAACTGACTCAGATTAGGCATTGTCATGAGGTTATTTTACCATTTCTATGGCAAATTTATTTTAGCTCTGGACCCGAGACCTGTGCCCTTTCACCTAGTTACTTGTCATTCTATTCCTCTTATTATTTTAGCAAAGCTTCATTTTAGTGGCAATATTTTATTATCTTATCAGTTGCTCTTCCATTCAGAATTTGTTATTCATTTCTTTGCACATTTTCATCCTGTGCTCAACCCAAGGCTGGACACTATAGTTTACAGGTTATTACTGCTCCAAAGAGTACATTGTCTACCCTACACTGAAAAATAAGTGTTGTCACATCAGGGCAGATCTTAGAACAACAAATGTTTTATTATAAAAACACCACACTTCCCCCACCACATCAGACGGAACATTCCAGGCAGCCATCTCATGCTGCACGTCGTTGTCGCAGTTTCTGCTGAAACTCTACGTCTTCTCTTCATCTACATGGGAGGACTCCCAGCAGACCAACATACCTCTTCTCTACCTATAGCGCAGGAATGGGGTTGGGTTTCCTTCCAGGGACTAGCCGCGGAGATTACGACCACCACTGCTATTGCTATCAGGTACAATCTTAGTAGTGTAGGTAGGGATTTTAGATTCACTAGTGTGACAGTATGGTGGGACTTTTCCTCTGTTTTACTTTTCTAGCCATGGCAATAATAGTGTTGTGCTTCATTATTCTGATAATCGCAAATCATGCCTCTTTACATAAAATGCAGTTGCTTCAATAAAATGTATTGAACCAAATCCTGCTTCTGTTTGTCTTTGCATGTATGAGACAGGGGTAAGATCTGTTCCACCTCAACTTCCCAGAGGAGTCTTAGAGTGTCATGCGATAGGCTGTTAGAAAACACCTTTACCCTTTGGTTCAGGTGAGGTGCTGCTAGCTACCCAAAAGGGTAGGCTGACAGCTGTCACACAGTGTGAGATCAGACTCAGTTCCCCCACCCTTGTTGGTGCTACCGTCCAAAATCCAGCATTCTTGTTCCAACAACGAGAGCCCTAGGACAGTATATTGCTGCTCACAAAGAGACACACTGTCACCAAGCAGCTGACGGTGCATTATTCACATTAAGTACCACCGTAGAATGTATCACACTCCACTGAGGAGGAGAGGTCTTAGGTCAGGTGCTAAATATTCCAGGTACAGAACCAAACCAGGAGGCTTTTTGAACTTGCTGTGGAATTCTTCTTTTGTAAGGGAGTACAGACAAAAGGTTACCAGTCACAGTACCAACTAACTGACTTCTGAAATGCAAAATAAACATTAGTTCCCGACTTTGTCTTTTTGCTTGCAGGCAATCATTGGTTAAACAATCTAGTTGGTGCGAGGGCAGAGATAGCCTTTCAGATGCAGATGTGAGCATCTCAGTGCTAATGCTCTTTAACATTAACACTCCTGGGTTAAAACATTAGGGGCCAGATGTAGGAAGATTCCGAATTGCGACCCGCATATTGCGAGTCAGAGCGACACGCAATTTGCAAGTCGCAATTCGGAATGTTGGATGGTGTGCAACTCACAAGGGGGTCGCAAAGGCCCACCTCATGAATAATCATGAGGTGGGTCGCAATTTGCAACCCCCTTACGAGTGGCGGCCCTCACAGGGATGGTGGCCTCCTGCGGACAGCAGACCACCATGTCTGAGACTGCTTTTTAATAAAGCATTTTTTTTTTTTGTAATGCAGCCCATTTTCCTTAAAGGAAAACGAGATGCATTACAAAAATGAAAAATTAAACGTTTTTGTTTCAATTTTTCAGAACAGGCAGTGGTCCTATGGACCACACTGCCTGCTCTGAAAAAATGTTTGCAGTTCCATTCTCAACGGGGAAGGGGTCCCATGGGGACCTCTTCCCTTTTGCGAATGGGTTACCACCCATTACAAAAGGGTGCAAACTGCGATTGGTTTGTAACCGCTTTCGCGGTCACAAAGCAATCCTGCATTGCACTGACACTCGCAATTAGGAAGGGAACACCCCTTCCTAATTGCGACTCGCAAACCCGTTTTGCGATTCGGTAACCAGGTTACTGAATCGCTAAACGAGGTTTGTACATTGCAAAGTGCATTTTGCACGTCGCAAACAGCTAAATTTGCTGTTTGCGATGTGCAAACTGCTTTGTACATCTGGCCCCAAGTGTGTTGTAAATATATTTACAAGAACAATGCTAGCAGCAGCAGCTGTGTCTGAAGAGACACTAAGAAATGAAAAAAATGTGCTGGCACCCCTCTTCCTAAGCACATCGTGTTTTAGAGGTTGGTGTAAGGTGCAGCGCATAAAATGAGTCCCGCCTTGATCACGTTAAGCCCATTCTGCAGGTGCTGGCCCATGGGGATAGCCAGGGGTGTCATGTCCCAGATAAATAAAGAGTATATAACCAAAATGCAGATAATTAGAGAGAGAGTTTATACAACTGGAAAATGCGATAAAGCAAAATCATGATATAACTAACAGTAAACAATATGATAAACAATCTAAAATATGAATGTAAGATAATGAGTAATAAAACCCACTTATTCGGCATGCAAACCAAAGGTGTAAAATATTGTAGACGAAATAAAGCAAACGTTTTGCAATAAAGCAGATCAACACCAATAATATCTGCAATGAAAGATAACTTGGGAAACATGTCTACAAAAAAAAAGACATTAAACTGGGCTTCGAAAATTATTACAATCAACTACACTCTTGTTATACGTGAAGCCTTTTTAGACTATTTAAATGGCCTTCCTATTCCTACCATGTCCTCTGAAAAGAAGTCAAATCTTAACGAACCCATAGAAATACAAAAAATTAAGGAAGCCATGCAATTGTTGAAAAAAGTCAAAATACAGAGCTCGGATGGGGTCCTAGCCATGTTTTATCATACCTGGGATGACAACACTTTTGAAAGAATCAAAATGCTCTTTGACTACTATCCTGATTCAGGTGAAGAAACCATAATAGTTATTCCTAAAGATGAGAAAGACCCCTTGAACTCCAAAACTACCTTTCCCTTACCTAATCAACTACAAAATCTATGTAGACATTCTTGTAAATAGACTGGATCTGGTCCTTGAAATCGATAATCCACACTGTCTAACCTGGCTTTGTAAAGGGCAGATTTGTCTCAGAAAAGATCAGGTTATATAGCCATGACATAGAAAAAAGCGACCTTACTAGATATTCTTGTGATCACAATGGCGCACGTGAAGACTCTTTCAACAAGGTGTTTTCTGCAGGTACTGCTACAGATATGTTTTTCACTGGGAGACTGGTTCTGTCCTTTTGTAACTGAATTATGGGGATGTTTTTCACCAAGTTGTTCTGAGTGACATGAAATAGACAAAGAGAGTGAAGCTCGAGTTGCCTATGATGTCATTCAGAACCACCCCTAAGGTGAAAAACATCCCCACAATTTGCTTTTTACCCATATGTAATTTTATATTATGTATGCCCTCCCCCAAAAAAATGTACATGTGCTTTTATCTGCTACGCAGGGACAGAGTGTAATGGGGGAGCCATACATAAAATAGCCTGCCTTATCTCCCTGTCCCAAATTCTTAAAAAATATCTGACCTCCTCTCACCCACTACCACCACTATGTGTCATCTCTTCCCTCTCCTTCAGAGCCTGTGCTCCCTGACAAGCCCATTCCTGCCCTGCTTTGCGAGGCTCTCACAGAGTCCAGCCAGAGCAGCCTGGAATTCCTTTATAAGGTGGCAACAGTGAGTTATGAGACCTGTAACTCTCTGTTCCTACATCACAGCCGTGAACTATCACATTTAGAATGTGACATTCACGCTACACAACAGTGGTGGTGGTGATTAAACACACATATTCAAGAACTAACTCCATACCATTCTCCACCATAAAATCAGAACATAATCTAATTGATATATGTAGAACAGTGGAATATGTTTGCAGTGATGCTGGTTAGGCTTCACGTTGTTATACTCTAAACATAGTCCTTGAACTCACAATAATAAATCTTTGGCTCAGTCCTGGTAGTGTGGCATGAGCGGTCAGGCTTTACTAGAGAAACATCTGTTAAACATTTCAGAGTACAAACATGGACAATAAGTAATTGACATGACTCAAAAGAAATCTGACACAAGTTAATAAAAATAAAGATTTGTCTCTTAATTTAGACACCAAAAGGAAGTAAATCAGATACATATAATCAGAGTTCTGGATTTTAAAATGAAAAATATATCAGTGCATTACAAGCTGTCAAACTCTACTATTGCAGTTAATGGAGGAAATCACTAGTGGCAGTCGGTCACTCGCAGGGTGAGTTCAGGGGAACCCACTTGAAGTTAAGGTGATGCGAGTCCCAGGACCAAGCTTCGCCAATCAGACCAATTTCACCTGGACTGGCTCCTGGGTGCAGAGGTGCCATAGGTGTCCTTGGTGCTGAACATGGGAGCTGTGGGTTTTGAAAAATCCCATTTGTGACACTCGGTCACTTGCTGGTTGAGTTTGTGGGAGCCCACTGGGGGTCAAACTTTTGTGGGCTCCTGGAACAGGAATAACCAGGCAGGCTAGAAAGGAAATGGGTGCAAACCATAGACACCGGAGGCACTGAGGGTGTTCCCTCATGGCTCAGCGTCAAACAACGGGGTCAGTAGCTGGATTGGGCACCATCAAACCTGGGCAGTGGTTTTTGTTGATGCCTTTCGGTTGCAGAGGCGTTCCTCTTACTTTTGGAACCAGTCTCTAGTCAAGAACGAGTCAGTTGTGCAGGTGCAGGGTGGCTGCCACAGGTGCAAAGTTTTGCGCCTTTTTCTTTGTGGAATCCTGCTGGTGCAGTTCTGGGGTCACACCTGGTGGATCAGCCTTGGGTACCAGTACAAGTGGACTGGACCACAGGCTCCTGGCATGCTCAATCACCCCTAATTCCAAGATCTTGGACATCTCATCCATAATACTGGCTCTCACTTTATCAAAGAGCTTGTAGATTTTATTTTTGACAGGCATGCTGTCCCCTGTGTCAATGTTATGGGTACACCAAGAAATAAGCCCCGGGGGTAAGTGGGAACAGGGAGGAGAAATGCCACAGCAACTGCCAACATTCTCTCTTCCTGATCTGGAGCCAGTGTGGGGGACAGAATCACACCCTCCACTGCACCATCTTGTTCTTTGGAAGAGAGGAGGTCTGGGAGAGGCTCACTCTTCTCCTACTCCATTCCATCTGTCACCAAGACCATTGTGAGTTTGGACCTCTATAAGTTGGGCTTGAGGCGGTTGACAATGCAGGACTTGTAAAGGGTTCTGGGGTGTCTCGAGGTCCACCAGGCAGATAACCTGTTCCATTCCTTGACCTGATGGGCCCATTCCACTGGACCTGTAAGACCCGGAGCTCCATAGGCTCCATCACCCACACTTTTTGAAAAGGCTGTAACTCCATTAGAGTGGTCTTGTGGTCATGTCAGTGTTTTATTATCTCCAGGTTCTCAGTGGCCTTCTTTCAAAAGCGCTTCTTCAGAGACCAGAAGGCCAACATGTGGCTCGCTACATTGTGAAGGTGGGGGTTCTTGGGAGCCTGCTCACACCACTTCTTCACAAGGCTGAGAGGCATTCAGACAAAATGGCCAAACAGATGTTTAAAATGACTGAACCTCACTACCATCTGAGGCACTTCCCTGTAGACAAACAACAGACATGGTGATAGGGCATGCCACTTATGCCTCAGGGGGTCTGGCAGGCCCACACTCAAGTCTTTTAGGGTCTTTTTGAATCTCTCAACAAGTCCAGTGTTCTGGGTGGTATGGTGTGGAGAACTTGTAGGTTACCCCACACTTATCCTGCATGGACTTCATGTATGCTGACATAAAGACGGTGTTTCTGTCAGACATAATCTCCTTGCGGAATCCCACCCAGGTAATTATCTCACATGAGTGCCCTGGCCAACATGGGTGCATTCCTTGATCTCAGAGATACAGCCTTAGGGGATTGGGTGACTTTAGCCATCAAAACCAGGATAAATATGTTGACCTGAACTGTCCTGGGGTCCAGAGGCCTCACAATGTTGATCTCCACCCACGCAAAGGGAGTTCCCACGACAAAAAAGAGGAGAAGGGGAGCCTTCCGCTTTACCCCCTACTTCTCATTGGCCTGGCAAGTAGAATGCATCTGTTGTCATTTTCATCCGGACAATAAAAGTGGGTGACCAATTGGTCAAAGGGTATGGCCTGCCTCAGATGTCCTGCTAAGACTACATCATGAGCCATCTCCAGTAGGAAGGCCAATTACAAAAGAGTTATCCCAAACTCCGGCCTCAGGCTCACTATACAGGAGACCATTCTCCCAATAAATAAGGTGATCACCAGAGGTGTCTCCATTTGCCTAGGCTTCACCCTGCACCTGTAGGTTGACAAGAGTGGGGCTCTACACTTGGCATAACTGACTGAGGCAGCCCCCTTTCAATTGCCACCTGGCTAACTCAGGTAGATCTCCTAGGGCAGCAATTTCTTACCTTGTTGGTTCTGGGACATCATCCTCAGGCTCCTCTTGGGATCTCCTGGGGCTAGTCCCCCCTCTTACCTTTCCTGTTTTTGGCAGTTACCTGGGCCATTTTTCTGGGCTCCAGGCACTTTTGACTTCAACCCTCACTTGGGATGCCATTGACCGTGTGGTCAGGCTCACCCACTCAGGCAATCCCAACATCTCCAAGTGAGACCTGAGCTCCAACTCTTTTCAGATGCTGTGCTCAAGATCATTACCTAACAGAGGGTCAACAAGCCTGGTTGGACTCACAGCTACCTGTAAGGAACCTCAGACCCACCCTTCCAATTTAAAGGGAACCAGAGCAACTGGATAGAGGCTCATCTGTCTGTTGTCACAACCTGTTGTACTATGTTAGGGACTACCTGCACTGGAGACACCATATGACACCTAGCAATAGTCATACTGGATCCTGTGTCTATTAGAACCTCTGTCATGCATGTGAGTCTTTAGTACTATCCCTCTGTCATCCAAGGACAATAATGTAACCTCTGTACTCCCCCCAACACTGATGGGGACAGTCTCCACCCTGAGCACTATCCTTGAACCCCAAGGCTATACCGCAATGGGGGGCTGCTTCCTGCCAGGACAAATGGCACCTCCTTTTAAGTGCCAATACTGGTAATACTCATGGCATTTGGACTGGAAGTGGCCCAGGGATTTCTTCCCAATAAACCCAGTGTAAGGAAATGCCTCCTTGGCATGGTTACCCCCTGACTTTTTGCCTTTGCTGATGCCAAGTTATGATTTGAAAGTGTGCTGGGACCCTGTTAACCAGGCCCCAGCACCAGTGTTCTTTCCCTAAACTGTACCTTTGTCCCCACAATTGGCACAACCCTGACACCCAGGTAAGTCCCTTGTAACTGGTACCCCTGGTACCAAGGGCCCTGATGCCAGGGAAGGTCTCTAAGGGCTGCAACATGTCTTATGCCACCCAAGGGACCCCTCACTCACCACATACACACTGCTTGCCAGCTTGTATGTGCTGGTGGGGAGAAAATGACTAAGTCGACATGGCACTCCCCTCAGAGTGACATGCCAAACTCACACTGCCTGTGGCATAGGTAAGTCACCCCTCTAGCAGGCCTTACAGCCATAAGGCAGGGTGCACTATCCCACAGGTGAGGGCATATGTGCATGAGCACTATGCCCCTACAGTGTCTAAGCAAAACCTTAGACATTGTAAGTGCAGGGTAGCCATAAGAGTATATGGTCTGGGAGTCTGTCAAACACGAACTCCAGAGTTCCATAATGGCTACACTGAAAACTGCGAAGTTTGGTATCAAACTTCTCAGCACAATAAATGCACACTGATGCCAGTATGCACTTTATTGTCAAAATACACCCAGGCGGGATCTTAGAGATGCCCCCTGAAAACATACCCGACTTCCAATGTGGGCTGACTAGTTTTTGCCAGCCTGCCACACACCAGACATGTTGCTGGCCACATGGGGAGAGTGCCTTTGTCACTCTGTGGCTAGGAACAAAGCCTGTACTGGGTGGAGGTGCTTCTCACCTCCCCCTGCAGGAACTGTAACACCTGGCGGTGAGCCTCAAAGGCTCACCCCCTTTGTTACAGTGCCACAGGGCATCCCAGCTAGTGGAGATGCCCGCCCCTCCGGCCACTGCCCCCACTTTTGGCGGCAAGGCTGGAGGAGATAATAAGAAAAACAAGGAGGAGTCACCCCCCAGTCAGGACAGCCCCTAAGGTGTCCTGAGCTGAGGTGACTCTTACTTTTAGAAATTCTCCATCTTGTAGAAGGAGGATTCCCCCAATAGAATTAGGGATGTGCCCCCTTCCCCACAGGGATGAGGCACAAAGAGGGTGTAGCCACCCTCAAGGACAGTAGCAATTGGGTACTGCCCTCCCAGACCTAAACACCCCCCGAAATTGAGTATTTAGGGGCTCCCAGAACCGAGAAAGATAGATTCCTGCAACCTAGAGAAGAAGGACTGCTGACCTGAAGCCCTGCAGTGAAGACGGAGACGACAACTGATTTGGCCCCAGCCCCACCGGCCTGCCTCCCTACTTCGAAGAAAACTGCAACAGCAACGCATCCAACAGGGTCCAGCGACCTCTGAAGCCTCAGAGGACTACCTTGCATCTAAAGGACCAAGAAACTCCAGAGAACAGTGGACCTGTTCAAGAAACTGCAACACTTTGCAACAAAGAAGCAACTTTTAAAGACCACTTTTTTCCCGCCGGAACCGTGAGACTTTCCACTCTGCACCCGATGCCCCCGACTCGACCTGCGGAAAACGAACACTACAGGGAGGACTCCCGGGCGACTGTGAGCCCGTGAGTAGCCAGAGTTGACCCCCCTGAACCCCCACAGCGACGCCTGCAGAGGAAATCCAGAGGCTTCCCCTGACCGCGACTGCCTGCTTCAAGGAACCCGACGCCTGGATACCACACTGCACCCGCAGCCCCCAGGATCTGAAGGAACCGAACTCCAGTGCAGGAGCAACCCCCAGGTGACCCTCTGCCTAGCCCAGGTGGTGGCTACCCCGAGGAGCCGCCCCTGTGCCTGCCTGCATCGTTGAAGAGACCCCCGGGTCTCCCCATTGATTCTTATTAGAAACCCGACGCCTGTTTGCACTCTGCACCCGGCTGCCCCGGTGCAGCTGAGGGTGTACTTTCTGTGCCTGCTTGTGTCCCCCCCAGTGCCCTACAAAACCCCCCTGGTCTGCCCTCCGAAGAGGCGGGTGCTTACCTGCTGGCAGACTGGAACCGGGGCACCCCTATTTCCATTGAAGCCTATGTGTTTTGGGCACCACTTTGACCTCTGCACCTGACCGGCCCTGAGCTGCTGGTGTGGTAACTTTGGAGTTGCCTTGAACCCCCAACGGTGGGCTACCTTGGACCCAACTTTGAACCCTGTAAGTGTTTCACTTACCTGTGAACTTAACATTTACTTACCTCCCCCTGGAACTGTTGATATTTGCAGTGTCCACTTTTAAAAATTGCTTATTGCCATTTTTGTCAACACTGTACATGCTATTGTGATTATTCAGAGTTCCTAGAATACCTGAGTGAAATACCTTTCATTTAAAGTATTGTTTTTAAATCTTGAACCTGTGATTCTTAAAATAAACTAAGAAAATATATTTTTCTATATAAAAACCTATTGGCCTGGAATCTGTCTTTGAGTGTGTGTTCCTCATTTATTGCCTGTGTGTGTACAACAAATGCTTAACACTACCCTCTGATAAGCCTACTGCTCGACCACTCTACCACAAAATAGAGCATTAGAATTATCTCTTTTGCCACTATCTTACCTCTAAGGGGAACCTTGGACTCTGTGCACACTATTTCTTACTTTGAAATAGTATATACAGAGCCAACTTCCTACATTGGTGGATCAGCAGTGGGGTACAAGACTTTGCATTTGCTGGACTACTCGGCCAATACCTGATCACATGACTAAAATTAAAAAAATTGTCATTAGAAACTGATTTTTGAAATTTGAGCTATTTTTTCAAAATTTTTAAAAGTCCTGCTAGGGCCTTGTGTTAGTCCCTGTTAGCATTTCTTTTAGAGTTTAAAAGTTTTGTAAAAGTTTGGATTAAGTTCTAGAGATAGTTTTAGATTCTTAAAAAATATCCCAACTTTTAGAGAAATAATGTCTACTGCAGAAGAGATAGTGATGGAACTCAACCTCACCCCTTACCTACATCTTAGGATGTCAGAGCTAAGGACTCTCTGCAAAATCAAAAAAATAAAAACTGGATCAAACCATACCAAAATACAGCTCCAGGAGCTTTTGGCAGAGAGTGCTAGAGACAACCCCTCTGAAGATACCCTTACAGAGGGGGAAGCTAGTGATGGGGAGGAACATTTCCCACCTCCACTCCTAGTTAGGGAGACCAGGGTTCCTCCAACCTGGCTCCACAAGTGATGGTCAGAGATGCTGCTTCTCCCACAGGGGAGTCCAGCAGCTCTGGAGGCATTGAGGTCAGCCTCAATGAAGATGACCTCCTGTGAGCCAGGATGGCCAAAAGATTGGCTTTGGAGAGACAGCTCCCAGCCATAGAAAGGGAAAGACAAGATATGGGCTTAGCTCCCATCAATGGTGGCAGCAACTTAAATAGGGTCAGAGATACTCCTGACATGCTAAAAATCCCCAAAGGGATTGTAACAAAATATGAAGATGGTGATGACATCACCAAATGGTTCACTGCTTTTGAGAGGGCTTGTGCAACCAGAAAAGTAAACAAATCTCACTGGGGTGCTCTCCTTTAGGAAATGTTCACTGGAAAGTGTAGGGATAGACTCCTCACACTCTCTGGAAAAGATGCAGAATCCTATGACCTCATAAAGGCTACCCTGATTGAGGGCTTTGGATTCTCAACTGAGGAGTACAGGATTAGGTTCAGGGGGGCTAAAAAATCCTCGAGCCAGACCTGGGTTGATTTTGTTGACTTCTCAGTCAAAACACTGGATGGTTGGATTAATGGCAGTGGTGTAAATGATTATGATGGACTGTACAATCTGTTTATGAAAGAACACCTTTTAAGTAATTGTTTCAATGATAAACTGCATCAGCATCTGGTAGACCTAGGTCCGATTTCTCCCCAAGAATTGGGAAAGAAGGCAGACCACTGGGTCAAGACTAGGGTGACCAAGACTTCCACAGGGGGTGACCAAAAGAAAGGGGTCACAAAGACTCACTCCCCAGGGGAAGAGTGTTGAGACATCCAAGGGTAAAAGTAAAGAGTCTTCTACAGGGCCCCAAAAACCTGCTCAGGAGGGAGGGTCCAAAGCCTCTTCACAATCCAATTTTTGGTACAAGAGTAAAAACTTTGATCCCAAAAAGGCCTGGTGTCGTAGCTGTAATCAGCAGGGACACCAAACTGGAGTCAAGGCCTGTCCCAAGAAAGGTTCCACTTATACTACTACTCTAGTTAGCACTGGAATAGCCAGTCTCCAGGTGGGATCAACAGTGTGCCCAGAGCAAATCAGGGTTCACACTGAAGCTACATTAGTCTCTGAGGGTGGGGTGGACTTAGCCACACTGGCTGCCTGGCCCCCTAATATGCAAAAATCCAGGCAGCAACTCTTAATGGGACAAGTGTAGAAGCCCTGAGGGAGACAGGTGCCAATGTCACAATGGTGACAGACAAACTGGTTTCCCCAGGACAATACCTGACTGGACAAACTTATCCAGTCACCAACACTGACAATCAGACTAAAGTACATCCCATGGCTATAGTAACTTTAGAATGGGGAGGGGTCACTGGCCTGAAACAGGTGGTAGTCTCCTCTGCTATCCCAGTAGACTGTTTGCTTGGAAACAACCCGGAGTCCTCAGCATGGGCTGAGGTAGAACTCAAAACCCATGCAGCCATGCTGGGTATCCCTGAACTGGTGTGTGTCAAGACAAGGGCACAGTGCAAGGCTCAGGGTGAAAAAGAGGTATTGGAGCATGGAAGAATGGCCCAACCCTCCAAGAGAAAAGGAAAGAAGACTGGGGAACCAGCTTCAACACATCAAAAGAAAAAGAACCTCTCTTCCCAGGAAGAAGTTCTGCCCTCTGAGGGAACTGAGCCCATGGAGTTGGAACCTTATCAGGTTGAACTCTTAGGCCCAGGGGGACCCACAAGGGAACAGCTGTGTAAGGGCAAGAAACCTGTCCATCTCTTGAAGGCCTTAGGCAGCAAGCTGCTGAGGAAACAAAAGGAAAAGTCAGTGGAACACACAGGGTCTATTGGGAATATGGACTCCTTCACACTGAGGCAAGAGATCCCAAACCTGGTGCCACTAGGAGAGTGGTAGTGCCTCAGGAGTTTAGGGAGTTCATTCTGACCTTAGCCCATGACATTTCACTTGCTGGGCATTTGGGACAAACCAAGACATGGGAGAGGTTAGTCAACCATTTCTACTGGCCCAACAGTTCCCAGAAAGTCAAGGAGTTTTGTGCCTCCTGTGCCACCTGTCAAGCCAGTGGTAAGACAGGTGGCCATCCAAAGGCCCCCCTCATTCCACTTCCAGTGGTGGGGGTTCCCTTTGAAAGAGTGGGGGTGGACATAGTGGGTCCACTTGAACCTCCCACAGCCTCAAGGAATCAGTATATCCTAGTAGTAGTGGATCATGCTGCTAGGTACCCTGAAGCAATTCCCCTTAGTTCCACTACTGCCCCTGCAGTAGCCAAAGCACTCTTTGGTATCTTTACCAGAGTGGGATTTCCTAAGGAGGTGGTTTCTGACAGAGGTACCAACTTTATGTCAGCATACCTGAAACATATGTAGAATGAGTGTGGGGTGACTTACACATTCACCACACCATACCATCCACAAACCAAATGGTCTTGTTGAAAGGTTTAACAAGACATTGAAGGGCATGATCATGGGGCTCCCTGAAAAGCTCAAAAGGAGATGGGATGTCCTCTTGCCATGTCTGCTTTTCGCCCACAGAGAGGTGCCTCAGAAGGGAGTAGGGGTTTCCCCCTTTGAACTTCTGTTTGGCCATCCTGTAAGGGGGCCACTAGCTCTTGTGAAAGAAGGCTGGGAGAGACCTCTTCATGAGCCTAAGCAAGATATAGTGGACTATTTACTAGGCCTACGTTCCAGGATGGCAGAGTACATGGAAAAGGCAAGAAAAACCTTGAGGCCAGCCAACAACTCCAGAAGATTTGGTATGACCAAAAGGCTGCTATGGTTGAGTTTCAGCCAGGGCAGAAAGTCTGGGTTCTGGAGCCTGTGGCTCCCAGGGCACTTCAGGACAGATGGAGTGGCCCTTACCCAGAGCTAGAGAGAAAGTGTCAGGTCACCTACCTGGTAGACCTAGGCACTAGCAGGACCCCCAAGAGGGTGATCCATGTGAACTGCCTCAAACTCTTTCATGACAGGTCAGATGTAAACATGTTAATGGTTACAGATGAGGACCAGGAAGCTGAGAGTGAACCTCTCCCTGGCCTCCTCTCCACTGACCCTAAAAATAGCTCAGTAGATGGAGTGATCTACTCAGACACCCTCTCTGGCCAACAGCAAGCTGACTGTAGGAAAGTCCTACAACAGTTTGCTGAGCTCTTTTCCCTAACCCCTGGTCAGACACACCTGTGTACCCATGATGTGGACACAGGAGACAACATGCCTGTCAAAAACAAAAGTTTTAGACAGTCTGAGCAAGTTAAGAAAAGCATCAAAGTGGAAGTCCACAAGATGCTGGAATTTGGAGTCATTGAACACTCTGACAGTCCCTGGGCTAGCCCAGTGGTCTTAGTCCCCAAACCTCACACCAAAGATGGCAAGAGAGAGATGAGGTTTTGTGTGGACTGCAGAGGACTTAATTCTGTCACCAAGACAGATGCCCATCCCATTCCAAGGGCAGATGAGTTAATTGATAAATTGAGTGCTGCCAAATACTTGAGTACCTTTGACTTGACAGCAGGGTACTGGCAAATAAGAATGGCACCAGGAGCAAAAGAAAAGACAGCATTCTCTACACCTGATGGGCACTATCAGTTCACTGTGATACCCTTTGGCTTAAAGAATGCCCCTGCCATCTTCCAAAGGTTGGTGAATCAAGTCCTTGCTGGCTTGGAGTCCTTTAGTGTAGCTTATCTTGATGATATTGCTGTCTTTAGCTCCAACTGGCAGGATCACCTGGTCCACCTGAAGAAGGGTTTGCAGGCCCTGCAAGCAGTAGATCTCTCTATTAAGGCATCTATATGTCAGATAGGGCAGGGTACTGTGGTTTACTTGGGACACCTTGTAGGTGGAGGCCAAGTTCAGCCACTCCAACCCAAGATCCAGACTATTCTGGACTGGTTAGCTCCAAAAACCCAGACTCAAGTAAGGGCCTTCCTTGGCTTGACTGGTTACTATAGAAGGTTTGTGAAGGGATATGGATCCATAGTGACACCCCTCACATAACTTTCCTCTAAGAAAATACCCAAGAAGGTAAACTGGACTGTAGAATGCCAACAGGCCTTTGACACCCTGAAACAAGCTATGTGCACAGCACCAGTTCTCAAAGCTCCAGATTACTCCAAGCAGTTCATTGTGCAGACTGATGCCTCTGAACATGGGATAGGAGCAGTTCTGTCCCAAACAAATGATGATGGCCTTGGCCAGTCTGTTGCTTTCATTAGCAGGAGGTTACTCCCCAGGGAGCAGCGTTGCAGTGCCATTGAGAGGGAGGCCTTTGCTGTGGTTTGGTCCCTGAAGAAGCTGAGACCATACCTCTTTGGTACTCACTTTGTAGTTCAAACTGACCACAGACCTCTCAGATGGCAAATGCAAATGAAAGGTGAAAATCCTAAACTGTTGAGGTGGTCCATATCCCTACAGGGAATGGACTTTATAGTGGAACACAGACCTGGGGCTGCCCATGCCAATGCAGATGGCCTTTCCAAGTTCTTCCACTTAGAAAATGAAGACTCTCTTGGGAAAGGTTAGTCTCATCCTCTTTCGTTTGGGGGGGGGGTGGGGGGGGGGTTGTGTAAGGAAATGCCTCCTTGGCATGGGTACCCCTTGACATTTTGCCTTTGCTGATGCCAAGTTATGATTTGAAAGTGTGCTGGGACCCTGCTAACCAGGCCCCAGCACCAGTGTTCTTTCCCTAAACTGTACCTTTGTCTCCACAATTGGCACAACCCTGGCACCCAGGTAAGTCCCTTGTAACTGGTACCCCTGATAGCAAGGGCCCTGGTGCCAGGGAAGGTCTCTAAGGGCTGCAGCATGTCTTATGCCACCCTAGGGACCCCTCATTCAGCACATACACACTGCTTGGCAGCTTGTGTTTGCTGGTGGGGAAAAAATTACTAAGTCAACATGGCACTCCCCTCAGAGTGCCATGCCAACCTCACACTGCCTGTGGCATAGGTAAGTCACCCCTCTAGCAGGCCTTACAGCCCTAAGGCAGGGTGCACTAACTATACCACAGGTGAGGGCATATATGCATGAGCACTATGCCCCTACAGTGTCTAAGCAAAACCTTAGACATTGTAAGTGCAGGGTAGCCATAAGAGTATATGGTCTGGGAGTCTGTCAAACACGAACTCCACAGCACCATAATGGCTACACTGAAAACTGAGAAGTTTGGTATCAAATTTCTAAGCACAATAAATGCACCCTGATGCCAGTATGCACTTTATTGTAAAAATACACCCAGAGGGCATCTTAGAGATGCCCCCTGAAAACATACCTGACTTCCAGTGTGGGCTGACTAGTTTTTGCCAGCCTGCCACACACCAGACATGTTGCTGGACACATGGGGAGAGTGCCTTTGTCACTCTGTGGCCAGGAACAAAGCCTGTACTGGGTGGAGGTGCTTCTCACCTCCCCCTGCAGGAACTGTAACACCTGGCGGTGAGCCTCAAAGGCTCACCCCCTTTGTTACAGCACCACAGGGCATCCCAGCTAGTGGAGATGCCCGCCCCTCCGGCCACTGCCCCCACCTTTGGCTGCAAGGCTGGAGGAGATAATGAGAAAAACAAGGAGGAGTCAACCCCAAGTCAGGACAGCCCCTAAGGTGTCCTGAGCTGAGGTGACTCTTACTTTTAGAAATCCTCCATCTTGTAGAAGGAGGATTCCCCCAATAGGATTAGGGATGTGCCTCCTTCCCCACAGGGAGGAGGCACAAAGAGGGTGTAGCCACCCTCAAGGACAGTAGCCTTTGGCTACTGCCCTCCCAGACCTAAACACACCCCGAAATTGAGTATTTAGGGGCTCCCGGAACCGAGGAAGATAGATTCCTGCAACCTAAAGAAGAAGAAGGACTGCTGACCTGAAGCCCTGCAGTGAAGACGGAGACGACAACTTATTTGGCCCCAGCCCCACCGGCCTGCCTCCCTACTTCGAAGAAAACTGCAAAGGCGGCGCATCCAACAGGGTCCAGCGACCTCTGAAGCCTCAGAGGACTACCTTGCATCTAAAGGACCAAGAAACTCCAGAGAACAGTGGACCTGTTAAAGAAACTGCAACACTTTGCAACAAAGAAGCAACTTTTAAAGACCACTTTTTTCCCGCCGGAAGCGTGAGACTTTCCACTCTGCACCCGACGCCCCCGACTCGACCTGCAGAAAACGAACACTACAGGGAGGACTCCCCGGCGACTGTGAGCCCGTGAGTAGCCAGAGTTGACCCCCCTGACCCCCCACAGCGACGCCTGCAGAGGAAATCCAGAGGCTTCCCCTGACCGCGACTGCCTGCTTCAAGGAACCCGACGCCTGGATACCACACTGCACCCGCAGCCCCCAGGACCTGAAGGAACCAAACTCCAGTGCAGGAGCAACCCCCAGGCAACCCTCTGCCTAGCCCAGGTGGTGGCTACCCCAAGGAGCCGCCCCTGTGCCTGCCTGCATCGTTGAAGAGACCCCCGGGTCTCCCATTGATTCTTATTAGAAACCCGACGCCTGTTTGCACTCTGCACCCGGCCGCCCCGGTGCCGCTGAGGGTGTACTTTCTGTGCCTGCTTGTGTCCCCCCCAGTGCCCTACAAAACCCCCCTGGTCTGCCCTCCGAAGAGGCGGGTGCTTACCTGCTGGCAGACTGGAATCGGGGCACCCCTATTTCCATTGAAGCCTATGTGTTTTGGGCACCACTTTGACCTCTGCACCTGACCGGCCCTGAGCTGCAGGTGTGGTAACTTTGAGTTTGCCTTGATTCCCAACAGTGGGCTACCTTGGATCCAACTTTGAACCCTGTAAGTGTTTTACTTACCTGTGAACTTAACATTTACTTACCTCCCCCAGGAACTGTTGATTTTTGCACTGTGTCCACTTTTAAAATAGCTTATTGCCATTATTGTCAAAACTGTACATGCTATTGTGATTATTCAAAGTTCCTAGAATACCTGAGTAAAATACCTTTCATTTAAAGTATTGTTTGTAAACCTTGAACCTGTGGTTCTTAAAATAAACTATGAAAAGATATTTTTCCATATAAAAACCTATTGCCCTGGAATTTGTCTTTGAGTGTGTGTTCCTCATTTATTGCCTGTGTGTGTACAACAAATGCTTAACACTACCCTCTGATAAGCCTACTGCTCGACAACACTACCACAAAATAGAGCATTAGAATTATCTCTTTTTGCCACTATCTTACCTCTAAGGGGAACTCTTGGACTCTGTGCACACTATTTCTTACTTTTAAATAGTATATACAAAGCCAACTTCCTACACCCAGCCTTATCATGCTCAGGATTGAACTGGGGCTCTTTTCCATGGGAACTCTTTCATGGGCCTTTAGAGAACTTCTTTGATTGTTCCCCATTTCCCCCCTCCTTCTGCTAGTGGAGGGGTCCTCTCCTCACTTCTTGGGATCTCCCTCAGGTAGCTACTTGTGGATCTAAGTGCAATGCCATAAGTCCGCTTCTTTGGCAAGCTCAATGGATACAGAGAGCTTGACATCAATTAGGTGTGGGCACAACTCTGTAAAACAGCTAATTACCATATGCTTTCCGAACAAGATTGTACATCTCATCATAATTACCTAGGTTACTGTCCTTCACTCAACCATTTAATGCCTTCTTAGAGTAATCAACAATATCTACCCAGGACTAGGTTTACAGCTTCAGGCTTTCCCCTAACTTTAGCCTGTACTTCTCAGATGTCAGACCATATTTTCTAAGAAGGGCTTCCTTTCGGGGGAGAATCCCACTCCTCAGTCGACATACGCCTCCAATGATTAGCTCCCCAGTTTTCCTCAGGTACTCTAAGCATCTCCAGAGCTACTTCATAGGTCTTAAACCACTTATCTATATCATCCCCCACCACAAAGCTAGGCACAATTTCCTTGTGAACATGGATCCTCTTGTCTCATTTTGACACCTTACCGTCGTAGCCACCATTGCTCTTGAACTCCAAGGGATGTTTGGCTTTTAAAGTAACCTCCTTCTGATTCGGTTCATAAGTCAGCAATATTTTTTTCTCCTCAAAGGCTAGCTTCCTTTCTTCCAAAGCCCTCCCTGCCTTTCTTTCTCTTCTGCAGTCAACTTCAGTTTGGACAGCTGAGGGAGACCTGGCTCATGTGAGCAAGTTTTCCTCCTCTCCTTGCTGCAGCTGTAGGCCTGTACCCAAACCATGGCCTACATCTTCCTCATCTACCTTATCCACCTCTTCTTTCTCCGGGTCAGTCCTGCTCTTTTGTTGCAGCATGCATCCTACGGACCTCCTCAAAGGCTTTGAGAGCTATATAAAAGTACACGTTTGTGACTCTCTTTCTCAAGGTTAGTCTTCCCTCTTTTCATAGCTTCCTCAATTCCACCACTTTGGGGCCCTCAATGTTATTGAGGTCCATCTATATGCTAGCAAAAATGTCACTGGTGCAAACAATTGAGAGGAATGGATTCTAGAAAAAAATCAGAAAAATGTCTTTTAAAAATAAAAGAGAACTTTAAAATCAAATAAATGTTGATGTCCGATTATTCAGGGATTTTTGGTTTTACACAAATCATTGGGTGGCACTGCAAAAAACATAAGTACTGAGTCCCTGCACTGAACACCAAAGCAAGAAACTGTGTTTTGTTGAAGGGGCTGATAACTGACTTCAAGAAATAAGCACAGTCCTTGTCAGGGTGACTCACAAGTATCAATAAATAAACCTGTGCCTGTGCTTAATCCTCTGGTAGCTTGGCACAAAACAGTCAGGGGTCGCTTATAGGCAATGTATAAAATATTTTTGCAACACTCCAACAGTAAAAACACAACACAAGAATCCCAAGACAGTTTAGAATAATAGACAATATTTTACTAAATAAAATGACACCAAGATGCCAAATATCCAATAAGTAGAACCACAGATATGAATTTGTAAAGTTTCTTGCAGTTATCAGGTTGCGCTAGACTGGTTCAATGTCAAAAGTTAAGGATGACTGCGACTGAGAGTGGGTCAAATACAAGGAACAAGTTAGTCCCAGTGGAAGGTTTACCTTTACACTTGGAAACTTTTTTAGAGCAAAATCCTCACTGTGGAGTCGTCAGTGGGTCAGGATGCAGGCTGAATTCGAAGAGGGGCTCGTCAATGGAGCCCAGTTGAAGAGCAGGACCTCGTGGGAGTCTCAAAACCAGCAGGAAGTTCGAGACTCTCAAGGTGGACAGCAGGAACACTTTTGAGCAGGCAAAGTCCAAAGTCCTGGCCCATAAAGGCATCGTTGACTGCGGGTAACTGCTCAGCACTGGTCTCAGTGAACTCCTCTACATTTGAACTTAGAAACATTTCTGAAAGTCAGGATGTCTTCAGCAGGTAAAACCAGTAGGCTTGACATCAGCTGCTGAGGTTTAGTAGCGGTCTGGTGTTACCTTCTGGCTCTTCAGGAGAAAAGTTCAGAAATTGTTTTTAAGTGTCTACTTTGCCATTTTGGATAGAAGGGGTACATGCTAACACCAATCAAGGGACCAGGAACTAGGTGGCACCACTTGTGATTTAGCCCTCAATCCCATGGGGGCCAGTAGTAGGGTCCAGGGCAGTTCCAGTTAAAACTGGTAAGTAGCAAAAGCAGGAAAGTTGCAGTAGATGGCATCTGAAAGCTTGTGTGTCTGAATCTCACACAAGAGGCCTTACCACAGTGAAAAGCTACTTTGTGGGTTTTTCAGTGCCAGAACATGTAAACATGAAAATGTGCATGACCTTCTTTTTAATTACTATACGTCCTGGCCTCTGAGCATTTAGGGAACATTTAGGGCCTAGCTTACTGGTGACTTATAAGTATCCAAAAGGAAAGTTTAGTTCTGGTCTGAAAAACGGCTTATTTTACCATGTCAATGTGCCAGTTTTAAACCGCACTAAATGCTGCAGTGGCAAGCCTGAGATGTTTTTCAGAGCTACATTAGTGGGTGGCACAATGAGTGCTGCAGTCCACTTGTAGCATTTAATGTACACCCCCTTGGCACATATAGCACTAAGCTAGGGACTTATAAGTAAACTAAATATTCCATTTCGGTGTATGCCAATTTTGCCAGGTTTAAAAGCAAAAAGAACAGATGATGGACGCAATGCTGATAATGCAAACATTCACCCCAGTCACAAAGTTCTGGGTTTAATCCATTGTTTGTTTGCCCACCACGCCACCCCAGTTTGAACCCAGCTATATACAAATCAGTCTTGACCCTGCTCCCCATGGGAGCAGTCCAGCCCAAACTTCCAAGCCAGGTTCTCCCTGGACCGGAAACAAGCATCCTGGGACCAGTTTTGGGGTATCACCCCTCATCCATCAGGCTAGCTTGAATCCAGTGGCGCAGTGAGCACGGGACCCACGTCTTGGCATACCCTTCGAACTTAGGCAGCAAAAGCAAAAAGAGCAGATGTTGGACAGAATGCTGAACAATACAAACATTCACCCACCGTCACAAAGATCTGGGTTTAATCCATTGTTTTTTTGCCCACCATGACACCCCAGTTTGGGCCCAGCGATATGCAAATAAGCCTTAACCCTGCTCCCATGGGAAAAGTCCAGGCTGAACTGCCAAGCTAGGTCCTCCCTAGACCAGAAACAAGCATCCTGTGACCGGTTTCAGGGTGTCACCCCTTATCGGCCAAGCTAGCTTGAATCCAGTGGCCCAGTGAGCATGGGGCCCATTTCTGGGCATACCCTTCCAACTTAGGGCGACAAAAGCAAAAAGAATAGATGATGGGCTGAATGTTGAACAGTGCAAACATTTACCCCCGGTCACAAAGATCTGGGTTTAATCCATTTTTTTTGCCCACCTTGCCACTCCCTTTGGACCCGGTTTTATGCGAATCAATTTTGACTCAGAGCACAAGCACTTTACCACTCGTTAGCAGGGCTAAAGTATGCAGAGTGCTATGGCCATCAAAAAAGGGTACAGCAAATATAGGGTGGTGAAGGCAAAAAATCTGGGGATTACCATGCAAAAGGTGAACATTACTATGAGTACTAAGTTCAAATACAGAATCAATGGGGAAGAAAGTACCTTTTTAAGCAAAATACGCCTTTCACTCCAGCAACAACAATGGGAAAAAAACAGAAATATACCAAGAGGAAGAGGGCATGTACAGGGCGCAAAAGGAGGAAAACAAGGAGGGGGAAGAGAGGTAAAGGATCCATAGAGACCAGGATTTCGGATAAGAGGAAACATGAAACAAGGAAAATAATAGACACCAAAAGTCAGGAACTCAATGTAATCAATCTATCAAATAGAACCATGATGAATTAAGAAGCCACTCTATTAAAGAAAAGTTTGAAGGTTTGCCCCACTGCACGCATAGATATCACTCAAACAAGAATTGATTTTACTCAAGTGGGTAAGTAAAAGAAGACTGGCAAAAAACTTTGCAGTAGTCAAAAAATAAGACATGGAACAATGAAGAAGAGGTTTCAAATCTAGATTAAGAAATAATGCCATTAGGAGTTGGCTTAAGCTGCAAAAAAAAAACACAATTTTTTTATCTGATCTCTTCCACCAGGCAATAGAATCGATTTCTTTCATTAGGCTGTAATCTCTGACTTTTATAAAGTACAGCGAAGAAATGTTAAAGATAATCTAAACAGAAGTAAAACGCATTACAAGAAGATGAAACCATTGAAATCAAGCCTGCTGACAAGGGTGGGAAACATTATAATTTTAAGCAAGAGTAACTGTATAAAGGAAGCTAATAGTCAGCTTTTAGACAGCATATGCTTTATGAAACAAACCCAAAACCCTATCTAATAACAGAATAATGGATTGCAACTGAAATTAACTCAATGGCTAGAACTGAATTGGATTGATATGGAGGAGCAAAAATACATTATACTTTCCTTAATATACTTTCTGACAAAAATCCATAAAAACCAAAGAGACCCAACAGGAAGATAGATAATTTCGGGAAAAGGATCATTATTGGAACCTATTTCAAATTATATTAACACTTCCTTGCTCCACTAGTGAAAGATCTGAGCTCTTTTTACAAGAGAGACACAGGTGACCTATTGCAACATTTACAGGAAATATCCCGGCAAGAAACATACAAATTAATCACGATCAGCGTGACATCACTGTACACAATTATGGAACATAACATAGGAGTCCAGGCATGCAAGTGTTTTCTGGAAAATAGAAGTATTCACCTCTTCCAACACAATCAAATGTTAAATTTTAAAGTTATCAAAATTTGCCTACCAAACAGCACATTTCTATTTAACAAAGAAATGTACAAACAAACGAGGGACTGCAATGGGATATTCCTTTTCACCAAGTAATGCCTACCTAACAATGGGTTTGTAGGAACAAAGTAGTGCATGAGCCCCAGAAAATGATAAACGTGTTGGTAAAATCGTCATGTGGCTGCAGTTTGAAGATGATTTGTTTCTCGGAGGAATTTGAAAGATATTAGAACATATTCAATGACAGTGTGGCAACCCTAAGATACACGTATGAAATAAGTGACTCAAGAGTAATATTTCTGGACACAGAAATTTACATATGTGAAAACATGATCAAGACAATGGTACACAGAAAAGTGACAGGCACAAACCCAGTTCTGCATGCAGCAATTTTTCATCAACCCTATCTAAAGGAGAGCATCCCTACGAATAAAGACAAAGGCCCTCATTTGGACCTTGGCAGTAAAAAACGCCTTCCGCCGCAGCAATGGCCACCAAAAGACCGTCGCCGCTGCTACCAGCCATCCGCCGGATTATGACCACAGCTGGATTTCCGCTAGGACGGCGGAAATCTGGCTGGGGCCATGCCAGCGGATGGCAGTAAGATGGTGCTGCTGCCAGCAGCAGCGCCACGCCAGTAGACCGCCACCAGCCGTATTATGAGAAATAATACGGCCTGGCGGTGTCCTGCTGACGGATGCTGCTGCTGGCAGCAGCGCCCCCTCCCATCCCCTGCCGGAGGACCCCCTGGACACAGTTAAGTGGGTACTCTGACAGGAGAGGGGAGTGGGGGGTGTTGTGTGTGGGGTTGTGTGTATGTCTGTGCATGGGTGTATGCAGGTGTCTGTTGCATGTTGTATGTGTGTGCATGTCTGGAGGTGTGAGTGCGTGTATGTTGAGTTGTGTGAATGCGTGTATGTATGTAAGTGTTTACGGATGCGTGTTTGAATGGATGTATGCATGCGTGGTTGAATGTGGGAATGGGTGTGTGTGCGTGTGTGAAGGGAGGGGAGTGAATGACGGGGGGTCTGAAGAGGAATGGGGGTGGGGGAGAATCTGGGGGTTGGAGGTGGAGAAGACCCCTATCAGTGCCAGGGAAGGGATTTCGGTAAGGAAGCCACAAAAACCATGGCGGTAGGCGGGGGTCATGATCCCGCAGGCGGTACAGTGACGGCCGCTGGGCTGGAGATTGATACCGCTGTGGCAGTCAGTGTGGTATATTGGGGGTTTGGCTCCAGCCAAACCGCCAATGTCATAATGTGATGGAAAGTACAGCCAGCCTGTTGGCAGTACTTTCCACCATGTGACTGCCGACCGCCGGGGTCATAATGAGGGCCAAAGTGTTCACAGGAGATAGAATTGGAGAAACAGCCTGGAAACAAAAAGACAGTTTCAAGCAAGAAAATATCCAAAGCGAGTCAGGTTTGAAAAAGGTGAAATCAATATACAGATCCAACATTAAAAGTAAAAGAGAAAAAAAAGAGAAACGAGAGAAATCAGATTAAACACCACTTTTGCTGTAGAATTAAAGAAATTGAGTCAAATCTTAAGGAAACATTGGGGTTGAAGTTTAACTCTTCGGTTACCAACATAACTGGCAACCATCCCAAATTGCATTTAGTGGGGCGTGCAATTTAAGGGACAAATTTGTAGCCAGCCATTTCAGCTCAAAAAAAGCTAGATGGCATGCCTGGGATTCTGGAAATGCAAGCGATGTAAAGCATGTACAATTGCAGTGAACATGGAGGAGTTTACTTTATACATTTGGTGTAGCACGCGACTCATCCTAAATGAATATCTCAGCGCTTTTCTGTTCAGGGTTAGGGTGTACTTATTAGAATAACTACATCTTTAACAGCTTCTTGAATCTCGCAAATTCAGAACAGGTACTTATGTGGAGAGGCAGTTTGTTCCAATAGAATGGGGCCAGATAAGAGAAGGATCTGCAACCACATCTAGAGATGCAAATGAGTGTAATTTTAAGAAGGGCCTTTTTGTGGACCTAAGCAGTCTGCTGGACTGATAGTGATGAGGTCTGGAGTGCAGATCGGCGGAAAGGGGGCATACCTTAAATATTATTCATTTTCTGATGGGGAAACAGTGCAAGGTCTTTAGAATATGGTGGCAGATGAGCAGGAGGGCAGGTTAAAAATTACCTGAACAGCTGTATTTCTGCACAACTTACAGTTTGGTCATCAAGGAGTCATTTGCTGCCACTAACAATGTTTTTCTGTAGTCCAGGCGGCTGGTGGTTAATCCCTGGACTAATGTCTTTTCTTGAGTCAGATGGAAGTCATGGAAAGACTTTTCCTAAAAGCTGCATTGTGGCAAAGCAGATACCACAGATGTTATTGACTTGGTCTTTTATAGAAAGAGTTTGGTCAATATTAATACCAAGATTTTTCACCGCCTGTTTGAGAGAGGGGCAGGACCAAATTCTGTGGGCCACCAGTTGTCCAACCAAAACTCTTGTGCTTTACCAAATAGTATTACCTCAGTTTTCTCACTGTTTAGGTGGAGACAGTTGCTGGCCATCCACTCAGCAATCTTCCTCATGCAGCTTGCAAACTGAGATCTCACTTTTTATGGATCTGACCCAAAAGAGATGGGAAGTTGGGTATTGTCAGCATAAGATACGACGTCAAATCCACATGATCTCAGTATATATCCTAGAAGCGTTACATAGATGTTGAAGAGTGTTGGGCTCAGGTAGGAACCCTGAGGGACTCCTTTAATGATAGGCATTGTTTTTGATTTTTTTTGCCTTTCCCTGCATGTGGGAGCAATGCAGGCTCCAGCTGGTCACGTGCCCCCATTCTACTAATTGGCCTGGCCCTGGGGTCCCTGGGGAGTGGGACCGCATGGCCTTCTAGCTGTTTTATTAATTGGCTGGGCCCTGTGGGATGAGATCTCCTTTGTCCAAAATCAACCTGGGGAGGGGGGGCATGCTGCCCCCTTCCTCTTTCACTAATTGGCCATGCCCTGGAGGATGGGACCTGGGGCCAAAATCGGCCTGGGGAGGAGGGCTGCATGGCCCCTGCCCTTTCAGTGATTGGGTGGCCTGGGGCATAGGGTCCCCAGGGCCATAATTAGCCGTGGGAAGGGGACTAAGTACCCCTCTCCCAGGTTGCCCACATATGGGGGTGTGGCCCTGCGACCATCCCACTGCTGAGCATGGTGAAGTCTGTGCGAGGCCTGGGGGTTGGTGTCTATGGACGACTCACCACTGTGCACAGCCAAAGGCTGTGCATGGAGTGGGGTTGAGTGCTTACGGGGTGTTGGCTGCAGGCCCTGCGACCAACTTCTGCTGTGCATTGCCGAAAGCCATACATGGCATTGGGTTGGGTGCCTGTGGCCAACTCCTGCTGTCCTCGGTCCAAGGCCCCAAGGTATGGGGTCACCAGGCCCTTCTGTGTTTTGAGGAGGTGGACCACACACATCCTCGCCATTAAAATTGGCTGCACACCTCCCTTCCTATGAAAATGATATCACCCCAGAGGGATGGTGTCCCTAGGCCTTCAAAAGTCTCAGGGAGCCACCTCCTCAGGCAAGTGAGCTCCCAGAATTCTACTGAGAGGAGTTTGATAAAGGTTTGCCATAGCTGACTATACGAGTCTCCCTGAGCAGCAAGCATAAGCAACATTTTCTCCATCCCCAACAAGTACCGTAAGTGGTTCAGCCAGCCCTGATGTGTGGGTGTAGCAGTTGAGCCGCAGTGTGCTATGATGTTTTGAAGCACCATCTCCAGTGCCAGCCCTATCTGCAGGCCTCTGCGAGATTTGAGAGGAAAAGTGAGTATGTCAGGCAGCCCCAAGATAATGTATGCCGAGTAACGGGGCAACCAGGTCTAGAAGTGAATGTCTATGTCCTCCAAGACCTTTGCCCAATAAGAATTTAATCTTGGGCACTCCCATAGGAGGTGCACGAGAGTGCCTGCAGAGCCGCATTCTCGCCAACAAGTGTTACTATGTGAGGAGTTAACCAAATGCAGTGTGACGGGGGTTAGATACTAGTAGGTGGCTATTTTGGTGGCAGTTTCGATACTAGCTATATTGAGGACTGTGTGACTGGGGCGCTAGTATATATCCTCCCACTCGCACTGCAACAGTTCCCTCCCTATCTCTGACTCCCACCGTCGCTGTATCACAAAATGGGTGGTTTACAGGGAGAAATGGCGCTCACAATCGTGCAACTTGTATACTAAATTGTACTCCGTATTTCACCCCAAAATTATTTGCCAGTCGGTGCTCTTTACAGGGAACACACCCAAAACCCCATACATCAACAATAAATGATTGGTAAAAAGCATAAGTACAAATTAAGGCACGCGTCCTGAAATGTCCAATACTCTATTGTGATCTTCGCATTTTATTTTCATATTCATCTTCAGCTCAAGCTCCAGCCAACATGTTTCGTCTGGGATGTAACCCATTGACATCACGAAGGCTGTCTCATAGAAACTCCATTCAAATTGGAGTCAAAGAGCTCCCCGTCCCTATTTTCCAACTCTCCAAATTGTTCTGTATCGCCCTTAAAAATCACACTAGTCCATGATCCCAAATTCTTCAACAAATCATTCTCCCTTCATATTTGGGAAATCCTTACAGTAATCTCCAACTCAAATATACGTTGCAAGTGCGCTCACTGTTATCAATCGATGGCTTGCGGGCTTGGAGTATGGGACTGACTGACACAAGAGTCCGTATAGCTCCGCCACCAGGTGCCTGTTGGAGGGTTTCGTCACCAACCATTTCTTGAATGGGGTAAGACCTCGCTGAACTCCGTGTCGAACCGACGGCTGCGATACCCATTGCCGGACTTGGAAGTAGCACAACCTTTCCATCTCAGGGAGCCCATAGTCAGACCGCATCTGTACAAACGTCAGCAGAACTGTTTCGTCAAACATACGCCCGGCCGACTGGCACACCGCCACTGCTGGAAGGCTTTGGGCTCAAGACCCGGGGCATAGTCAGCATTGCCGGTAATAGGCATGAGAGGGGAGGGAAAGGAGGTGAGGGCTGCCCTCTACCCTACCTTATCCCAAACTCCCATGGTCAAACTCGTGATGGGGACAAATAGAGGCTCCACTGTCTCACGACCCTACGGACGAAGGGAATTCCCCGCAGAGGGGTCCCAGCGACCGCCCGGTCAATGAGAGCCAATGTTTCTCTGACTCTTCCTGGGACCACTTCACCAAAAATCTGAGTTGCGTCACGTGGTATTATTGTTGTAGGTTGGGCATATCTAAACCGCCCTTCCATGCAGGCCGATACATCAGGTCTTTGCGCATTTGTAGCAATTGAATTCCCTCTGCAGAGTGCCCAGGGTGCCCGCTGGAGGATCCAATTGCAGAGACTGGAATAATAACAACACTTTCGGTAAGAGCGACATCTTCAGGGCCGCAATGTGTCCTATCCAAGAAAGATTCAGAGAAGTCCACCTGCATAGATCTGTCTGTATTTGTTTTAGCAAAGCATTCGTAGTTAATGAGTGCCATCTCCTGAACAGTGCAGCCAGTTGGACCCCCAGGTAGGGGAGCGAGGGAGTCCCCTATCTTATCGGGTGCACCTGTGCTAAGTTCAGCCTCATAGCGGGGGACAGGGACAAGTCGATAGTCTGCGATTTATGAATATTCACCCAAAACCCGGCTGCCTCCCTAAACATCTCAATTTCCAGCAGAAAGGCTAGTAAAGCTGCTGTGGGGTCCTCCAGAGCCACTATGATGTCATCAGCGTACATGCTGATTGTGTGCTGCTCACCCCCAAAGCGCACTCCCCTGATAGCGGGACTATCCCACACCCGTTGAGCCAGGGGCTCCAAGTAAAGCGGGAAAAAGCAGGGGTGGGCAGCTCTGTCTCATACCTCTGTTGATTGGGAAGGTGCCTGACACCTGTCCGTTTACTCAAGTGGCTGCTCGGGGGAGCTGTAGTTGCTGAGAGTCCAGGAGCAGAAACTTTCACCAAACCCAAAGCAAGGCAGCGTAGCTGAAGTGATGTCGCACTCAAGACCAGGTAGGAATTATACTCTTTATTAAGTAAGGAGTACCAGGAAACAGGTCCGCTGTAGGGAGAAGCTCAGACTCAACTGCCACAAGGAGGCTACACATACTAGAATGTGGAATCTCCTTTGGTCAGCATAGAAGACTGCATAGAAGAGAATTCTAACAAAGAACAAGAACACACAACATATCCCCCCTCTTTACCCATCAAAATCAAATAAAGAAGAAAAAAAATAAAAAGAAAAAAATACACACAAAACAAAAATTAATATGAACTTGAAACAAGGAAATCCCCATGTGAATTGGAAGGAATATCTGTGTCCTAACACATAATCCTTCAACCACCCAGGAGGTGTCACTTTACTTTTCCCTTCCTCCTCCTGATCAGGTTAACAGGAACCACCACTTCCAGAGCCACTCTGCTGCACCCGATCGGAAACACACACACCACTGCTTCCAAGGTCATTTCCAGAGCCAACCGTATTCTCCTCTTCACGTAAGGTCATACTTGACGCATTATGAATCATAACCTCATCTTCTAACCACTCTGTCCTTCCTTTCTCATACTTATTTCCATTAATGTGGTCTTCACAACAACTAGATTCCTGTCCATCTTTAAGTAGTACAATACGCTTAAGATTCCACACTCTACCATCTCTAAATTTGACAGCATTATGCAAAACCTCCATAACTTGTTCAGGATTAAAGTACTGGCTTTCACCCTTCCTTACCTTATAAGGTTTCTTAACCTTAACCCAATCTCCTACGTTAATTACCACTGACTTGACATGATGGAATTTGTCATAATAACACTTCGACTTCTCTAATGACTTATCCAAACTGTCCCTTAGCTTCTCCAAAGACCAGTGTTGGATACCAGTATTTACCAACCAAGCTGGGCTATGTTTGCTTCTTGGACTTCTTCCCCACATAATCACAAAAGGGCTAAGACCTGTAGTCGCATTCTCAGTAATCCTATATGCCCACAAAGCCTTAAAAACAGCAATGTGCCAATTCTCACCACCATCCATAGCATATTGAATGACACCTTTGATAACTCTGTTGAACCTTTCTGCTGCACCATTACCACTAGGATTGTACAAAGAAGTGGTTTTGTGCTCTACACCCACTCTCCCAAAATACTTCTTAGCTGCCTCCGACACAAATTGCACACCATTATCGCTCTGTAACTTAGAAGGAATGCCTTCAGAAAGAAAAACTTTATCCAAAAACTCCAACACACTGGTGGTATCTGCTCTCTCCAATATACCAATTTCAGGCCACTTAGAAAACAAATCAATCACAACTATCACAAATTCTTGTGAGTCACCCACCAGCCCTAAGAGATCCACAGCAACATATTCCCATGGTTGCTGGATATGAACGTTTGCTGCATAGGTGGTCTCAGGGTACATAAACTCTTGTCGGCAGAAGAACACACATGACAGGTTCTCACAAATCTTTCCACTGATTTGTCTACTCCTGGCCACCAAAACAACTCCTTCACCACCGATTTAGTTCTAACAATGCCAAAATGGCCCTCATGACACAACTCTAAAATTGCGCCTCTTATCCCGGATGGGGGAATAATCCTATCACCCCTCCAAATAACATTTCTCACAACCGAAAGCTCGTTTCTAACCTCCCAAAAGCTTTTGCATTGTTCAGACAACTGATCCTTCTAGGCCATCCTTCTAAAACATATTTCAAAATAGACTGTAAATTGGTGTCCGCCTCCATTTCTTTCCTCCAACAATCTTTACTAAGAGTAGGGCTACCAGAATCCTGTACGAGAGCAACACTCCACTCATACCACGGATCATCCACACACTCTTCTAGCAGATTAGGTAATCTAGATAGACAATCCGCCATTACATTAT